>NC_068432.1:50464646-50647146 GCF_023373465.1 Oncorhynchus keta
CAACCCACCCCTCGTCCTACCCAAAGCCTCCCCACCACCACCCCCATTTAAAACCTCTCACAGACCACACACCCTGCTCTCCCTCCGCATCTCAGAGTCCACTCTGCAAGAGACCTCATCCCTACAAGTAGAGCCACACCTAGCCCCTCCCACAGTCTCACTACAGGACTATGACGAGGTATTCCTCCAGGAACCGGCCCCTCCCTCCCCTATTCCTCCCCCGCTCCCAATCAGGGAGACGGACATCACAGAGTACTTCCCTCCGCCGCCTCCCCCTCTCCTGCCCCCCTCCTCACTCCCAGACAGAGAGGAGAAGGAGGAGGAGAATCATCATGGACCTGGGCTACAGCACCTCAACAGGTACACGCCACTGGCTCCCACCAACACACATTATGGCACAATAACAGTGACACGTTATAATGAAACGCCAGTGATATTTAATGGTGCATTGATTACAGAGAGCCATAGTACTCTGCAATATATATTTACATGATCTAATGTAAAGGAACGTGGTAACACTGAAAATATTCTAATCATCAATGTTAAAGTTTTGAAGAAAACGTAGACCATTTATCCGTCCGGTGTTGTGAACCTCTTGTCTTTTTGTGTTTCTGTACATGCAGCTGTGAGTTCCCATTTCTCCCCTCCTCCTACCGTCAGACAGTCCCCCCCTCTATCCCCCTGTCTGTCTCTCCGAGGCCAAGCCGTACCCCTGAGCCCCAGCCTGAGACCCCCACCACCCTCAGCAGCAGTTTCCCAGAGCCCCAGCAGGGGCCTAGCGGTGAGGAAAGCCTGGGGCAAGAGTACCATCTCCCGGCCAGGAGGGAGAGGTCTGCTGGGGAGCTGAGGGTGGAGGCCCTGGCCAGACAGCTGGTGTCCCGGGGAGATAAGAGCCTGACCCCGATGCTGGACAGCTGGGCAGAGGGCGGACGGACCATGGACCTAATGGAGGAGATCTTCCCCGCGGGGGGAGGGAGGTTGCTGTGGCAACGCCGCAGGACCAGCACCTGTCTGGAGGACAGGTGAGGGACGGAGAGGAGCGAGGGGAGGAAAGGGGGGGAGGGATTTAGGGAGGTCTGGTCATCCAGAGGGAATGAGGAAGTGTGTGTGTGTGTGTGTGTGTGTGTGTGTGTGTGTGTGTGTGTGTGTGTGTGTGTGTGTGTGTGTGTGTGTGTGTGTGTGTGTGTGTGTGTGTGTGTGTGTGTGTGCGTTCATGCATTCGTGTGTGTGTGTGTGTGTTTAATTCATGTTATGTAACTAAATAAAAGGTTAGACTGTTTGATCAGGGTTCATGAGATACGACAGAACATAGGACCTTTGTTGAGGCTGGTAACATTATGGCTCAGTTTATTATAGACACCTGTTATCACAAGAGAACTCTTCGCTTTTAAAATAGACCATGACATCAGAGAAGCTAGGTAAGCAAGGGAAAGGATATCATATCTCAGGGGTTTCAAGGTGAAATTGCAAAAAAATATTTTAAAGTCCATCTGTTTTGTTTTCATTATGGACAAATTGTTTAGAGAGAAATGGTTCACACAGATAACGGTTGACTCTGACGCCACGGAATGATAACTGTTAAGAACTGCTGATATCCTAGAAACTATAATTCTCTGTCTGTCTGTCTGTCTGTCTGTCTGTCTGTCTGTCTGTCTGTCTGTCTGTCTGTCTGTCTGTCTGTCTGTCTGTCTGTCTGTCTGTCTGTCTGTCTGTCTGTCTGTGTCTGTCTGTCTGTCTGTCTGTCTGTCTGTCTCTCCATGTTAGAGCTAGGTAACATCAGATCATACTGTCTGTCTCTCTGTCTGTCTCTCTCCATGTTAGAGCTAGGTAACATCAGATCATACTGTCTGTCTCTCTGTCTGTCTCTCTGTCTGTCTGTCTCCATGTTAGAGCTAGGTAACATCAGCTCATACTGTCTGTCTCTCTGTCTGTCTCTCTCCATGTTAGAGCTAGGTAACATCAGATCATACTGTCTGTCTCTCTGTCTGTCTCTGTCTGTCTGTCTCCATGTTAGAGCTAGGTAACATCAGATCATACTGTCTGTCTGTCTGTCTGTCTCTGTCTGTCTGTCTCCATGTTAGAGCTAGGTAACATCAGATCATACTGTCTGTCTCTCTGTCTGTCTGTCTCCATGTTAGAGCTAGGTAACATCAGATCATACTGTCTGTCTCTCTGTCTGTCTGTCTGTCTCTCCATGTTAGAGCTAGGTAACATCAGATCATACTGTCTGTCTCTCTGTCTGTCTGTCTCCATGTTAGAGCTAGGTAACATCAGATCATACTGTCTGTCTCTCTGTCTGTCTGTCTCCATGTTAGAGCTAGGTAACATCAGATCATACTGTCTGTCTGTCTGTCTGTCTGTCTGTCTGTCTGTCTGTCTGTCTGTCTGTCTGTCTGTCTGTCTGTCTGTCTGTCTGTCTGTCTGTCTGTCTCCATGTTAGAGCAAGGTAACATCAGATCATACTGTCTGTCTCTCTGTCTGTCTGTCTCCATGTTAGAGCTAGGTAACATCAGATCATACTGTCTGTCTGTCTGTCTGTCTGTCTGTCTGTCTGTCTGTCTGTCTGTCTGTCTGTCTGTCTGTCTGTCTGTCTGTCTGTCTGTCTGTCTGTCCTTCTGTAGGTTTTAACTCCAACCCTGTTCCTGGAGAGAGACCCTCCTGTCGGTTTTAACTCCAACCCTGTTCCTGGAGAGAAACCCTCCTGTAGGTTTTAACTCCAACCCTGTTCCTGGAGAGAAACCCTCCTGTAGGTTTTAACTCCAACCCTGTTCCTGGAGAGAAACCCTCCTGTAGGTTTTAACTCCAACCCTGTTCCTGGAGAGAGACCCTCCTGTAGGTTTTAACTCCAACCCTGTTCCTGGAGAGAAACTCTCCTGTAGGTTTTAACTCCAACCCTGTTCCTGGAGAGAGACCCTCCTGTAGGTTTTAACTCCAACCCTGTTCCTGGAGAGAGACCCTCCTGTAGGTTTTAACTACAACCCTGTTCCTGGAGAGAAACTCTCCTGTAGGTTTTAACTCCAACCCTGTTCCTGGAGAGACCCTCCTGGGGTTTTTAACTGTTTGGAGAGAAACCCTCCTGTAGGTTTTAACTCCAACCCTGTTCCTGGAGAGAAACTCTCCTGTAGGTTTTAACTCCAACCCTGTTCCTGGAGAGAAACCCTCCTGTAGGTTTTAACTCCAACCCTGTTCCTGGAGAGAGACCCTCCTGTAGGTTTTAACTCCAACCCTGTTCCTGGAGAGAGACCCTCCTGTAGGTTTTAACTCCAACCCTGTTCCTGGAGAGAAACCCTCCTGTAGGTTTTAACTCCAACCCTGTTCCTGGAGAGAAACCCTCCTGTAGGTTTATCATTTTCAACCCAAGATGGTATATACTCTACAAAATCTCGGCTGGATTTTTGAGTATTTGGGAAATAACTTGAGAAGTTGTATAGGTAATATGTATAAATATGAAATGTATTATATTAAAATAGAACCAAAGGACAGTTGGGTTGTTAGAATCCTCGGTGTCAGAGGTGTGTGTAACCTGATTCTACTCTTGAATGTCGTTCTGTCTAAAACATTCTATTCTGCCATGAAGTCATGAAAACAAACCAGCCACAGCACATTCCTTATAGTAGTGTGTGTGTGTGTGTGTGTGTGTGTGTGTGTGTGTGTGTGTGTGTGTGTGTGTGTGTGTGTGTGTGTGTGTGTGTGTGTGTGTGTGTGTGTGTGTGTGTGTGTGTGTGTGTGTGTGTGTGTGTGTGTGTGTGTGTGTGTGTGCGTGCGTGCGTGCGTGCGTGCGTGCGTGCGTGCGTGCGTGCGTGCGTGCGTGAGTTTCACCCAAATAACACACACACCCAGAATACCATACTAATTATTTTGGCATTCAGACACACTATTCAACAGACTAGTGCTTGTTGCTGACTGCTTGTTTTACAGTATGTGTCAGTTTCGGTCATGAGTTTCAGGATGTAATGTGTCAGTCTATTCAAGTGGTAGTAATGCTAACTGTTGCTACGTTCTTTATGTCTCTGTTCCATGGGCTGCTGTACTACTATGCCTGACCCAGTAAAACAACATATTTCACTGCACCTTTCCTGTGTATGTGACAATAAAACATCATTTTCTTTCTTCTTGTAGAAGTCAAGATGGTGTCTGTTCTATAGGACCCAATCTGCTGCAGAGAACAGAGGGAGGAGGAGGAGCAGGAGGAGGAAGAGGAGGAGGAGGAGGCGAGGTGGACACAGATCTGGATGAGGATGAGACAGACTTCAATCAGAAGGTCTGAATTTACCTTAAATACATTTTTTTTTTGCAAACAATTGTTTTTATCAGATCAAATAAAAGGCAATACAATTACATGCATCTTTGAATTAACTGATATAAAAGTAAGGAAAATGAAAGACAAATGCCCATCTAACCTATGGTCCTCGGGGATCCAGAAGATCTCTGGTGAAAGAGAAGTGGAGAAACAATACACTGTTGTTGCTAACTTCTCCCGTCCACTAGGTGGAGCTACTCCAGGCCCTGACTCTGAGCGTTACCTCCTTGCGAGAGGAGAAGGAGGTTCTGGCGGAGGAGCAGAAGAGGTTCCGGGCCCTAGGGGGCCACATGGAGAGCCTGGTTCAGGAGCGCTGTAAGCCCAACGAGAGGGAGAAGTACAAGATGCTCATCGGGGACATGGATAAGATAGTCAACCTTCTGCTGTCTCTGTGTGGCCGGCTGGCCCGGGTCCATAACGCTCTCTCTGCCCTGGACAGAGAGGAGGAGACAGAGGACAGCCAAGAGGAAAGGGTGAGACATTAAACTACACTATACACTATACACTACAAGACCCTGCTAGGTAAAGTCCCCCCTTATCTCAGCTCGCTGGTCACCATAGCATCTCCCACCTGTAGCACACACACCAGCAGGTATATCTCTCTAGTCACCCCCAAAACCAAGTATTTCTTCGGCCGCCTCTCCTTCCAGTTCTCTGCTGCCAATGACTGGAACGAACTACAAAAATCTCTGAAACTGGAAACACTTATCTCCCTCATTAGCTTTAAGCACCAACTGTCAGAGCAGTTCACAGATTACTGCACCTGTACATAGCCCACCTATAATTTAGCCCAAACAACTACCTCTTTCCCAACTGTATTTAATTGATTTATTTATTTTGCTCCTTTGCACCCCATTATTTGTATTTCTACTTTGCACATTCTTCCATTGCAAAACTACCATTCCAGTGTTTTACTTGCTATATTGTATTTACTTTGCCACCATGGCCTTTTTTTGCCTTTACCTCCCTTATCTCACCTCATTTGCTCACATTGTTTATAGACTTGTTTCTACTGTATTATTGACTGTATGTTTGTTTTACTCCATGTGTAACTCTGTGTCGTTGTATCTGTCGAACTGCTTTGCTTTATCTTGGCCAGGTCGCAATTGTAAATGAGAACTTGTTCTCAACTTGCCTACCTGGTTAAATAAAGGTGAAATAAAAAAATAAAAAAATACACTATACACTATACATTATACATTATACATTATACACTATGTCCTATCTTCCCTGGATAGACAGGAGACAGAGGACAGCCAAGAGGAGAGGATGAGGCTTCACACACTGTACACACTACACCTACGCTACACCTACACTACACCTACACCACACACTACACCTACACTACACCTAAACACTACACTTACACTACATCTACACAACACCTACACTACACCTACACCACACATACACTACACCTACGCTACACCTACACTACACCTACACCACACATACACTACACACTACACCTACACTACACCTAAACACTACACTTACACTACACACCACACTACACCTACACTACACACCACAATACACTACACTACACACCACACTAACACCGACACCAAAATACACAACACTAACACCTACACTACACCACAATACACTACAATAACACCTGTACTACACCACAATACACTACACTAACACTACACTAATACTACACTATATTAACACTACACTAACACTACACTAATACTACACTAACACTACACTAACACTACACTACACTGCACTAACACTACACTAACACTACACTAACACTACACTAACACTACACTAACACTACACTACACTACACTAACACTACACTAACACTACACTAACACTACACTACACTAACACTACACTACACTAACACTACACTAACACTACACTACACTAACACTACACTAACACTACACTACACTGCACTAACACTACACTAACACTACACTAACACTACACTACACTAACACTAAACTAACACTACACTACACTACACTAACACTACACTAATACTACACTACACTAATACTACACTAACACTACACTACACTAACACTACACTAACACTACACTAACACTACACTACACTAACACTACACTAACACTACACTACACTAACACTACACTAATACTACACTACACTAACACTGCACTACATTAACACTACACTAACACTACACTAACACTACACTACACTAACACTACACTACACTAACACTACACTACACTAACACTACACTAACACTACACTACACTAACACTACACTACACTAACACTACACTAATACTACACTAACACTACACTACACTAACACTACACTAATACTACACTAACACTACACTAATACTACACTACACTACACTAACACTACACTAACACTACACTACACTAACACTACACTAACACTACACTACACTAACACTACACTAACACTACACTAACACTACACTACACTAACACTACACTACACTAACACTACACTAACACTACACTAACACTACACTACACTACACTAACACTACACTAATACTACACTAACACTACACTACACTAACACTACACTACACTAACACTACACTAACACTAACACTACACTAACACTACACTACACTAACACTACACTAACACTACACTACACTACACTAACACTAACACTACACTAACACTACACTACACTACACTACACTAACACTACACTAACACTACACTAACACTAACACTACACTAACACTACACTTACACTACACTACACTAACACTACACTACACTAACACTACACTAACACTACACTACACTAACACTACACTAACACTACACTATAACACTACACTAACACTACACTAACACTACACTACACTAACAATACACTAACACTACACTACACTATAACACTACACTAACACTACACTAACACTACACTAACACTACACTACACTAACACTACACTACACTAACACTACACTACACTATAACACTACACTAACACTACACTAACACTACACTAACACTACACTACACTATAACACTACACTACACTAACACTACACTACACTATAACACTACACTAACACTACACTACACTAACACTACACTAACACTACACTACACTAACACTACACTAACACAACACTAACACTACACTACACTAACACTACACTAACACTACACTACACTAACACTACACTAACACTACACTACACTTTTTTTATTTTTTTTATTTCACCTTTATTTAACCAGGTAGGCTAGTTGAGAACAAGTTCTCATTTGCAACTGCGACCTGGCCAAGATAAAGCATAGCAGTGTGAACAGACAACACAGAGTTACACATGGAGTAAACAATTAGCAAGTCAATAACACAGTAGAAAAAAATGGGCAGTCTATATACAATGTGTGCAAAAGGCATGAGGAGGTAGGCGAATAATACAATTTTGCAGATTAACACTGGAGTGATAAATGATCAGATGGGCATGTACAGGTAGAGATATTGGTGTGCAAAAGAGCAGAAAAGTAAATAAATAAAAACAGTATAAAAACAGTATGGGAATGAGGTAGGTGAAAAAGGGTGAGCTATTTACCTATAGACTATGTACAGCTGCAGCGATCGGTTAGCTGCTCGGATAGCTGATGTTTGAAGTTGGTGAGGGAGATAAAAGTCTCCAACTTCAGCGATTTTTGCAATTCGTTCCAGTCACAGGCAGCAGAGTACTGGAACGAAAGGCGGCCAAATGAGGTGTTGGCTTTAGGGATGATCAGTGAGATACACCTGCTGGAGCGCGTGCTACGGATGGGTGTTGCCATCGTGACCAGTGAACTGAGATAAGGCGGAGCTTTACCTAGCATGGACTTGTAAATGACCTGGAGCCAGTGGGTCTGGCGACGAATATGTAGTGAGGGCCAGCCGACTAGAGCATACAAGTCGCAGTGGTGGGTGGTATAAGGTGCTTTAGTGACAAAACGGATGGCACTGTGATAGACTGCATCCAGTTTGCTGAGTAGAGTGTTGGAAGCCATTTTGTAGATGACATCGCCGAAGTCGAGGATCGGTAGGATAGTCAGTTTTACTAGGGTAAGCTTGGCAGCGTGAGTGAAGGAGGCTTTGTTGCGGAATAGAAAGCCGACTCTGGATTTGATTTTTGATTGGAGATGTTTGATGTGAGTCTGGAAGGAGAGTTTGCAGTCTAGCCAGACACCTAGGTACTTATAGATGTCCACATATTCAAGGTTGGAACCATCCAGGGTGGTGATGCTAGTCGGGCATGCGGGTGCAGGCAGCGATCGGTTGAAAAGCATGCATTTGGTTTTACTCGCGTTTAAGAGCAGTTGGAGGCCACGGAAGGAGTGCTGTATGGCATTGAAGCTCGTTTGGAGGTTTGATAGCACAGTGTCCAATGACGGGCCGAAAGTATATAGAATGGTGTCGTCTGCGTAGAGGTGGATCAGGGAATCGCCCGCAGCAAGAGCAACATCATTGATATATACAGAGAAAAGAGTCGGCCCGAGAATTGAACCCTGTGGCACCCCCATAGAGACTGCCAGAGGACCGGACAGCATGCCCTCTGATTTGACACACTGAACTCTGTCTGCAAAGTAATTGGTGAACCAGGCAAGGCAGTCATCCGAAAAACCGAGGCTGTTGAGTCTGCCGATAAGAATTTGGTGATTGACAGAGTCGAAAGCCTTGGCGAGGTCGATGAAGACGGCTGCACAGTACTGTCTTTTATCGATGGCGGTTATGATATCATTTAGTACCTTGAGTGTGGCTGAGGTGCACCCGTGACCGGCTCGGAAACCAGATTGCACAGCGGAGAAGGTACGGTGGGATTCGAGATGGTCAGTGACCTGTTTGTTGACTTGGCTTTCGAAGACCTTAGATAGGCAGGGCAGGATGGATATAGGTCTATAGCAGTTTGGGTCCAGGGTGTCTCCTCCTTTGAAGAGGGGGATGACTGCGGCAGCTTTCCAATCCTTGGGGATCTCAGACAATATGAAAGAGAGGTTGAACAGGCTGGTAATAGGGGTTGCGACAATGGCGGCAGATAGTTTCAGAAATAGCGGGTCCAGATTGTCAAGCCCAGCTGATTTGTACGGGTCCAGGTTTTGCAGCTCTTTCAGAACATCTGCTATCTGGATTTGGGTAAAGGAGAACCTGGAGAGAGGCTTGGGTGAGGAACTACGGGGGGGGCGGAGCTGTTGGCCGAGGTTGGAGTAGCCAGGCGGAAGGCATGGCCAGCCGTTGAGAAGTGCTTATTGAAGTTTTCGATAATCATGGATTTATCGGTGGAGACCGTGTTTCCTAGCCTCAGTGCAGTGGGCAGCTGGGAGGAGGTGCTCTTGTTCTCCATGGACTTCACAGTGTCCCAGAACTTTTTGGAGTTGGAGCTACAGGATGCAAACTTTTGCCTGAAGAAGCTGGCCTTAGCTTTCCTGACTGACTGCGTGTATTGGTTCCTGACTTCCCTGAACAGTTGCATATCACGGGGCTATTCGATGCTATTGCAGTCCGCCACAGGATGTTTTTGTGCTGGTCGAGGGCAGTCAGGTCTGGAGTGAACCTAGGGCTGTATCTGTTCTTGGTTCTGCATTTTTTGAACGGAGCATGCTTATCCAAAATGGTGAGGAAGTTACTTTTAAAGAATGACCAGGCATCCTCAACTGACGGGATGAGGTCAATGTCCTTCCAGGATACACGGGCCAGGTCGATTAGAAAGGCCTGCTCACAGAAGTGTTTTAGGGAGCGTTTGACAGTGATGAGGGGTGGTCGTTTGACTGCGGCTCCGTGGCGGATACAGGCGATGAGGCAGTGATCGCTGAGATCCTGGTTGAAGACAGCGGAGGTATATTTGGAGGGCCAGTTGGTCAGGATGACGTCTATGAGGGTGCCCTTGTTTACAGAGTTAGGGTTGTACCTGGTGGGTTCCTTGATGATTTGCGTGAGATTGAGGGCATCTAGCTTAGATTGTAGGACTGCCGGGGTGTTAAGCATATCCCAGTTTAGGTCACCTAACAGAACAAACTCTGAAGCTAGATGGGGATGATCGACACTAACACTACACTAACACTACACTACACTTCACTAACACTACACTACACTAACACTACACTAACACTACACTACACTATAACACTACACTACACTAACACTACACTAACACTACACTAACACTACACTACACTACACTAACACTACACTACACTATAACACTACACTACACTAACACTACACTAACACTACACTACACTAACACTACACTAACACTACACTAACACTACACTATAACACTACACTACACACATAACAGCACAGAAGAGGGTGAAGATACTCCACTCTACATACTACAGTCTGAGAATCACAGTGTGAAGGAGACCCCTAACACCGCAGGCTATTTTTAGGGTCCCTTGTATTTTAGGGTCCCTTGTATTTTAGGGTCCCTTGTATTTTAGGGTCCCTGGTCCCTCTGAGATGAAGATGTGCATTTTAATAGATACCTTCCGACCTCCTTGACTTCCAGGGAATCACACTTTGCTCCAGACAGTCTGTCTCATATTGTGGTATTGAATGAGGTCACAGAACGGCAGACAGCTTGTTGGTCTACAGGATGTTCTGACGGAGCCTGGGTTTTTTAATCAAGCCTTACAATCGTCTTGTATTTGGCTGTGTTAAGGAGCGGGGACATCATGCTGCTACCTCAGCCTCCCTCCCTTAACGAAGGAACGCCACGGTGTTAAAATGGGATTTTACTTCAGTCACTGGTACTACAGGGCTCCTCCCCTCTGATACACGGATTGATTCCTGCGACCTTCTGTTCTGCCCTCCTGAGAGGGTGTCGTTCAGCCAGGGTTGCTGTACTTTACTCAAACGTCATCATGTGTTATCAAGGCTTTTACTAATCTAGTTTCCTCTACTGGTGTCCTATCTCATTCATAATGAACATGGTTCTGTAGATGTGTCACATGATGGCCACTAGGTGGTGCCAGGTCATAGTGTCTGTGTGTATTTACTAACCCACATCCCCTCTATCTCTCTCCCCTCAGGAGTCTACAGCAGACAGAATGTCTATCTCCTCTAATTTAACCAGGAGTCTCTCTGTGTAAAGACTCTATTCACCTATCACTAACAGTCTCTCTCTGCCCTCGGGAATCTGTGTCGTCAGCACCAGGATGTCTTTAATAATCTATATATCTGTGTTAACTCAGGAGTCCTTACAGCAGAAGCGCAGGCAGCTGTGTAGTCAGCACGAGGATGCCAGGGAGCTGAAGGAGAATCTGGACCGGCGGGAGCGTGTGGTACTGGACATCCTGGGTGGGTACCTGACTGGGCCGCAGCTTAGAGACTACCAGCACTTCGTCTGTATGAAACCAGCCCTGCTGATCCGCCAGAGACTCCTGGATGAGCTCCTTAAGCAGTGGGATGAACAGCTCAGCAGGCTGGCTGAGAGTATCTCTCCAGGGGATCATCAGGCCCAGCCCCGCTCACCTATCCCTGGGTTGAACCCCAGCCTCGGCTCTAACCTTAGAGCTCCCAGCCCTAACCTTAGAGCTCCCAGCCCTAACATTGGTCCTACCCAAACAGTCCGCTCCACCACTGTGACATCACTGTGACATCACCCCAACAACAACACTGCTCCTGGTCACTCCTACAATTGCTGTGTCTCTGACTCAGTGGGAGGAGCACCATGAGTCTGGCGAGTAAGATACAACAGTACTTGGTTGAAGAGAGAGATACAGTTCATCCAGTTCTGCTCTATATGAAGCAGGAAGGATGTCTGTCGGTCTGTCCCCTTGTTGCAGACAGACCGACAGACAGACAGACAGACAGACAGACAGACAGACAGACAGGCAGGCAGGCAGGCAGGCAGGCAGGCAGGCAGACAGGCAGGCAGGCAGACAGACAGACAGACAGACAGACAGGCAGGCAGACAGGCCAGTAGACCGACAAGCAGACATACAGACAGGCAGACAAGCAGACAGACAGGCAGACTGCATTCAGACAGACAGGCAGACAGACTGCATTCAGACAGACTGGCAGACAGACTGCATTCAGACAGACTGGCAGACAGACTGCATTCAGACAGACTGCATTCAGACAGACTGGTAGACAGACTGCATTCAGACAGACTGCATTCAGACAGACTGGCAGACAGACTGCATTCAGACAGACTGCTTTCAGACAGGTTGCATTCAGAGAGACTGGCAGACAGACTGCATTCAGAGAGACTGGCAGACAGTCTGCATTCAGACAGACTGCATTCAGACAGACAGGCAGACAGTCTGCATTCAGACAGACTGCATTCAGACAGGTTGCATTCAGACAGACTGCATTCAGATAGACTGGCAGACAGACTGCATTCAGACAGATGATCGATGCATTCTTGTGCCTCTATTTATGCTTCCTATGTTACTCAAGCTTTTTCACATATCTGTATTCTGACTGGCCACTCAGCATGTCTTTGGTTGATTCAATACACTGTTGAGGTACCTAGTTGTATTCATACGAGTGGATCAAAGCTTTGAGAGTAACGATGGTGGATGTACAACTTCCTGTCAAGAAATGTTGTTCCCCATATATTTATAACATTACTACTGCCTTTACGTTTGTATATCACTACAGCTGAGCACTTTTTTGGGGTGCAGTTTTAACTACTGATTGGTCAGAATGGTCAGAATCACAGAACTAGAATGGCTTCTATTTCTCATTTCTGTTCCTATTGGTCAGGAGGAACCAGACCTGAAATGTTCAAATCAAATCAAATAGGTCTGTTTTCTTTACCAACATAATAGCACGCTCTCACACATATTAATATGTAGTCACAATCTAAGGCAATATTATGCTTCAAACACTTCTAATTCAGACTCGAAAAATGATAAGTTTGTGATAAAAGCTACCATGACATTGACAACAACTGCTATAATTATTTATATCATAAATAAAAAAAGCAAGTGGCTGTACATATGGTGTCTGCTAACCTCTTATGATTTTTAATATGTAGACGACAAACAAACAAAAAAAAACATTTTATATTTTTTGGAAACTGAAAAACAAATATGTGAAATTTAAAACAAATGTGATTTCTCTCAGAGAAGGCAAGATGATGTCATGATGATGTAATGTTCTAGAATTTGTGAATTCAACTAAACTTTTCACCGTGTCATTGGAATTAGGTTAAAAGTTGGGTGAAAAAAAACTAGACTAAATATCCTTTTGTTGATTACTTTTTGCTAAATCTAATCTGTTTTCTATGTTGATTCAACACTCATCACATTGATTTGTTGGGTTTGAGATGACGAGGAAACAACCTTGATTCAACCCGTTTTTGCCCAGTGGGAAGTGTGTGTGTGTGTGTGTGTGTGTGTGTGTGTGTGTGTGTGTGTGTGTGTGTGTGTGTGTGTGTGTGTGTGTGTGTGTGTGTGTGTGTGTGTGTGTGTGTGTGTGTGTGTGTGTGTGTGTGTGTGTGTGTGTGTGTGTGTAGTGTCAGTGTGAGTGTGTGTGACTCCTTGCTTGTTTTCCCTCCCAAAATGTACTATGCCAATTGATATTGTTGTGTCCTTTTGAGAGAAGAAGCATCTACATATCCTAATTTGAGTCAAATATACTGTATCAGGCACATATTCATGTTACCATTTTCACCAATAATGGTGCCATCCATATTTTTCTTCATAGCTTTTCAGAAGCATAACTGAATTCTCAGATTTGACAGATTTTCCTAATCAAAATTCCATGTATCAATCGTGCTTTACGAAGCGTAGGAGAAGGGAGGCTGATTGGAAAAAAAGATCCTTGTTTTACAAATAAATCTATTTTTTAAACAGAGCCTTTGTTGTTGTCTTTCTGTACTTTGACTAACTATTCTATAACGTCATCAGCCACGGTGTGTCTGTTCTGTTGTGGATGAGATTAGATCCATTTTATTCTCCCTGAAGGGACATGTTAGCCTGGTCTCAGATCTGTTGTCTCCTTCTATAGCCTGGTCGCAGATCTGTTGTCTCCTTCTATAGCCTGGTCTCAGATCTGTTGTCTCCTTCTATAGCCTGGACCCAGATCTGATGTCTCCTTCTATTGCCTAGCACCAACAGACTGGCTCTCAGGCTAGAGTTGGCATGATAGCACCAAGACTGGCTCTCAGGCTAGAGTTGGCATGATAGCACCAACAGACTGGCTCTCAGGCTAGAGTTGGCATGGCCCTCAGGCTAGAGTTGGCATGATAGCACCAACAGACTGGCTCTCAGGCTAGAGTTGGCATGATAGCACCAACAGACTGGCTCTCAGGCTAGAGTTGGCATGATAGCACCAACAGACTGGCCCTCAGGCTAGAGTTGGCATGATAGCACCAACAGACTAGCTCTCGGGCTAGAGTTGGCATGATAGCACCAACAGACTGGCTCTCAGGCTAGAGTTGGCATGATAGCACCAACAGACTGGCTCTCAGGCTAGAGTTGGCATGATAGCACCAACAGACTGGCCCTCAGGCTAGAGTTGGCATGATAGCACCAACAGACTAGCTCTCAGGCTAGAGTTGGCATGATAGCACCAACAGACTGGCTCTCAGGCTAGAGTTGGCATGATAGCACCAACAGACTAGCTCTCAGGCTAGAGTTGGCATGATAGCACCAACAGACTAGCTCTCAGGCTAGAGTTGGCATGATAGCACCAACAGACTAGCTCTCAGGCTAGAGTTGGCATGATAGCACCAACAGACTAGCTCTCAGGCTAGAGTTGGCATGATAGCACCAACAGACTAGCTCTCAGGCTAGAGTTGGCATGATAGCACCAACAGACTAGCTCTCAGGCTAGAGTTGGCATGATAGCACCAACAGACTAGCTCTCAGGCTAGGGACATTTGTCTTGGACATTCAAGTCAAGTCATACTGCAACGTTGCTTTTATTGTTATTTATTTAACCTTTATTTAACGAGGCAAGTCAGTTGAGAACAAATTCTTAATTACAATGACGGCCAAACCCGGGCGACGCTGGGCCAATTGTGCGCCGCCCTATGGGCCTGCCAATGTGAACCATCCTGCTTGTGTGAAGTGTGTGTGTTGCAATTCACATTCCTCATCCTAGTTGTTGACTGGTCCACTGACTGTCCTAGTGACTTGACTTGTGGACTATTTGCCCTCGGGAGAGCACACTAACCCAGTGTAACATGATAGCTCAACATAGCAGTGTCCGAGTGCTGGTAGGACTTATAACATTCTCATCATTCCCTTCACTGTTAAAGGGATATTTCACCCAAATTACACACACAAACAAATGCACGCATCATTTCTAAATCATACAAATGTATCTCAAATGGATTGTGAAGATCAATGAAGTCACTTATAGATTAATTGAACATTGATGCAGCATTTATCGTGAATGCAGTCTTTAAATGTCAATCACGCTGTAATGCTGAACTTCAGCGAAACGGATTGAAGAGCCCTAAACCAAAGCATGGATTGCTGTCATACCAGGTCCATAGACTCCTACAGGGTAAGAAAACCAATAGACTATCCCTATAATTCTCTCCTAAATTCTTATTTACAATGACGGCCTACCTCGGCGACGCTGGGCCAATTGTGCGCCGCCCTATGGGACTCCCAATCAGGGACGGATGTGATACAGCCTGGATTCGAACCAGGGACTGTAGATACAGTGCCGTAGACCGCTGAGCCACTCGAAAGCCCATGCTACAACAGTAAACAGCAGAGGTGACACAAACAGCTATGTGTTGACAATAATCTTTGAAGAAATGCTAACAACTATAGCAGTTAATACACCATATGCTTTTTATTCATAGAAAAGGAAAGCTATAGACATAATGTCTAACAGGTTATACAATACAATGCTTGATATAACTGCAGCCTCCCATTCACACCCAGTGACAATATATATTTTATGTTTTGTTTTTTTCCATTAAGAGCAAAACAAATGTAAGTTGAGTATTAGGCTGTCCCCCCCAAACGGCACCCTATTCCCTATATGGGCCCTGGTCTAAAGTAGTGCACTATATAGGGAATAGGGTTCCATATGGCTCTGGACAAAAGTAGTGCACTATATAGGGAATAGGGTTCCATAGGGCTCTGGTCTAAAGTAGTGCACTATATAGGGAATAGGGTTCCATAGGGCTCTGGTCTAAAGTAGTGCACTATATAGGGAATAGGGTTCCATAGGGCTCTGGTCTAAAGTAGTGCACTATATAGGGAATAGGGTTCCATAGGGCTCTGGTCTAAAGTAGTGCACTATATAGGGAATAGGGTTCCATAGGGCTCTGGTCTAAAGTAGTGCACTATATAGGGAATAGGGTTCCATAGGGCTCTGGACAAAAGTAGTGCACTATATAGGGAATAGGGTTCTATAGGGCTCTGGTCTAAAGTAGTGCACTATATAGGGAATAGGTTTCCATTTGTAAATTAGCCTTCGTTAACACTCTCTCTGCAAGTTCAATTTTAAACACAGGTTAACATTTAATTTAAATCAACAACAGTAGTGTTAGAGACAAAATAAATAAGAGTGCTTAAAGGGATACATCTACTAGCATGCTAGCAGTTACCTTAGACTTTCAGTCATTCCGTTAATGCTCGTTAGCATTGGCTCACAAAACTACAACCTCTAAGTTCCTTAATACTGGACACAGAGAGGACACCTGACTCTGGAGAAGTAGATAAAGGGCCTCGTTACCAAAATCCCGATGTATCCCTTCATGGAGATGGCTTCAGAGGTACATCAAATACCAGTCTGGATTGTTTAAGCACCTCAGGACATGAGGTATCATAACAATATGATTTGAGTGCACGTGGAGAAAACAGTTCACGTGGAGAAAACAGTGCACGTGGAGAAAACAGTTCATGTGAGTACTGCTTATGCCTTGTAGTGTCAATCAAAAGTGAATAAGGCCAAGCAATCTATACTGAGTGAACCTCCAACATTGTACAAGATAAGCAACTTGGTGCAACTGAAGGGAAGGATTCCTGACATTTTAGTCCAGTCAGATGATGCAATAATAACAGTGCTACTTTGAAAGGTCTTTGAACAAAAGAAAAAAGAAAAAAAATCATCCTCTCACTACCACATTCCAGAGTCAGGTCACATCACTTCAAATCTGAACCCACTTAAGCACAAACAACTGACACACAGTACACTTTTGTTAGAGAACAGGCATTTAATTTTTTTTTTTTTTTACAAAAATAAGGAGTATTCTTTGGTCATTGAAAACGAGCACACGAGAATGGAAGTCATTTCCCCAGCAGCAAATAAACAAGAGCTTCTCACCACAATAAAGAAAATAGCAAAGCAATTATACTGAGGTACCATAGATTTCTTAAGGGATTGTATTAAACTAACTTAATGACTGATTCTATTGCTTCGTGTCATGGTAGGATTTCACAAGAGATAGTTGATGCCACGTCATAATCCCAATCACAATACGTTAATTTAGACAGCTCAATAACATAATCCCACCCTCTTATTCATTTATTAGGTTTTACTTTTTTCTTTTTTCATTTTTTCAAATAAATGGAAAAACGTTTGAAATAACCAAGAAAGTTTTTAAGTGGCAAATCAAAGTCGTAAAAGACCCCAAACGGCTTACTTAGTAAGAGCCTTGAGCTTGTGTGGTAGGTCAGTAGCCACACCCTCAGAGCAGGCAGACTCACCCTGAAGTTCACGCTATTCTCACACAAAGGATTCGGGAGACTGAGAACCCTCCCATCCTGAGAACTTTACGAGGGTTTTATGCTTCAGGAACCCAGTGATTGACATGGACTTCTTTACCGTGGCTGAGGTTACAGCGGGCCTTGTGGGTCTCTCCCCTGAGGGTGTGGAGCTACCCCCTGTGGAAGTCCAGCAGTGAGGGGCCCCTAGCATCTGTAGCAGGTCCTTGGGGCCGGTCCGGCCCACGTACTGCCAGGCCTTCTTCCCACTGGTATCCCGGAGGGACACGTTAGACCTGAACTTATAAACAAGCAGCCGGATCATCTTGTTGTTCCCGTGGATGGCGGCCAGGTGAAGAGGCGTGTAGCCACAGGTAGTCTTCACATCCACGTCCAGTTTCAACCCAGCTTTGTTGACTCCGTACCAGAGTGTGTTGAGGACCCGGTGGTCTCCATGTTTAGCGATCCAGTGCAGGATGGTATAACCAGTGATGAAGTCTCTCTTGGTGAGGAGGCTGGGTTCATCTCTGAACAGGGTGTAGATGTCGGTCCAGGTCCCAGTGGCGCCCTTCACCAGCCAGTCATGTTCCTTCGCCTCCAGGGGGACCAGATCGTGGCAGTGGAAGTAGGAGCTGTCATGGCCGCCAGAGTTAGAGGCTCCGTTCAGGCTCTTGTTACTGGAGGACCCGGAGTGCATCTCCCGCCTCAGGTTTCTGTAGCTGGGTGTACGAAAGGTGGGGGTGGAGAAGGAGTGGCTGATGCTGAGGTTGGAGGAGAGGAGGTGGAGGCGGTTGTGCCGTGCCGAGACTCTGTCCTCCGGGAACAGTTGGTCCAGGTCGGCTCCGAGGCTGCGGCACATACGGCTGCGGAACCGGCTGCTGATTCGCCGAACAGGGGGTCGGAGGAGGTGCTCGGGGTCTGAACCAGGAAGAAAGGTGGACTCAATGGACTTGGACCCATTGTCATCATGGAGATGACCTGTGGAGTGGTGCCATGAAGACGCTCTGTTCGCCTCATCGTCAAGGTAACCGGTGGAGTGATGGTGAGGCCAGGGCGCTCTCCTCTCAGCGCGGTGCATCTGAGAGAGCAGTTTGGCCTCCTGAGCACGGCAGAGCATATCGTGCACTTTCATCCTCTGCTGCTCACCTGGGTAGTTCAGGTCCTGGTAGCTGAGAGTTTCATTGCTGGCCCACTCCTCTCTAGGGGAACGCTGGGGCCACTCATCCCTGGAGTCCAGTGACTGGGCTAGGGAGAGACTGCTGTGGCTGGAGGAGAAGTCAGAGCTGGCCTGGTGGTGGTGCTCAGGGTACCCAAACCCATCAGTACACCCAGCAGTGTGGTCCTGGTAGGCAGAGTCCAGGAGTAGGCTGCGTGGGAAAGGCAGGGTCTGGGCTCTGGACTGGGTAACAGCAGCTCCTTCCTCTTCCGGATACTGGATGTCAGGAACAGGGGCTGGGACTCCATCCTTCTGTGGTACAGGTAGGCTGCCATTGCTCTGCGTCAGCTGACAAGCAGGTGTAGCGTGCAGTGGAGCTGCTGGGAGTCCATCCTGTTTTGGTCTGGGCTGCTGTGGGATCCTATGGTGGAGGTGGTAACTGCCATCCAAGTTGCCGTTACTGCGCGTCACCTGGGGGTCAGGGGTCAGTAGAGCGCGTGGAGCAGCAGGAGGACTGTAACCATCAGATAAACAAGGAGAGGAGCTGGCATGCTCTAGAGTGGTGAGCAGTGGCCATGCTCTAGCTGTCCTTCTGTGGTCAGCTTCAGAAGTCTCCCTCTGTGTCTGCACTGCATTCTGTTGCACCAGTGTTGGGTGAGACGCTGGAGGTTTCACCTCTGTGTATAGGAACTGAGGGGGCGGATAGGACCTCTTCCTCTTTGGTTCTTTTGACTGCTGGCCAAGTTCGGAACCGCTGATGTAAATACCTTTGTGATTCAGTTCCCATTCTGCTTCAAAGCTCTGACCACTCCCATCTTCTGACCACTTTGATATTGCCGCATTGTACGATGGGAGGAATGGTGCATCTCTGTTGTATATAGGAGGTGAGGCATGGTCTGGCACATGTGGCGAGGAGCATTGGATAGGCTTTTCGTAATTGATAGTTGTTTCCACATGGTTGTTGTTGACAATTCCAGCCGAGGCTAATACCTGGTCGGTGAGTTGGTTGGTGTCGCCTGGTGAAACGTGTAATTCATGAAAGTGCGTCTCAATCAGTCCCTTCTGACCTCTCTGCTGGTTTCGGTTTACCGGAGCTCTCGATGACTGGTCTCTCTCCCTCGGTCTCGCCTGTGGCGCCGGTTGTTGTCTAGCGCGAGGCTTTGGTGAGTGGTATGCGGCGGCGATATCTCCAGCAACCTGCCCCAGACATTTCTTCCTTAGCACAACGTATGATACTCCCTCCTCTGGTTTCACCACAGCCACAGAGTTCACAAACGTTTTAAACAGTTGCCGGTTGTGCGTCTGGTTCTCGTGGTCGCGTAAGAACGTTTTGAAGTGCGCCAACAGGTCCGAGTTCTTCACTCTCCCACCCTTGAATTGGAGAAAGTGCAACACCGAATCCTGAGTAAAATCGGTAGCCATTCTGTCTGTTTGCTTCAAGTTTCAAAGTTCAATTGATTGTCACGTTTTCTTTTCTTCTGCTCCAGCAACAATTAACTCCACCCCATCTGAACATGTTTAACTCCACCTGCACACCGGAGCTTCGGTCAACACGCCGTTAGCCTTGCGCATGAAATGTTACGTAATATAAATAGCCTACCATCCGATGGTAGGCAATGTTGACATTTGAAGAAAGGACAAATCATAACCTACAGCCTTTGTCTGGTCAACACCTATCACTAAAACGCATGCAGCAGTCTGGCCTGAATCTATTAATGGCAGGAATCCGTTCTCTTATTATACACGTTGACGAAAGAATCCCTATAGGGACTGGGGAAAACGACCCTGAATTCGTCCCAAATGGCAAGCCTCTATCTCAATTAAGGTAGTCACCCTTCCATCGTGTTTTTATTAAGTTGATGTACATTGTAAATGTTCTGTAAAAAGCTGAAGAAAACGTTTATATCGAGTAACAAATTGCATGAGATTGTTAAAACGTTTTTTCTTTATTGGTGACACAAGGTGTACCAGCAGAGCATAGGCAGTTGACCAGCGCACCCAAGAAAAAAGACAACTGCTTTTTTTGTTGTTGCAATAAATACAAAACATGTCATTTCTGAACAGTGAAGACAAGGTATTATTGTCATCTTCATCCCTCTTGAAACGAAAGTTGTTCATCTTAAAACAATACACAAACTGGGTAAAAACCAAAACACCTGTATTGCGCCACTGAGTAAAATGAATGCTCTTTCAGATAACAGGGTCCTGTTATCTTCTTTGCTTTCGCTACTACACTGTGATGGGACAAATACATGAAGGTTGTGGACAGGGGATATTTAGATAAAGTTTTTTTTCCCTCTAAATATTATAAACAAATCATTCAGTACTTCACACAAAATCACTTGTTTCCTACTTTGGCAGGATAACACAGTCATCTACTATAAACACATTTACATTCAAATCAAACTTTGAAGTGACAAGTTTTGTGAAGGATTAAAGCAACATGCTGAGGAAAGAAAACAAATATATGTAACTTACAGAAGAGGTTCAACAGACAGAATTAAAATGGCATGACCTGAAATTGGTCAAGGAAAATCTCTTACACACAGAATCACTGGGAGAAGGATGAGATTTATATCAATATTTTTTGTTTTTTAATTATTTTATATTCAACAAATAGTTATGAAATAGCAGCTTTTTTTCCCCCCCTTTCGTGCCTGGTACGGTGGGTTAATGCCTGCTGGTACACTGGGTACACTGGGATGCCTCTTCCTTGCAGATCAGATGACAAGAAGGCCTTGGTTTCTTTCTCCTCTCTATGTGACACTGACGGGTTGGAGAGGGGGCAAGGGGGAATTGTTGCCCTCCTGCCTGACTAGCAGGCCACTGCAGCCTCCTAGAGGCCCCTCGCTCTCGTCGCTGTAGAGCCTCTTGATCCCGTCGTAGAATTCGTCGACCTCCATTTCCTCCACCTGAAAAATAATGATTATAACAATAAGAACATTTACATTTGTATAGCGCTTTTTATTGGCATTCTCAAAACGCTACTTAGAAAAATAACACAATACAAAGCAAAACGTTACTGGACACACTTTCACGTGGGTTTTATTGGCCTCTGGCAGCCAGAAGGCAGGAGTTCAGTTTGCATCAAATATCAATAGCTCAATCAAATTATATTAGTCACATGACTGAAATACAACAGGTGTAGACTTTACAGTGAAATGCTTATGAGCCGCTTCCCAACAACTGAGAGTTAAAGAGAAATATTTGCACACAAAAAAAAGGACGACAATAAAAAACAAGGTGAAGTACCAGTACCGAGTCAATGTGCAGAGGTACCAGGTAGTAACATGGCTATATACAGGAAGTACCAGGTAGTAACATGGTTATATACAAGGAGTACCAGTGCAGTCAATAGGCAGGGGTACCAGGTAGTTAGGTAGGGGTAAAAGGATATATAATAAACAGAGTAGCAGCAGCGTATGTGATGAGTGAAAGTGTGTGTGATGTCAATATGCGTGTGAGATATATATATAGATATCTATATATAGATCTATGAGTCTAGTCAGTGTCATTAGAGACATTTCAAAACAAACAACATGAATAAATAAATAATAAAGGGAGTCAATGTAAATAGCCTGGGCAGCCATTAGATTAACTGTTCAGCAGTCTTATGTCTTGGGAGTAGAAGCTGTTAAGGAGGCTTTTGGACCTACACTTGGAGCTCCTGTACCGCTTGCCGTGCGTTAGCAGAGGGAACAGTCTTATGTCTTGGGGGTAGAAGCTGTTAAGGAGGCTTTTGGACCTACACTTGGAGCTCCTGTACCGCTTGCCGTGCGTTAGCAGAGGGAACAGTCTTATGTCTTGGGGGTAGAAGCTGTTAAGGAGGCTTTTGGACCTACACTTGGAGCTCCTGTACCGCTTGCCGTGCGTTAGCAGAGGGAACAGTCTTATGTCTTGGGGGTAGAAGCTGTTAAGGAGGCTTTTGGACCTACACTTGGAGCTCCTGTACCGCTTGCCGTGCGTTAGCAGAGGGAACAGTCTTATGTCTTGGGGGTAGAAGCTGTTAAGGAGGCTTTTGGACCTACACTTGGAGCTCCTGTACCGCTTGCCGTGCGTTAGCAGAGGGAACAGTCTTATGTCTTGGGGGTAGAAGCTGTTAAGGAGGCTTTTGGACCTACACTTGGAGCTCCTGTACCGCTTGCCGTGCGTTAGCAGAGGGAACAGTCTTATGTCTTGGGAGTAGAAGCTGTTAAGGAGGCTTTTGGACCTACACTTGGAGCTCCTGTACCGCTTGCCGTGCGTTAGCAGAGGGAACAGTCTTATGTCTTGGGGGTAGAAGCTGTTAAGGAGGCTTTTGGACCTACACTTGGAGCTCCTGTACCGCTTGCCGTACGTTAGCAGAGGGAACAGTCTTATGTCTTGGGGGTAGAAGCTGTTAAGGAGGCTTTTGGACCTACACTTGGAGCCTGTGCGTTAGCAGAGGGAACAGTCTTATGTCTTGGGGGTAGAAGCTGTTAAGGAGGCTTTTGGACCTACACTTGGAGCTCCTGTACCGCTTGCCGTGCGTTAGCAGAGGGAACAGTCTTATGTCTTGGGGGTAGAAGCTGTTAAGGAGGCTTTTGGACCTACACTTGGAGCTCCTGTACCGCTTGCCATGCGGTAGCAGAGGGAACGGTCTGACTTGGGATTTTTAGGGCTTTCCTCTTGACACCGCCTGGTATAGCGGTCATGGATGGCAGGAAGTTGGTCCCCAGTGATGTCCTGGGCCTTATCCTCTGTAGCACATTTCAGTTGGATGCTGAGCAGTTGCCGTACCAAGCGGTGATGCAGCCAGTCAAGATGCTCTCAATGGTGCAGTTGTGGAACTTTTAGGATCTGAGGACCCATGCCAAATCTTTTCAGCCTCCTGAGGGGGAAGAGGCGTTGTGGTGCCCTCTTCACAACTGTGTGGGTGTGTGTAGACCATGAGAGATCCTTAGTGATGTGGACACAGAGGAACTTGAAGCTCTCGACCCTCTCCACCATAGCCCAGTCGATGTGGATGGGAGCGTGTTTCCTGTAGTTCACAATAACCTCCTTGGTCTTGCCCACGTTGAGGAAGCGGTTGTCGTCATGGCACCACACTGCCAGATCTCACACCTCTCCTCTATAGGTTGTCTCATCGTCGTCGGTGATTAGGCCAACCGTCGTCGTGCCGTCAGCAAACTTAACGATTCAGAGTGTTTAACAGTCACATGTACAGGGTTGCAGGTGCAATTGCAGGGTACCGTGTTAATAGTCACATGTACAGGGTTACAGGTGCAATTGCAGGGTACCGTGTTAATAGTCACATGTACAGGGTTACAGGTGCAATTGCAGGGTACCGTGTTAATAGTCACATGTACAGGGTTACAGGTGCGATTGCAGGGTACCGTGTTTAATAGTCTCATGTACAGGGTTGCAGGTGCGATTGTAGGGTACCGTGTTTAATAGTTACATGTACAGGGTTGCAGGTGCGATTGTAGGGTACCGTGTTTAATAGTTACATGTACAGGGTTGCAGGTGCGATTGTAGGGTACCGTGTTTAATAGTCACATGTACAGGGTTGCAGGTGTGATTGCAGGGTACCGTGTTTAATAGTTACATGTACAGGGTTGCAGGTGTGATTGCAGGGTACAGTGAAAATCTTAGGCTTCAAGCTCCACCATGCAGGAATAAGTTAAATAAAATAATGACAACGGTGAAATAGAACCATATACATAACTGTCCAGCTTCTCTGAGATGTAAAACACCGAGATTTAAAGTTAAAGTTATTGAAGGTCTCCACGGCGGCCCTGTTGATGAGGATGGGGGCGTGTCCAGCCTGGTTCCTCCTGAAGTCCGCAATCAGCTCCTTTGTTTCGCTGACGTTGAGGGAGAGGTCGTTTACCACGCACCACGCCGTCAGAGTGCCTACCTCCTCTCTGTAGACCGTCTCGTCGTTGTTGGTAAATCAGGCCTACTACTGTCGTGTCGTCGGCCAACTTCATGACGGAGGCGGAGCTGTGTGAGGCCACTCAGTCTTGGGTATACAGGAAGATGCACCATTGGGAGGCCCCCCCGTGTTGAGAATCAGTGTCGAGGAGGTAATGTTGTCTACCTCCGGCACCTAGGGGGCGGCCCGTCAGGAAGTCCAGGACCCAGTTGCATAGGGAGGACTTCAGACCAAGGGCTGTGAGCTTTGTAATGAGCGAATAAGGCACTATGGTATTGAAGCTGTAGTCAATGATCAGCATCCTTACATTCCTTATGGACGACACAATCATGTGTGTCAGGGTGGGAGGCGAATTGGAGAGGGTGGAGTGTGTCGGGGGAGGGAGGAGGAGGTGATATGGTCTTCGACTAGCCTCTCGAAGAACTTCATGATGACAGAAGAGTGTGCTTCTGGTTGGTAGTCATTCAGTTCCTTTCCCTTTCTTGGGCACAAGGATTATAATTTACATCTTGAAGCAGGTGGGTATAGCAGCCAGCTGGGGACGATTAGGGACGCCATCAGCCTGAGCTAGAGAGAGGTTGAAAATGTCAGAACACAACAGCTAGCTAGGGACGCCATCAGGGCCAGCAGCCTGAGCTAGAGAGAGGTTGAAAATGTCAGAACACAACAGCTAGCTAGGGACGCCATCAGGGCCAGCAGCCTGAGCTAGAGAGAGGTTGAAAATGTCAGAACACAACAGCCAGCTAGGGACGATTAGGGATGCCATCAGGGCCAGCAGCCTTGCAAGGGTTAACAGGTTAATGACTTGCAGTGGCAAGAAGAAAAAAGGTATTTGAACCCCTTGGAAATAACCAGGTTTCTGCATAATTTGTTCTGATCTTCATCTAGGTCACAACAATAGAGAAACACAGTGTGCTTGAACTAATAACACACAAACAATTATACGTTTTCATGTCTTTATTGAACACACCGTGTAAACATTCACAGTGCAGGTTGGGAAAAAGTATGTGAACCCTTGGATTTAATAACTGGTTGACCCTCCTTTGGCAGTAATAACCTCAACCAAACGTGTTTCTGTAGTCGGGAATCAGACCTGCACAACGGTCAGGAGGAATTTTGGACCATTCCTCTTTACAAAACTGTTTCAGTTCAGCAATATTCTTGGGATGTCTGGTGTGAACCTCGAGGTCATGCCACAGCATCTCAATCGGGTTGAGGTCAGGACTCTGACTGGGCCACTCCAGAAGGTCAGGACTCTGACTGGGCCACTCCAGAAGGTCAGGACTCTGACTGGGCCACTCCAGAAGGCGTATTTTCTTCTGTTCAAGCCATTCTGTTGTTGATTTACTTCTGTCTTTTGGGTCGTTGTCTTGTTGCATCACCCAACTGCTGTTAAGCTTCAATTGGCGGACAGATTCAGCCTTACATTCAGCCTTACATTCTCCTACAAAATGTCTCGATAAACTCGGGAATTCCTTTTTCCATTGATGATAGCAAGCTGTCCAGGCCCTGAGGCACCCAAACCATGATGCTCCCTCCACCATAGTTTACAGTTGGAATGATGTTGGTGTGCTGGGTCTTCTTTTCAACCACACATAGTATTGTGTATTCCTTCCTTCCTTCCTTCCTTCCAAACAACTCATCTTTAGTTTCATCTGTCCACAGAATTTTTTGCCAGTAGCACTGTGGAACACGCAGGTGCACTTTTGCAAACTTCTGTTTTTTTGGGACAGCAGTGGCTTCTTCCGTGGCGTCCTCCCATGACCACCATTCTTGTTTAGTGTTTTATGTATCGTAGACTCGTCAACAGAGATGTTAGCATGTTCCAAAGATTTCTTTAAGTCTTTAGCTGACACTCTAGGATTCTTCATAACCTCATTGAGCATTCTGCTCTGTGCTCTTGCAGTTATCCTTGCAGGACGGCCACTCCTAGGGAGAGTAGCAACAGTGCTGAACTTTCTCCAATCATAGGCAATTTGTCTTACCGTAGACTGATGAACATCATCAAGGATTTTAGAGACACTTTTGTAGCCCTTTCCAGCTTTATGCAAGTCAACAATTCTTAATCTTAGGATCTATTTTGTTCAAGGCATGGTTCACATCAAGCAATGCTTCTTGTGAACTGCAAACTGACATTTTGTGAGTGTTTTTCTAACCAACATCTCCAATCTCGTCTCAATGATTGTACTCCAGGTCAGCAGACTCCTGACTCCAATTAGCTTTTGGAGAAGTCATTAGCCGAGGGGTTCACATACTTTTTTCAACCTGCACTCTGAATGTTTAAATTATGTATTCAATATAGACAAGAAAAATACAATACTTTGTGTGTTATTAGTTTAAGCGCACCGTGTTTGTCTATTGTTGTGACAGATGAACAGATCACATTTTATGACTAATTTATGCAGAAATCCAGGTAGTTCACTTACTTTTTCTTGCCACTGTACATACGGCCTCAGTGGAGACGGTCAGTGTGTAGCCCACATTGTCATCGGGTGCTCTCCTCGGCAGCTCAGGGTCATTGTGCTCAAAACTTAAGAAAAGGGGTATTTAGCTCATCCGGTAGGGTGGCGTTGGTGACCGCGATGTGGCTGGCTTTATTTGTGTAATCCGTGATCGTTAGGAGCCCCTGCCACATACGCCTTGTGTACAACCCGCTGAATTGCTCCTCCACTCTGTCCCTATACTTGTGTTTAGCCATCTTTATCAAATCTGCCTTAGTCATATTTGTACTGTTTAACCAGTCTATTTTCCAAGTCACCGTGCCATGTTTATCAGCAGCATCTCTTTCAGTTGTCCTCCAAGGCAGCTATCAATCCACAGTTTTTGATTAGGATATGTTTTGAAAGATACTATTGGCATTTTGCCACACTCGCAATAACATCTGCTAACCATGTGACCAATAACATCTGCTAACCATGTGACCAATAACATCTGCTAACCATGTGACCAATAACATCTGCTAACCATGTGACCAATAACATCTGCTAACCATGTGACCAATAACATCTGTTGGGACGGTATGCGAATTGGAGTAAGTTCAGGGTTTCTGGGATGATGGTTTATGTGAGCCATGACAGGCCTTTCAAAGCATTTTATGGCGGTGGTCAGACAGGTTACCTTGGCAACTGGCCTTATTCTTGGCATTCTTAGACAGGTTGCCTTGGCATTCTTAGGCACAGGGACTATGGTGGTTTGCTTGAAAAATGTAGGCATGACAGACTGGGTCAGAGAGGTTAAGCGCATGTTCGGAGTACGCGTCCTGGTATTACGTCTGGCCCTGTGGCCTTGTGAACGTTAACCTGTTTAAAGGTCTTGCTCACATTGGCTACGGACAGAGCGTGATCATACAGTCCTCCGGAACAGCTGGCACTCTCACGCATGGTTCAGTGTTGCTTGCCTCGAAGTAAGCATAGAAGACATTTCGCTGGTCTGGTAGGCCCATGTCACTAGGTAGCTCTCGGCTGGGTTTCGCTTTGTAATCCGTTATCGTTTCCAAGCCTTGCCATATCCGGCGAGCCTCAGAGCTGGTGAAGTAGGATTCCACCCTTTGCATGCTTGATGGTTCGTCAGAGGGCGTAGAGGGATTATTAAAAACGTCCAGAAAATTGTCCTGCTCCTTGAAAGTAGCAGCTCTAGCCTTTAGCTCAGTGTGGATGTTGCCTATAATCCATGGCTTCTGGTTGGGATATGTGCGTACGGTCACTGTGGGGAAAAAGTCGTCAATGCACTTATTGATGAAGTCGGTGACTGAGGTGGTTAACTCCTTAATGCCATTGGATGAATCCCGGAACATATTCCAGTCTGTGCTAGCAAAAACGGTCATGTAGCTTAGCATCCGCTTCATCCGACCACTTGCGTATTGAGCGCGTCACTGGTACATCCTGTTTGAGTTTTTGCTTGTAAGCGGGAATCAGGAGAATATAATTATAGTCCGATTTGCCAAATGGAGGGCAGGGGAGGGGAGAGATCTTTGTCTGCGTCTCTGAGTGGAGTAAAGATGTCTCTAGAGTTTTATCCCTCTCGTTGCAGAGGTGACATGCTGGTAGAAATGAGGTAAAACCGATAGCAACACTTCTTAACCTTTGCAGGAAGGCCACTCCTAGGGAGAGTAGCAACAGTGCTGAACTTTCTCCATTTCCAAGCAATTGGTCTTACCGTGGACTGATGAACATCAAGGCTTTTAGAGATACTTTTGTAACCCTTTCCAGCTTTATGCAAGGCTACAATTCTTAATCTTAGGTCTTCTAAAAAATATTACACAAAAAAAGAACCCCATTGGTCACGAGCCCGTAAAAACGGCAGCCCCCCCGGCAGCCATTCCCCCGGCAGCCATTCTCGTCATACCATAAGAACAACGCATTTAGAATCAAGGCAGGTAAAATAGCAATAGTAGGATAAGTAGGTAGGTGGTAAAAATACTTTACTCCGGTTGATGGAGTAGCCAAGCTCTCACCTTGCGCTTGGATGAGTGCTTGCAGCGCAGGTGGACTTGGTGGGGTTGGTGGCGGGGCATGGGCGGACCGTGGACCTGGAGCAGGGTGTTGGTGGTGGAGAACCTGGAGAGGCTTCGATCCCTGGGGTCTGGGTCTGTGACTGGGGAGTGGAGCCTGGTGCTGGACTCTGCTTCCCTGTCGCAGGGGTCTGGGGCCAGACTGTGGATGTGGTGCAGGGGCTGGTAGATGTAGACAGTGTTGGGAGGCAGGGAAACCTCCTGTGTGGACAGGCGACGTGAAACAAGCGCTTGACAGCGGATGAGCTGAGAACTATCGATCTAGATGGAGTAACATGAGAATCTTGATTATAATTATGTTATTGTGCGTAAACACGCAGGTAGACTATATTATGAAACCAATGGACAGCAACAGTTCCCAGGGGCATCCTGATAATAACAGTGACTTAAAAAACAAACAAAAAAACGGATTCGATATGTGGGAGGGACTACAACATCCATATTATGTAAACATCCATTTGTTTTCTCCCTGTATTTGTTATGATTTCATTGAACAGACGGTGAGAGAAAGAGACATGAGAGGTTGAGTGGGATTGAACAGACATGGGAGGTTGAGTGGGATTGAACAGACGGTGAGAGAAAGAGACATGGGAGGTTGAGTGGGATTGAACAGACAGTGAGAGAAAGAGACATGGGAGGTTGAGTGGGATTGAACAGACAGTGAGAGAAAGAGACATGGGAGGTTGAGTGGGATTGAACAGACGGTGAGAGAAAGAGACATGGGAGGTTGAGTGGGATTGAACAGACGGTGAGAGAGGATGAGACATGGGAGGTTGAGTGTCAAAATCGGCAGTAGGTCAGACTAGAATCCACGTCAACATTGATAAATGTGTGCGCTTTAGGCAGAAGCTCTTACTGTCTAACCGGCCCCTATCCAAACATGCCAACAGGCCTAAATGTGTTTTTCTGAGCAGGAGGATAGTGAGAGTTTAGTACCTGTGCTTTCCTGAGCAAGAGGACAGTGAGAGCCAGCCCGTCAGGACAGAGATTCTCCAGCTCCAGGGTGATGAGGGCCAGTGCCAGCATGGATCCCCGGGAGAGGGGCTGTAGCAGGGCGCTGTCGGACAGGCAGTAGTGCAGCTGCTGGGTCAACACGGACAGGTGCTGCGCCGGGTTACACCCCACCAGACCCACCACGAACCGGGACTTGCAGGACAGCACCATGGCATGGAACTGAAGGGGTACAGCAGTGTGTAAGAGAGTGGTGCTAGCAACACCAAGGTTATGGATTCACCTCTGAACCCCACAGGTATCACATATACATAATAAACACACTAAAATGTATGCCCTCGAGTTAACTGAGGGACAACAGCAGATTATAGACAAAGAGTGATAGTTACAGTCGGATGGAATTTAGCTGAATAACACAAAACTGTGCTGTGATACATGTTCTATGTTGTGTTATAAAGTGGTAACCTATAGCTCATAAACAGGGCAGTATTCTGGTGGATACAGTCTGAGCCAGATCCTCCACTCTTAACTTCAATCCTCTAATGGAGGCTCTGGCTAGGACAGGAGTATGAATGTGTTGGTGGAAGAACAGGACTCACGTCACCTATTTTATGTTTTAAAGTGATCACCTACTAGGGTTGGGGGCGGAATCCAGATTTTCAAACCTTCATACCGTTCCTGTACCACACCAGGGTATACGGTGTTACCGGCAGTGAACACAAGGGGTGCTAGAATCTTGATCCAGGAGGGGATTGATTGTCAGATTCAGAGTGTTTAGTCACATGGGGCGGCTGGTTAGCCTAGTGGTTAGAGCGTTGGACTTGTAACCGGAAGGTTGCGAGTTCAAACCCCCAAGCTGACAAGGTACAAATCTGTCATTCTGCTCCTGAACAGGCAGTTAACCCACTGTTCCTAGGCCGTCATTGAAAATGAAAGTCACATTTACAGGGTGGCAGGTGTGATTGCAATGTACAGTGAAAAGCTTAGGCTTCGAGCTCCACCATGCAGAACTAAGTGAAATAAAATAATGAAAATGGTAATAAAAAAACACCATAAAATGTGGCTTCTTCACCGTTGTGAAGAGTTCAAGTAACAGACATCTGTTCAGAGGAGACTGTGTGAATCAGGCCTTCATGGTCGAATTGCTGCAAAGAAACCACTACTAAAGGACACCAATAAGAAGAAGAGACTTGCTTGGGCCAAGAAACACAAGCAGGTGGAAATCTGTCCTTTGGTCAGTCCAAATGAGATTTTTGGTTCCAACCATTGTGTCTTTGTGAGACACAGAGTAGGTGAACGGATGATCTCCACATGTGTGGTTCCCACCGTGAAGCATGGGGGAGGAGGAGTGATGGTGTAGGGGTGCTTTGCTGGTGACACTGTCAATGATTTATTTAGAATTCAAGGCACACTTAACCAGCATGGCTACCAAAGCATTCTGCAGTGATACGCCATCCCCTATGGTTTGCGCTTAGTGGGTCTCTCCAGGCTGTGTAAGGGCAATTTGACCAAGAACGAGTGATGAAGTGCTGCATCAGATGACCTGGCCTCCACAATCACTCAACCTCAACCCAATTGAGATGGTTTGGGATGAGTTGGACCGCAGAGTGAAGGAAAAGCAGCCGACAAGTGCTAAGCATATTCCAACTCCTTCAAGAGCGTTGGAAAAGCATTCCAGGTGAAGCTGGTTGAGAGAATGCCAAGAGTGTGCAAAGCTGTCATCAAGGCAAAGGGTGGTGACGTGACGTTAGCCTGTGGGTAAGGTTTATGATCTCCCCCCCCCCCCCATAAATACCTTTCTCCCTTCCCTCTCTCTTGACTCTACAGAAGGACTCTTGAATAGCCGTTGTTAAACAGAGAGTCTGGGAACATCAAACAAGTGGAGGGAAAGGAACCATATTTCAGTAATAGAACCAGTTGAAAATATGCGTTTGTACTTAATGAATATGATTTAATTTCGGTTGTCGTCTGAGACATTATGACTGATGACAGGACGACCTGAACTGTATCTGAGAAAGTCTACACATTATAGTTATCAGATTCACATGGGATTGTTGTGCAATTCAAATGTTTAAATATAAAATGATTGGTGAAAAGATTAAATGTAATTTTAGCTTCCAAATTAGAGATTTGGGTTTTCATAAGGTTAGGGCTCTGCTCAATAAGTGGCCAGCCCCTGTGAAGAGACATGGGCTATAAACTATGAAACACACCCTTCTCCCGCCACTATATAAAGCCTTGACGAAAATGTAACCTCATGTTCCGAGGGTGATAGGACAAACGGTCCATACGTTGAAAAGGACTAACATGTCAACTACAGAACTAAGCCAACCTCACTGTGAGCTTTGGTTGTAAATGGTATAAACTTTGAACTCTTACTCACTAAAGAAGTGAGACATCCTAGCCGTTGAGTTAGCAACAGCAGCTGTAAACGTGGGCAAGGAAAGGACGGACAGAGTATCCCGTCTACCACACAACAACGACACTACAACGTTTCCCGTTCACCACCAGAGACACTCTTCAAAGGATAAAGGCCTTCCATCTACCACTAACCTATTGAAGCGCAGCTCTGAGTAAATATTTATTGCATTTTCCTTTTCCAAATGGGCGGTAATTTAGAATGCATAAGATTCTGCATATACGATAGAGTAGTTGCCTATGGCCCGATAGAGACATTGCTTCTCTCTTTGTTCTTCAGTCTTCCCGCTCTTTCACTCAAACCCAACCCCCGTTCTTTGTGTAACCAGCTGTCATATCTGTTCCGTCCGCCAGGGACGTTTTCCTTTATGACGTATTTTGTAATCAAGGTATGACTCATTCTGTGTATATGTAATTCTGTGTGATTAGTTAGGTATTTAGTAAATAAATAATTAAACCCAATTTTGTATTGCTGATTCAACTTGTTAGCCAGGGTTAGTGAAGATAACCAAGAATTTATAACTTTCAGGTGAGACTGAAATAAAGTGACGATTAAAATTGACTGATATTGAGGTAAAATACTTAGAGTTTATTCAGAAGATAACTGCTCTATAAATATTATTTTGTGGTGCCCTGACTTTCTCGTTAATTACATTTACATGATTAGCTCAATCAGGTAATATTAATTACGGAGAAAGGATTTTAGAGAAGAGCATGTCAATATCACTTAATCCAGCATAGCTGTAGAAAAAAAATGTTTAAAAAAATAAAGAAAAACCCTTGAATGAGTAGGTGTGTCCAAACTTTTGACTGGTACTGTGTGTAATATATATACAATAAATAAATAAAACCAGCACTTGACCCCCCCTTCTAGCTCTAATTCTACTAATAGCTACTTTGAGGAAAAATGTACTTCCTATGCCTGTGATGTGGTGGTTTCACCCAGCTATCTTAAAATGAATGCACTAACTGTAAGGCTCTCCGGATAAGAACGTCTGCTAAATGACTAGAATGTCAAAAGACTGAGCTGTAGTCAAACGTAATCCTCACATACGCATTCCTTTTGTCCAGGTAATTAAAGACAGTGTGCAGTGTAATAGCCTTGTCCATGGATCTGTCGGGGCGGTGGGCGAGTTGGGAGAGGGTTGAGTGTGTCGTGGAGGGAGGTGGTGGCGGTGACGGTGACGGTCTTTGACTAGCCTCTCGAAGCACTTCATGATGACAGAAGAGAGTGCTGCTGGTTGGTAGCCATTCAGTTCAGTTACTTTCCCTTTCTTGGATGATAGCTGACATCTTGAAGCAGGTGGGTAAATATATGCCATTTAGCAGACGCTTTTATCCAAAGCGACTTACAGTCATGTGTGCATACATTCTACGTATGGGTGGTCCCGGGAATCGAACCCACTACCCTGGCGTTACAAGCGCCATGCTCTACCAACTGAGCTACAGAAGGACCACGAGCTCAGCCTGAGCTATGGAGAAGTTGCTGTAACTAGGAAGCTTGTTCCTGCAAGCTAGCCACAAACCAAATGTTTAGCTGGAGCCCCAGGCTGGATGTCATTCATTTGCCATATCTTAAAATAGTTCACTTATATTTACAAGCAGTAGTGTAGCACACACCTCCAAAGTTTAGAGGGGCCCGGTAAATACAAATCATACCTTCGGTATTTCAAAATACTCCCACTATACCGCCCAAGCCTATTACCTTTTACAAAAAAAAAACTTTAAAAACAGGGCAGTATTCTGGTGGATCCAGTCCTGGGCAGGACTGAGCCAGATCCTCCACTGCAGGCTAGTTAGTGGTTCTAGCGGTGGTTCCGGCTAGGACAGAAGTATGAATGTGGTGACAGAATACAATACACGCACAATGTGTAGAAACTCCAGCGGTGTGGCAGCGTGCAGGTCCCAGTTGAGTTTATCCAGAATGATCCTCTCCATTCTCAGTATCTCTGATGGGGAGCAGCCACACCTGCTGCTGCTGGCCAAGTCACGCAACAACGGCACACGCTGCGCACACACAGACAGAGCGCGAGACGGAGAGAGAGAGAGACAAAGAGGACTTCTGGTTAGTTGGGTTCAACCCACTTTCTGCCAACTTGGTGTGCAATTCTCTAGGACTTCATCTAGCATTACAACTATTGGAGCCAACCTTCACAGTGAGCAACATTTAAGCATTTGGAAAATAACCTTTCGTTGGGATGTTCATAAAATAGTTTGTTTTTAATACAGCTACAAATCATATTGCCAAATGTTTGGATAACAAAGCTGAATAGAAAGAAACAAACAATGTGAATAGTGACTAAGGAAGGACTGATGGTGTGAGGCTAGGATGTAATCACCTCGTCTTCCTCGCTGGTTTTGGCAGCCAGGAAGTAACAGGCGATGGCGATGCAGCGGAGGTACTTTGGACGGGCCTGAGGAGAGGAGAGAGACAGGGTCAGGAGGACTAAGTGACGTCACTACTACCCAGTGTCTAAACTCAGCACCCCGGGTTCTACCTACTCTGTGAGGAAGGCAGCCCAGGTTAAAGACATTCTCCAGGACTACTACTCTGTGAGGAAGGCAGCCCAGGTTAAAGACATTCTCCAGGACTACGACTCTGTAAGGAAGGCAGCCCAGGTTAAAGACATTCTCTGGTACTTTTGTATACCTTTTAGCCAAAAGTGGTCCTTGAAAATTGCCTACGAGTCATTGACTCACTCAAATGGCGAGGCGCTGAACCCCATTGGCCGGAACTTGTATTACGAAGGGGCTGGCCCAAGTAAGGGAAAATATACGGAACAAAATGGGCCGCGAACGTCAACAGCGTAATGCAAATCAAATTAGAAAGAGTATTTTTCTCGCGTCTATTCAGAGCAACGCTGCGAAAATGAGCAAATAAATGGTGTGGGTCGTTTGTAGAAAAGCAATTTGAGAAATTGTTATGATCTTCCCAATGTAGACCAGCTAAAGATCTAGTTTACAATCTATTGGGCTGTAAGACAAGGTTTCAGTTAAATAGACTATATATTTTAAAACAATTGCAGCCTACCAGTGTTGATTTCAATCGCATATAGCCTAGGCAGGCTGGAAAAGGACTGTAATTTCAAGAGAGAATACTGTTATGCAGAAAGAACGAGATGAGCTAAATTCTTTATTAACTGCTCAGGTGCATCTACAACCCTAACATAACTAGTGCAGGCAGGTATGGTGGCTCCGGTGGGACATAAGAGTAAAAAGGAACATGCAACAATAATTCACAATGCCTACGAAAAGATGGCACCAAAAAACATGGCTGGCGTTTTACACTCTTCCCAACCAATTGTGCAATTTTGTTATTTTATTTGCGTTTTGTGTAACTTTTTTTTTTAACTACGTGTGTACATTATGTTGCTGCTACCGTCTCTTATGACCGAAAATAACTTCTGGACATCAGAAACGCGATTACTCACCACGGACTGGAAGAAACGTTTTCATTTAACGAGTCCGACGAGAAGGATATCCTGCTTTCACTGGAACAGGCCCAGATCCACGCCTTTTGCGTGAAGAAAAGACACCGGAAAAGCAGATCATTCTCAGAATTCGTCGTAGGCGAGCGAGTAAACTCCCAATGCCTTCTATTCCACTTGCTAACGTGCAATCGTTAGAAAATAAAATCGATGACATACTATTAACATTATCCTACCAACGGGACATTAAGAACTAACATATGATTCACCGAGACGTGGCTGAAAGAAGAAACGGACAATATAGAGCTGGTGGCATTTTCCATGCACCGGCAGAACAGAGACCTGGTAAAACGAGGAGTGGGAGTGTGTCTTTTTCTCAATAACAGCTGGTGCGCGATGTCTAATATTAAATAAGTCTCGAGGTATTGCTTGCCTGAGGTAGAGTACCTTATGATAAGCTGTAGACCACACTATCTACCAAGAGAGTTCTCATCTATATTATTCGTAGGCGTCTATTTACCACCACAGAAAAAAGCTGGCACTAAGACCGCTCTCAACCAACTCTATAAGGCCATAAGCAAAGAGGAAAATGCTCACCCAGAAGCGGCTCTCCTAGTGGCCAGGGACATTAATGCAGGCAAACTTAAATCAGTTTTACAAAATTCTTACCAGCATGTCACATGTGCAACCAGGAGGGAAAATCTTTCAAGGACTAATCCGGATGCTTATAAGAAATCCTGCTATGCCCTGAGACGAACCATCAAACAAGCAAAGTGTCAATACAGGATTAAGATTGAATCCTACTACACCGGTTCTGACGCTCGTCGGATGTGGCAGGGCTTGAAAACTATTACGGACTACAAAGGGAAACCCAGACCCGAGCGGCCCAGTGACGCGAGCCTACCAGACGAGCTAAATGCCTTTTAAGTTTGCTTCGAGGCAAGCAACACTGAAGCACGCTTGAGAGCACCAGCTGTTCTGGATGACTGTCTAATAACACTCTCGGTAGCCGATGTGAACAAAACCTTTAAACAGGTCAACATTCACAAGGCCGCTGGGCCAAACGGATTACTAGGACGTGTACTCAAAACATGCGCTGACCAACTGTCAACTATCTTCACTTACATTTTCATTTCACGGGTAAGTCTACACTTTTTGTATTCGGCGCATGTGGCACAAAGTTTGATTTACGAAGAGAACATAACAAATACAACTGTTTATATGGATTCTACTGACAATTAAATGTGGCATATGCTACACGTTAATTGACGCCCTCTACTCTCGCTTGCACATTTTTACGCCTTTGGCGGCATCTCTCTGTGTGGTTTCGGCTATACCGTTCATCTCTCATTCCAGGATTTTGGGAATTACCGCTTTAGTACAAAAGGGGGCGCCAAAACCACACAAAAACCCAGTGCGTCATTTACCAGAATGCTAACAAAATTAGCACAAGTAATAGCTACGTTTCATGCGGGATACTAGCAAAATATGCTAATGAGCACAAAGAAAAATAAACTAATTTCAAAGACAGGTAAATCCAGCTCATAAAGGGCTACTGAATGTCATTTCTAGTGAGTTTGGACATTTACAAGCGAATGTGAACGAGGGACATTGTGCATAATGAACTAAGTTCTGACGCATGCTTGTCTGAAAGAAGAACAGTACTGGCTCAGAAGCAGCATGTGTACATGCTGTGTCTGTGTGCAGTCTGGAGTCACTAGGTCAACAAGCCTGCCAGCTCAGCTCAGAGAAGATGAGGGAATATCACTAGCCACTTTAAACAATGCTACCTTATATAATGTTACTTACCCTACATTATTCATCTCATATGCATACGTATATACTGTACTCTACATCATCGACCGCATCCTTATGTAATACATGTATCACTAGCCACTTTAACTATGCCACTTTGTTTACTTTGTCTACATACTCATCTCATATGTATATACTGTACACGATACCATCTACTGTATGCTGCTCTGTACCATCACTCATTCATATATCCTTATGTACATATTCTTTATCCCCTTACACTGTGTATAAGACAGTAGTTTTGGAATTGTTAGTTAGATTACTTGTTGGTTATCACTGCATTGTCGGAACTAGAAGCACAAGCATTTCGCTACACTCGCATTAACATCTGCTAACCATGAGTATGTGACAAATAAAATTTGATTTGATTTGAGGAGCAGACGGACCAAGAACAGAGAGCAGAAAAAAAAATCAAGATAGTAGTGGCAGCTGTACAGATAATTCATTTAAATAGCTTTGATTTCTCAAACACGGCAGAAAGCTAACACTATATGATGCCCCGTTATTAATTCAGCCACCTACTTAAATAACTAATAAACATTAGAATGCAGCCAGCTACATTTCCTACGATAAACATTAGAATGCAGCCAGCTACATTTCCTACGATAAACATTAGAATGCAGCCAGCTACATTTCCTACGATAAACATTAGAATGCAGCCAGCTACATTTCCTATGATAAACATTAGAAATATGATGAACATGCATTCTTTTTGCAAAAAATACCTTGCTTTTTCATTGTAATCTCATTTACTGGTGCGGCTGCCAGCCTAATTGCATTGCAGTTCTCTTGTCATGTGATGAAAACAAAGATATGTTCTGTTGAATGTTAATGTATTTTATGTGATGCTGTTGGAAGTGGTGTTGGAGGGCCAGTAGGAGGCACTCTTTCCTTTGGTCTAAAAAATATCCCAATGCCCCAGGGCAGTGATTGGGGACACTGCCCTGTGTTGGGTGCCATCTTTCGGATGGGACGTTAAATGGGTGTCCTGACTCTCTGAGGTCATTAAAGATCCCATGGCACTTATCGTAAGAGTAGGGGTGTTAACCCCGGTGTCCCAGCTAAATTCCCAATCTGGCCCTCAAACCATTATGGTCACCTAATAATCCCCAGTATTCCCCAGGTCGTTGCTGTAAATGAGAACGTGTCCTCAGTCAACTTACCTGGTAAAATAACGGAGAAATAAACATTTAAAATGTGAAGGGAAACTATAGTTGCACGTCCCCTGATCACTCTATAGGAGAATACAAAAACACATGTATTTACAATATAAAACACGACCCCTGTCAATACACAGCTGGACTCAGCCAACTCAAGTGACTGGCTCAACTGTCCTGGGGAACTACGGTAAGCTTCATAATGTTAAATAATGTGACAGGTGAAATTATGAAATGTGCAATCTGTTTTACCTTCTAACATATTGCACAAGTTGACTGCAGGTATTAACTTAAAAAGTATCTAGAAACATTCAAATGTATTGAAAAACTTCAAATAAATAGTTTCAACGGTATTGCCATAGTGAAAAACCATCCTGTGGCTATTTCCAAATACCCAGGTATACCTTATACCACCCTAGCCTAGCTCTTTATAAGGGAGCCAGGCTAATACTAGAGGAAGTAAGATTAATCTGATAGATAGATAGATACAGGAAGAGACAAGAGAGCTGCTTTTATCAACAGGCCTAAATAAATCACACACTGACACTTCCTGAGTGAACTCTAGAGTGTATGTTACTTCCTGCAACATCAGGTTTGATAAGTTACAGATGAATTTACTTGTTTTATTTTTTTATGTTTTAAATCGAGCTAACCTCATAAAACCGTCAAATCTTGTCCAAGAGTAGTCACAGTGAAGAAATATACCCTAGCCTACACAGCTGGTAAGGTTAAAGATGCTGTTGACATTCTATGTAGATCTATAGCTGATAAGACTAAACATTGTGTTGCCATCTTACCTTTATAGCACCTAAAAACCTGTCTAAAATACTGATGGTTAGGGAGAGGGTCTCTGGATAGAGCTTGGTGTCACTGTGCAGGTCAATGAGCCAGCACACAGCCTCATCACGCTGGGCAGGGGAGATGTCTGTATCCTAGGGATAATCACAGAGGGGTCAGTTACAGAGGAGACATAGCATGAGCGTCAGAAAACGCTCAGGGAAAATAAACTCAAAAGTTCCAGTTAGGTTACAATATAAAGTATCAAAACCACTCACTTAAAAATCACTAAGAAAAGTCTCAACCAAAACAACGAAAATCAAATCATAGACTTGGTTAAAGTACAGAAAAAAAAATATTTCTTGAATGAGCCTGAATGTCAATTATAAATAAACAAAATTACAGTCAACATTTCAACTAAAAGGTCAAGATGTCCCTTGAAGATAAAGAATGACTTGAGGCAAACAGATCAACCAAACCAGTGAATAAATAAAAGAGAAGACCTTTCTGAACTCGTCTGCATACCTGTAACCTGACACTGGTCTAACCAGCACCCACTGGAAGCTTTTACCTTCAGACATAGGCTAAGTACCAAATGACACACTATTCCCTATTTAGTGCACTACTTTTGACCAGAGCCCAAGTGCACTCGTGAATAGGATGCTATTTGGGATGCATTCAAATGTTGCTTTACAGTGACCTGAACTCTAGCATTGCCCTAAAGACACTTCTCACCATTATGTTGCCTTGTTAAAGTGCCTCTTGACTCATAGTGAAATTACTCAGTGAGCAAAACAACCAATGTACTAGGACCCAATTTATTGTCTCGACTTGAATCGACTGACTGGTTTACCCCTTCTACTCCACTCGATTTTGGGACAGGTTACAGTCTGTTACTGCACTCTGTTTTGGGACAAGGTGTATCTGTTACTGCACTCTGTTTTGGGACAGGTAGTTTTTTTTACTGCACTTTGTTTTGGGACAGGTTGTATGTTTTACTGCAATCCGTTTTGGGACATGTGTCTGTTACTGTGTACTCCTGTTATGTTTTAATTTCCACAGATCATTTGTAGAGATAAGATGGTGAAGGTCAGAGCCTTATACATTACAGTTGGATAAGGCTCAATATCAGGCTCTGGTGACACTGGCAGTAATAGCTTATCTTAGCAACATGTTGATGACCACACTGTCTGTGTACATGTGTACTTTTAGGCAAATCAGATAGAAGTGTGTTGCAGTGAGTCAGCAGGAAAGAGGCTCAGATTAACAGTCAGGCAGGCAGGCATCCTTTTCAAAATCCTGTTAACTTGCTAACACTTTCAGCAGGTTTCTGTTGCTAACCAATGATCAGGGCAGGACAGTTCATTGGACTAATGAGTAGGATGGAAGTGAAAGCATGAACCTCTTAGCCACAGCAGGTGCTTCATTTTTTTAAATGTAACCTTTATTTAACTAGGCAAGTCAGTTAAGAATAAATTATGATTTACAATGACGGCCTACGGCCAAAACCTAACACGGACGACGCTGGGCCAATTGTGCGCCGCCCTATAGGACTACCAATCACGGCCCATTGTGATACAGCCTGAAAATAACAGTGACCTTAGGTGATACACATATCTGTACCAAGGAAATAACCTAAGATAGATAGATACCACTTCAAAACAAAGTTTAACATGACTTGCTGCATTCTCTTTCATATGGACAACAGCACCTTGTTTTTGTGTTGTGGGATTCACCTGAACGCCGATATACGTCTTTTTAGGCACGTACGCCTTCCACATCTGGGCTTCCCTAGAGGCGGCCTTTTCCAGAAGAAAAGACAGCCTCTGGCTTTCCAAGGGTTCGGCAAACTTCCTCATTGCGACCCCTGGATACGCCTCCCTCCTCACTGTATACAGCTACCTGTAAGTGCCAGAGAAAACACATAGGAGACTTGTATTTTACAACATGTTTATGAATTGTAGTTTTACACCCAAGTTTAAGGTGATACGAAACAATCACTTCCTTATGAATAGTACTGTAACCTGGTTTTACGGACACTGGTTCCCACCAAATACGCTCATTCATTTTCCCAACTAGCGATACTCTTTTCTGTAGTAACAACAGCGACGAGGTATTTTCTCATATCGAAACGATTCCGGCTAATATTACCGTTACCGAGTTATGGTTAGCCTAGTTAGCAACCGAACTAGCGAGAACAGAAACAAACACCAACCGATGGTAAACGTTAACTAATAATAAACCCTTTCATTAATAGACAACGCATATTATCCAAAATAACTTAAATCTATTTATAAAACGATATGACTATAAAGCTCTACTTCATGCTAGCTAGCATTAGCTTACCTCCCCTGCAAAGCTGTGGGAATCACAGTTTGACTTGGAAATCATCCGGTCCATTAAACTGAGGTAAAAACAAAAAAAGAGAGGTAAATCGAGTCTTAAATTACTCCATCTTCGATTTTATGTTGTGTTTTATTTTTGGGATAAATGAAGGGGGGTCTTCCAAATGAAATGTATATGAAAATGTTACGGAATAGACAGATATGTCTACTTCCGAGTAGGAGACTCTTGGGAGATAAATCGATCCGCGTACGTGCGTCACGTAGCTGGTCCTGAAAATGTATATTGTACCAATATTTGGGATAAATGTTAGTTATTATGGTAAATTAAAAATGACAAATGGTTGTTTTAGGTTTTATCACGATGGATTTGAGCTACGACATTACATTTGTTTTCAATTGTATTCGATGTTTGGTGGGCCTATTTTCTATTGCGAATGAATCCTACTAAAATATTATGTTATGTAAATACGTTTCAGACGTTTTCTTTACCATTTGCCAACCACGTCTGAATATGAAACAGATAAAACAGATAAATAAACCACTATTTGTGATAATACTGTGCATAGGGGACATAAAACAGAGAGACCACATACTTACACCTTGTTCTTGACAGTAATCATAAACCTGGAAAATGATTTACTGCCAATGCATCACCCCTAACTGCATGTATACATATTTTCTTTGAATGATTGATTTTGCTTTATAAATCCAACTCGGTGCTTGGGGTTTTGTGTGATGTGCAGGAACAGTAACACCGTATCAGTAATACCGACTATAACAGTATTATCATAAATTCCCCTAGTCATCCCTGAATCAATGTATTTAACAGTTATTTAACTAGGCAAGTCAGTAAAGAACAAATTCCCAAATATTCTGCAGACAGTTGGTTGGACCAGAAAAAAAAGAAGGGATAATATGTCGTTTAATGTTTAAATGCCCTACATACAATCCCGAGCTAATTATTTCTAACCAATCGTGAGTAAAAGGGTTTGTCCAGGCATCCAATAGAAATAAAACAATTTGGGCGGACTATTTGAACGGGAAAAAAGGAGAAAGATGATTGGTTCGTGGAAGTGTCAATATCGAGCTGGTGTAGAAAAACAACCCTCCGTACTAAATCCATTGTCATTCATAAGTAATGTTTAACCACGTTACTCATTACAACATAAAATGTGTCTAGCACTATCAACTCTTTAATAAGTACTAAATAGTAGTAAACTACAAAAGGAGGCAGACTTTCCTCGACAAGTCAAAACAAGGTGGATAGCTACGGACGTGATTGGCTGACGCGACATTGACGTCCGTTTCTGGGTGTGGAAATTCTCAACATCAACAAAAAGAGAAAAGAAATGAGAAACTAGAGATTACAAGGAACAAACAATAGTTTGGGACGTGAGAATATATCGATGTAACTAACATAACAGGTAAATATTGAAATTCATAAAGTTGTACACGAGATGCAAGAAAACTGAATAGATGTGAGGTAATGTGAAATGTTCTAATGCTATTGTAAGACTATTGTATCTAGTTCAATTAATTCCTTCCTGAAGCCAGGATTAAATGTTTTTTTAAATCATGATTATGATTTTAAAACGGCACTATAAATCTCTATTGGTTTTGCCTTTTTAATGGTTTGTCGATGAAATTTGGCGTCTTCAATTGATTTTCTCACAGCGAAAAATCTAGATAACCCAGTTCGCTGCCTTGGCTTTGTTATTTATCGTCTCTGTTAGCTAACGTTATACCCTGGCTGGTTTAGTTTGCGCTACTTCCTCATAGAGCAGTCGAGATTTTACACAAAAAAAACATGTTGTTTTTTTTACATCACCGACAAGTATCTGCAACCCGCTTTTATTAGACTAAAATGTTATCGATTGAACACCAAGATCTATGAAAATCGAAGGGAATTGCCAGGGGATGAACTCTGACCTCGGCGAGAACAAGAATAACCCCCCCACCCCGTCGACGATTTGAAGCATTTATTTGCCGTCTAATAGATTCAAGCGAACGCCGTGTTGCTGTATTATCCGTTTTTCTAGTGTCTCACAACACAAAACATTTAGCATAACTAAAACTGTTTTTCACTCTAAGTGGGGTTTGTTCTGGTGTATGTAAACGTTATTAACCTAAGACATCTGACACCGTATCCCAGTTGAGAGAGGGGGGGGTGGGAGGCAGACCGTGAACCTATCGCCTGGGTGAATGAATGTAACGTTAACGGACAACCATTAACATCAGACTCTTGTTGTTTTACAGTGGAAGGATTTCAGATTTCTGTAACAATACAGTCTAAAAGATGGAAGCCGTTAAACTTATGAGGGAGCTGAAAACCAATTTTGAACAGGAGATGAATTATCTTCCGAAAGAAACGGGACTCCACTTGATCGAATCAACCAGAGAGGTAGATAGATATTCACTGCAGTACAGTAAATATGCTGTACGATCAATATTATTATTATTATTATTATAAATAAATTGTTAAATATAAATCCTGTAACAATAACATTATGGTTAAACAAATATATTTTTTAACTATCACCTATTACATATTAATACACATTTAATGCCTAAAATGTTTGAATTACAGAATGCCAGCCAAGGAATCTCAGCTAAATGTAGGGACGTCAAAGTGGAAGACCTCTGGAGCCTAACCAGTTTCTTTGGGTACAGCACCCAGACCTTCGTTCTGGCAGTCAACCTGCTAGATAGATTTTTGGCCATGATGAAGGTGAGATGAAAAACCAAATAAAAGCAGACTGCAGAAATAATTTCAATCCTTTAAAAATGTAACATTTTGTTCTCATTTCTTGACAAAAACAACAATGACACAATGTAAAAAATGAGCATGAACATTTAAAAGTTAAAATGAAAAAGGAGGTGGCTTGACTAATGATTGCATATGTCCACTAATTACAAGCCTTTGTGTGCGTGTGTGTTACTCCTCTTCAGGTCCAACCCAAACATCTAGCCTGCATTAGCATCAGCTGCCTCCACATCGCAGCCAAAGCAGTCGAAGAGGATTGTAACTTGTCTTCCACCAATGAACTTATTCGTATCAGCCAGTGCAAGTTTACAGTTTCGGACCTCACTCGCATGGAGAAGATAATTTCAGAGAAACTCAACTTCCAACTCGAAGCCATCACAGCCTTAACCTTTTTGCACCTATACCATAGAATCACACGCTCACACACCTCAGACAGGTAAGGCACCAATTATGACAGATAAAACAAAATAGCCTAATTCTGTAGATAGCAATGGTGACATAATGAACTAGAAATGAACTTTAAGCAGCTGTTGACATATCTGACCAATCACGGTCATCCAAAATTCCATAACATCACAGCCCGACTTATCATCATGGTGTTGTCAAGACAACTGGGATCTTGTGGTGGTGATGTGGGGGGGGGGAGCATCACAGTGCTTGAGGTGTCACTACAGCTCCCGGGTTCGATTCCAGGCTGTCACAGCTGGCCGTGACACCCATGAGGCGGTGCACAATTGGCCCAGTGTCGTCTGGGTTTGAATTATTTCTTTATTTAAACTAGGCAAGTCAGTTAAGGACAATTTTTGATTTACAATTACGGCCTAGGAACAGTGGGTTTGTCAGCTCAGGGATCCGTTCTAGCAACCTTTCGGTTACTGGCCCAACACTCAAACCACTAGGCCACCTGCCACCCCAGGGGAGGGTTTGGCTGGCCGGGATTTCCTTGTCCCATTGCGCTCTAGATACTCGTTGCGGGCCGGGCCAGCTGGACGGTGTTTCCTTTGACACATTGGTGCGACTGGCTTCCGGGTTAAGCGAGCAGTGTGTCAAGAAGCAGTGCGGCTTGGCAGGGTCGTGTTTCGGAGCCTGCGTGGCTCTCGACGAGACGTGCTCAATGGGATTGAGATCCAGGCTCTTCGCTGGCCATGGCAGAAAACTGACATTACTGTCTTCCAGGAAATCACGCACAGAACGAGCAGTATGGCTGGTGGCATTTTGTCATGCTGAAGGGTTATGTCAGGATGAGCCTGCAGGAAGGGTACCATATGATGGAGGAGGATGTCTTCCCTGTAACGCACAGCGTTGAGATTGCCTGAAATGACAAGCTCCGGCCGATGATGCAATGACACACCGTCCCAGACCATGACGGACCCTCCACCTCGATCCCGCTCCAGAGTACAGGCCTCAGTGTAACGCTCATTCCTTCGACGATAAACGCGAATCGGACCGTCAGACAAAACCGCGGCACGTTAGTGAAGAGCACTTTTTGCCTGTCCGGTCTGGTCCAGCGACGGTGGGTTTGTGCCCATAGGCGACATTGTTGCCTGTGATGTCTGGTGAGGACCTGCCTTACAACAGGCCTTCAAGCCCTCAGTCCAGCCTCTCTCAGCCTATTGCGGACAGTCTGAGCACTGATGGAGGGATTGTGCGTTCCTGGTGTATCTCGGGCAGTTGTCATCCTGTACCGATCCTGTGCAGGTGTTGTTACACGTGGTCTCCCACTGCGAGGACGATCAACTGTCCGTCCTGTCTCCCTGTCGCGCGGACATTGCAATGTATTGCCTTGGCTCCATCTGCAGTCCTCATGCTTCCTTGAAACATGCTTAAGGCACGTTCACACAGATGAGCAGGGACCCTGGGCATCTTTCTTTTGGTGTTTTTCCAGAGTCAGTAGAAAGGCCTCTTTATAGTGTCCTACGTTTTCATACCTGACCTTAATTGCCTACTGTCTGTAAACTGTTAGTGTCTTAACGACCGTTCCACAGGTGCATGTTCATTAATTGTTCATGGGAAACCACGTTTAAACCCTTTAAGTTATTTGGATTCTCTATGAATTATCTTTGAAAGACAGGGTCCTGAAAAGGGGACCTTTTTTTGCTGAGTTTATACACAAATAAAAATACCAATCGGAGCTCGTCCCCCCCATCATTGTTTCCAAAGTGACATTATTCCTGACTGTGAAAGGACAGCACTGGTTTTATCTATTGGAACAGCATTACTGAACATTCTCAGATAACACGTTCCCCACCATCAGTTATGTAACAAAGTAGCCTAATAACCTTGTTTTCCCATCGAACTGATTCAAATGAATTGTGTCTCTCATAAAGGAAGGAGGCCCTGAACCTCGACACACTAGAGGCCCACCTCAAAGCCTGCCTCTGCCGCATCACATTCTCCAAAGCTAAAGTAAGGCGTGACCCCAGAGCATTAGCAGTCCCCAGCGTCTATAGGCCTAGTTGACATATTCCAGTAGACCTCAAGGCAGCAGTTTGTGATGTACAGTTTTTCTTCTGCTTTGTTCTCTTCCAGCCGTCCATCTTGGCCCTGTCCCTCCTCACTCAAGAGATTGAAGCCATGCAGTCTGTTGACATGCTAGAAATAGCACATAGTGTTCAGAGACATCTGAAGGTAAACCATTACTGTAGTGTCAAAGGCCTTGAGAACTTATCACAAAATAATTTTTAAAAGTATTCCTTTGGTTAACAAAATAACACAATCAGTTTCCTGTCATATTTGCACACAAACATATTTTTTTGTGACCCTGGAACCAATGTTACATGTTGTAAAGCCCTTAAGCCCTTGTCCATAAGGTCTCGTATGACAACTGACCCATATGGGAGGACATTTTTTAAAGGGGCCCTTTTACATTCTCGGCCTCAAGTTCTCGAACTGCCATCCTTTGACAACACCTGGAATCCATCCCAATGGTATTTTCTGACCCTGTCAATTATTTTTCCACGGTGTCCAATGTTATGATGACCCGGTCTTCTTTTACAGATCACCGACACGGAGCTGCTACACTGGAGGGGGCTCGTAGCCAAGTGTCTGTCTGACTACTCTTCCCCTGAATGTAGCAGACCCAACAATAAGAAGCTCGTCTGGATCGTGTCGAGAAGGACAGCTCAGAACCTACACACCAGCTACTGCAACGTCCCTGAACTGCCGACCATTCCCGAGGACTGCTGGGACCAAAGGTAACCAGGAATACATGAACACTGTACCCGTAGGAAGGAAGAAATACTTCCCACGTGCTCATCAAAAACATTGGCAGTAGGCATACATTCCTGAAAAGTACATTCTTGGAGAGGACACAGTATTACGAGATTCGTTTATATACACACACTGTATGACAACAGAAAACGTTGGAAAATCCCCAGACAATATACCGAAGAGAAAAAAAACGGGGGGGAAAAAAACACTATTTCAAAAGTAAATTGCAGCCATGGGCATAGGCCCACCTGCTGGGGGAACCGGGCCCACCTGCTGGGGGAACCGGGCCCAGCTGCTGGGGGAACCGGGCCCACCTGCTGGGGGAACCGGGCCCAGCTGCTGGGGGAACCGGGCCCACCTGCTGGGGGAACCGGGCCCACCTGCTGGGGGAACCGGGCCCACCTGCTGGGGGAACCGGGCCCACCTGCTGGGAGAACCGGGCCCACCTGCTGGGGGAACCGGGCCCAGCTGCTGGGGGAACCGGGCCCAGCTGCTGGGGGAACCGGGCCCACCTGCTGGGGGAACCGGGCCCACCTGCTGGGGGAACCGGGCCCACCTGCTGGGGGAACCGGGCCCACCTGCTGGGGGAACCGGGCCCACCTGCTGGGGGAACCGGGCCCACCTGCTGGGGGGAACCGGGCCCACCTGCTGGGGGAACCGGGCCCACCTGCTGGGAGAACCGGGCCCACCTGCTGGGAGAACCGGGCCCACCTGCTGGGGGAACCGGACCCAGCTGCTGGGGGAACCGGGCCCACCTGCTGGGAGAACCGGGCCCACCTGCTGGGAGAACCGGGCCCAGCTAATCAGAATTAGTTAACCCACAAAAGGGCTTTATTACACAGAAATACTTCAGTTCAACACTTAACATGTTGCATTTTATATTTTTGGTTCAGTTTATAAGGGCACATTTAAATACCTCACCCGACAATTAAGCCCCACCCCTCCAGTGTATGGCCACTCCTAGTTTCAGTTCTTACGGTATACTATAGTAATCCTGTGTGCAACCTGTGACTCGTAAGGGAGGGGGTTTCATCCGCTCTGTGACGTCACGGCCCTGCCTGTTGCGTCAGTCAACCTAGCCCTACAGCCTGTCTACAGAGGCCCATCCCTGTCTGCTTCACGTTGCTCACGATTACTCAGACATGACATGTATGCGGGTGAGTGACTTGTCACTTCCTACCTGCCTAGCAACCAGTTGCCATAACTGCTCAACCACATTGTTGCACAACCAGTTCCACCTCCACATTCCGAAGAGGACTTGAATTGTTGGGATTAATCCTGTAGTCAAACAATAATAGTAAGGATGAAGATACATTGACTGCAAACAGGATCAACGATGAGAACTAACCTGGCCGTGCTGCTGCTCCAGTTTCAACTGTTCTGCCTGTGATTATTATTATTTGACCATGCTGGTCATTTATGAACATTTGAACATCTTGGCCATGTTCTGTTATAATCTCCACCGGCACAGCCAGAAGAGGACTGGCCACCCCGCACAGCCTGGTTCCTCTCTAGGTTTCGGCCTTTCTAAGGAGTTTTTCCTAGCCACCGTGCTTCTACACCTGCATTGCTTGCCGTTTGTGGTTTTAGGCTGGGTTTCTGTACAGCACTTTGAGATATCAGCTGATGTACGAAGGGCTTTATAAATACATTTGATTTGAACTAATTAAATATTAACGTATTAAATTGTCTCCCCCCCTTTTGTTCTTTCAGCGAGGACTCGTGTGAAGACATGAGTTCTGGGGAGGAGAGCCTGAGCAGTTCCCTGGGTTCTGATGCAGAGGGACCTTACTTTCCTCTTCACTTCCGCTGCCAGAGCAACCACCGAAACAAATACCACCATCCCAACCCCCTGTGAAGGAGCCACAGTGCCTGGGTTCCACAACCACCATACTGTAGGGTTATGTTCATTAGTGAAACGTTTCGTAGCGTTCGACATGTTTATTTTTAGGAAGTCACGTTTAACATGCGACAGCCCATTTTGGTTCCTGGTGAATATAACCCAGAAAAAAGAAAAAAAAAAAACTATATAATATATTTAATTTTGTTAGTTCAAAAGGGCTACCAGTGTTTGGCCTGTTACAAACCAATCAATATACTGCATCTTATTTTAAGCTAAACAAAAATGCATTTATGGGGAAACTTAAACCTGACGGGCGGCGGAATGAATCAACTCAAAGATAAAACGTTTTATACTCTTTTTGTTGTTGTAGATTGTAGCTTTAAAAAAAAAGTGTTGTTGCATGTTTGGATTTGTAACATTCTACAATCAGACCATCCCAAATTAGTATCCTACCCCAGTGCACTACTTTTGACCAGAGCCGAATGAGCCCCGGGCCACAAAGTAGTGCGCTAGAGAGAGATATATCGTGTAGCATTTAGGATGCACTATAGAACACAGCCAAGGTACAATAGACTTGTCTGGGGAGTAAGAACAACGTTACATAGTTTTCCTATGACATGTTATCGTTGAGTTGTGTTCACTGCCTGATGGTTCGGTTTTCCCTCTACAAGGTTCAACGGTCAAAAGACGACATCTGTTTGCATGTTATTATACAGGAAAACACCACTTGCGTGTGTGTGTGGTCTTGTTAACCTCTAAATTTGCCAATTCTTTTTTTTAGGTTGTAGGGTAACTTATATTTGGCTGGTATGTAGCTAGCTCTGTGGAAGAAATGTATGGGATGGAGTTTGTCATAATGTACATTTGTATAAAAAGTATGTATGTGTGTAAAAAGAAAAAGCTGTGAATAAGTACCTTTGTAGATATTAACTTATTTGTAATTTTTTTGCCAATGTTGTATGACAAAAACAACAAAAAAAACTATTTTGGACATCTGAATCTCTGGTCTTTCTTTTACTTATTTGAAATGTTTTTGCTTCAGTCAGATTATGCCTGTACTGGCCTATTTGAACACGACGACTTGCAATATAGCAACCCGGAGGCAATAACTGGACAACATTGAGTGATGCTCTAGGTCTAGAAATGTCTTATAACCAAAGTCGGTAGGCAATTCACACTTCCTGTACTGTCACATAACCAAAGTCGGTAGGCAATTCACACTTCCTGTACTGTCACATAACCAAAGTCGGTAGGCAATTCACACTTCCTGTACTGTCACATAACCAAAGTCAGTAGGCAATTCACACTTCCTGTACTGTCACATAACCAAAGTCGGTAGGCAATTCACACTTCCTGTACTGTCACATAACCAAAGTCGGTAGGCAATTCACACTTCCTGTACTGTCACATAACCAAAGTCGGTAGGCAATTCACACTTCCTGTACTGTCACATAACCAAAGTCGGTAGGCAATTCACACTTCCTGTACTGTCACATAACCAAAGTCGGTAGGCAATTCACACTTCCTGTACTGTCACATAACCAAAGTCAGTAGGCAATTCACACTTCCTGTACTGTCACATAACCAAAGTCAGTAGGCAATTCACACTTCCTGTACTGTCCCATAACCAAAGTCAGTAGGCAATTCACACTTCCTGTACTGTCACATAACCAAAGTCAGTAGGCAATTCACACTTCCTGTACTGTCACATAACCAAAGTCAGTAGGCAATTCACACTTCCTGTACTGTCACATAACCAAAGTCAGTAGGCAATTCACACTTCCTGTACTGTCACATAACCAAAGTCAGTAGGCAATTCACACTTCCTGTACTGTCACATAACCAAAGTCAGTAGGCAATTCACACTTCCTGTACTGTCACATAACCAAAGTCAGTCGCTCATCCAAACCTGCTGCAGTCAGATAATAGATAAGATGCTGGTCTAGAACAATATTAATGCATATAGATTTTATTTTAACACCCCCCAAAAAAAAAAAAAAAAAAAAGTGACTTCAATGCTTTTGGTTTCTAGAATATTCCAGAAATCTCTCAATAGCCAATTCACACTTCACAGTCCTGTTGCGTAAAACGTGAAATCAACCAACAAAAAACAACCAAAGGTTGAAAAAGATGCCTCGTCATAGTTCCATCCATCATAATCATCTCATTTGAAAAATAACTGTTGGATGTGAGGCTACATCCATCAATACTCCGATCAGAAACCCATACGAGACTTCTTCCTTTTGGGTTGTGAGGAGGTTAGTCCCACTTTCAGGTTCCTCTGTGAAGAAGAGATGGAGGACAGCTGAGAAGAGGTGGCCACAGGAGTATTGTGTCTGCTCTCGTTAAATCCTACTCCCTGTGAGGCATCCATAGGCTCCTGGGATCCAAAGAGAGAATTTAAATAATCCTGATTCTGTGGCTTGGGCTTCTGGGTTGCCACCACCGTTCTCAAAATGTCCGCCGCGCTGGAGTCAGAACCTGCTGTTGTCCAGGGTGACGACTTACCAATGGTGGGCTGTTTTTTGGGTGTAAACAGTAGCTCGGAACTAGTGAACTGTGAATAGGGGATAGTGGGCTGTGAACTACTACTGCTCTGTGTATGGGGGATAGTGGGCTGGGAGAGGAAACTACTAAGCTGCTCCAGTGGTTTAGTTGGTTTTGAACCAAACTCCCTACGAGGTGTTGTGGGCTGTGACCTACTGGTCTGTCGTGTTGGTGTGGTAGCCCTCGGTGTACCCGGCTCAGACAGGGTGACCCACTTGGTGTTGTCGCAGCTGGTGGCCACACTGTCTACATCGGAGCTGGCGTACTGACTGGCTGCCGACGACCAACCGGAGAGAGAAGCGCTGTCCAGGTCTGATTGGTAGCTGACAGACGAGGTGAAGCTGCCCGATAGGTCGATACGACTGTGAGCCTTCGCCCGTTTCTGTCTCCTCCTCTTCCTCCGCAGAGCCTCCACCTTCAAAATCAACCAACGAATATGTCAATCAACATCTCCATTGTCCTAATTGGGAAATGTATAGACAGGGTGAAAAACCAACATTCACAATAACCACCACCTCAGCGGGAGCATTCAGAAGGAAACAATGGAACATTCAGATAGATAACGACGAGAACAAAACATGCCTTTCCGACACGTTGAACAAGGAATCATGGTCAGCTCTATTGATGTCATATCTGCAGCGTAGGACAACGTGGTCCAGATACACAGATGATAAAATAAGAATAGAGATGCATTACCTTCTCCTCTCGGTTCAGCCCCAGCCTCTCCTCCCACCAGCTCCTCCATCCCCCCAGCCCGGGCTCCCACGATGCACTCATCCTCTCGCTCAGCACATCAGCCCACTCAGAGGGCTCCACGGGTGCCGGGACAGGGACCAGAGCCAGGGGTTTGAGACAGGTGTTTCTGTGGACGAGAACATTACCATTCCTCATGGTCTCCCTCAGGTCCTCCCTCAGGGTCAAACGACAGTGATCTTCCAACGGGTCTCTCTGAAGGCTGTCGTCGGGTAGAAGATCCTTGGTTTTTGTGGTCTTGTGTGGGAGATTGCGGCGCTCCCAGGGGCACTTGAACAGTTTGAGGAACCACTTCCTCCAAATCAACAGAGCCTCATCACTGACTTTAACCTTTGGCCTGACGGGGTTAATGTTAACATTAGTGTCCAAACACTGGGCTGTAGGTAGAGGAACTATAGCAATGGTTTCCTGAGTATCAGTTAATCCTGTGTTTGTTGCTAGCGTCGGGTACGGGTCGTCATGAGGGTCGTTGATAACCATCTCCAGTCCAGCCCTAAGTGTGTCCCACGGCTGCCCCCTTCCCTCGAACCCAGAGTCACCCTCAGGAGACGGCGGTCCAGAGGAATACCATGTCTCATCTAGGGTACTGCTTCTTGGGGTTCCGAACGTTTGATGCAGCCCTTCTCTTAATGTATCAACTGGTTGTTTTAGTCTCTGTACATCTCCGCTACGTCCCTCGGGTCCCACGGAGTTCTGGGTTGGTGTCGGTGGGTCGTCTTTACTGAAGGACTCAGTCTGGGACTTTAGCGTGTGGTAAAAGATGTCTCCGGCCTCAGTGAGTTGCAGCACACAGATACAGTCCTCCTTGGCTCGGCTCTGATGGACGACAGTAAGACCTGAAAGGACAGAAAACGTGAGTTTATGAGCCTATTCAACATAAAAGCACCAACTTCACTAATTAAGCTCAATGAGAAAACTCAACTGAATGTAATTTCGCCAGATACGTAAACATTTAAGTGATGATGGATTTGGCATTACATCAGTGACATCTCACCAAACGCATCTACAATAAACGCATCTACAATAACATCCCATAAACAAACATAACATGCTTAGGGACTTAAATGTAAATGTAAATGTAGGGACATATTTTCAATACAGCTTTATTTACACAGTGCTTACCAGCAGCAGGATTGGCTAGTCTGTCCTGGGCATGGTGCTGTCTGTGGGGGAGTTGGACAGGCAGGTGTCCAAGGCTGTCTCTGGGGCTGAGCAAGGCCCGAGGTGGGCCTCTGGTGACGCAGGCCTCCTCCCTACCACCTGGAAAACCAGACGGAACAGTTCATTTATTTTTTTTTACCTTTATTTAACTAGGCAAGTCCGTTAATAAGAACAAATTCTTATTTTCAATGACGGCCTAGGAACAGCGGGTTAACTGCCTGTTCAGGGGCAGAACGACAGATTTGTACCGTGTCAGCTCGGGGGTTTGAACTTGCAACCTTTCGGCTAGTCCAACACTCTAACCACTAGGCTACCCTGCCGCCCCAACAGTAGACATCATAGAAAGTCAATAGCCATGTGTGCCTCCAGAGTGGCACTGCATCTCAGTGCTAAAGGCGTCACTACAGACACCCTGGTTCGATTCCGGTACTGAATCACAACTGGCCATGATCGGGAGTCCCATAGGGCAGCGCACAATTGGCCCAGCATCGTCCGGGTTAGAGGAGCGTTTTGCCCGGGGTAGGCAGTCATTGTAAAATAAGAATTTGTTCTTAATCTACTTGCTCCCAAAGTTAAATAATAGAAAATAACATTGATCAAATAGTCATTATGTTATGCATCTCTGTTCAGTGAGACAGACCTTGGTTCATATAGTATTTGTTTTATTTGCAAGTGCTCCAGGAACTCCAGGCTCAATGACAAAGTTTTTTTTATTTTCTATCCAGGTGCACAGTAAGACTGGTTGGTCAGCAGTAGCCTGATGCACAGGATTTACTCAAACAAAAACCCCAACCTGGCACACACACTCTAGAACGACTGCACACACCCGAGTACTGTAGCAGGATCACTTCCTGTGATCTCTGAGAGCCCAGCAGCACCTTGGTAGTCCCGCCCCCCGACGGCAACCCCGCCACGACCTGGGAAAACATGGGAGGATGCTCCATCATGTGATCCCACTGGATCATGGGGAGGCAGGGGAAACGCTCATCCATGACGTAAGCAGAGTGCTGTGAATAACAAAGATCACAAGAACATCTGAAGAAACAGACTCACAACAAGTTGATTGGTTTGGCTTTTCTTTAGGTCAAAAGCGGGAGTCGTTTGGTGGGTCAAAAGCGGGAGTCGTTTGGTGGGTCAAAAGCGGGAGTCGTTTGGTGGGTCAAAAGCGGGAGTCGTTTGGTGGGTCAAAAGCGGGAGTCGTTTGGTAGGTCAAAAGCGGGAGTCGTTTGGTGGGTCAAAAGCGGGAGTCGTTTGGTGGGTCAAAAGCGGGAGTCGTTTGGTGGGTCAAAGCGGGAGTCGTTTGGTGGGTCAAAGCGGGAGTCGTTTGGTGGGTCAAGAGCGGGAGTCGTTTGGTGGGTCAAGAGCGGGAGTCGTTTGGTGGGTCAAGAGCGGGAGTCGTTTGGTGGGTCAAGAGCGGAGTCGTTTGGTGGGTCAAGAGCGGGAGTCGTTTGGTGGGTCAAGAGCGGGAGTCGTTTGGTGGGTCAAGAGCGGGAGTCGTTTGGTGTGTCAAGAGCGGGAGTCGTTTGTGTGTGTCAAGAGCGGGAGTCGTTTGGTGTGTCAAGAGCGGGAGTCGTTTGGTGTGTCAAGAGCGGGAGTCGTTTGGTGGGTCAAGAGCGGGAGTCGTTTGGTGGGTCAAGAGCGGGAGTCGTTTGGTGGGTCAAGAGCGGGAGTCGTTTGGTGGGTCAAGAGCGGGAGTCGTTTGGTGGGTCAAGAGCGGGAGTCGTTTGGTGGGTCAAAAGCGGGAGTCGTTTGGTGGGTCAAAAGCGGGAGTCGTTTGGTGGGTCAAAAGCGGGAGTCGTTTGGTAGGTCAAAAGCGGGAGTCGTTTGGTAGGTCAAAAGCGGGAGTCGTTTGGTAGGTCAAAAGCAGGAGTCGTTTGGTAGGTCAAAAGCAGGAGTCGTTTGGTAGGTCAAAAGCAGGAGTCGTTTGGTAGGTCAAAAGCAGGAGTCGTTTGGTAGGTCAAAAGCAGGAGTCGTTTGGTAGGTCAAAAGCAGGAGTCGTTTGGTAGGTCAAAAGCAGGAGTCGTTTGGTTGGTCAAAAGCGGGAGTCGTTTGGTTGGTCAAAAGCGGGAGTCGTTTGGTGGGTCAAAAGCGGGAGTCGTTTGGTGGGTCAAAAGCGGAGTCGTTTGGTGGGTCAAAAGCGGAGTCGTTTGGTGGGTCAAAAGCGGGAGTCGTTTGGTGGGTCAAAAGCGGAATACAGCCAAAGTCGTTTGGTGGGTCAAATAAAAAAAGCGGGAGTCGTTTGGTGGGTCAAAGAACGGGAGTCGTTTGAGGTAGGTCAAAAGCGGGAGTCGTTTGGACAGGTCAAAGCGGGAGTCGTTTGGTAGGTCAAAAGCAGGAGTCGTTTGGTAGGTCAAAAGCAGGAGTCGTTTGGTAGGTTAAAAGCAGGAGTCGTTTGGTAGGTCAAAAGCAGGAGTCGTTTGGTAGGTCAAAAGCAGGAGTCGTTTGGTAGGTCAAAAGCAGGAGTCGTTTGGTAGGTCAAAAGCAGGAGTCGTTTGGTAGGTCAAAAGCAGGAGTCGTTTGGTAGGTCAAAAGCAGGAGTTGTTTGGTAGGTCAAAAGCAGGAGTCGTTTGTTGTCAATGTGGCCCATTGTGAGGGTTGTAACAGAGTTGTTCCTTAGAGCTGGAATACAGCCAAATACATTCCAGAATTGTGAAGTGAACAAGGAACTGGCGCACCCAAAACATTTAGGGGCTATATGCAAATAAAAATGAATGGCACTGTAGAGCCGTGATGTGATAGGTCAATTAGAACTTTAATTAAAAAGGTACTGCACCTGTGTGGTGACGAGGTGGTGGAAGGTGTGGACATCTCTCAGGTAATTGGACAGGATGACTCTCTCTCCACTCTTACAGTCAGGAGTTTGGCCAATACGAAACAGCGTGTGGCTACAACTATCTTTGGTCTGTAAAGACAGAGACACACACAACGTTAACATCTACCAAACTTCAGGTCACTTCATATTTCTCAAAACCAAGATGATTTTTTAATTTTTTTAATTTTAATAAATAGCAGTCATATTGTTCCATTTCCAATTGTAAACACGTAAGAGATGATCTGATATGGCTCGGTTTAAACCTTCAGAATAGAAATGTTAGGAAACGGGTTTGTCAAATCAGCACAGCAACACTGTGTTATATTACCCTGATATCAGTGAGCTCCACACCTGTCCGGTCAGCATACACCATCACCCTGGGGTGGCCAGAGAAGTCACACCATCTCCATGACGACTTAGAATTGAAGTACAGGTTACTGTACTCCTGACGGAACTTCTGCAAACTAAAATATGACAAGAGGGAACACTGTTAGTGATACGGGCAGCACGTCCTACATGCCAAGAGACGAGACAGGCAGCACGTCCTACACGCCGGGAGACGAGACGGGCAGCACGCCCTACACGCCGGGAGACGAGACGGGCAGCACGCCCTACACGCCGGGAGACGAGACGGGCAGCACGCCCTACACGCCGGGAGACGAGACGGGCAGCACGCCCTACACGCCGGGAGACGAGACGGGCAGCACGCCCTACACGCCGGGAGACGAGACGGGCAGCACGCCCTACACGCCGGGAGACGAGACGGGCAGCACGCCCTACACGCCGGGAGACGAGACGGGCAGCACGCCCTACACGCAGAGAGACGAGACGGGCAGCACGCCCTACACGCCGGGAGACGAGACGGGCAGCACGCCCTACACGCCGGGAGACGAGACGGGCAGCACGCCCTACACGCAGAGAGACGAGACGGGCAGCACGCCCTACACGCAGAGAGACGATACGGGCAGCACGCCCTACACGCAGAGAGACGAGACGGGCAGCACGCCCTACACGCAGAGAGACGATACGGGCAGCACGCCCTACACGCAGAGAGACGATACGGAGAGCACGCCCTACACGCAGAGAGACGATACGTAGAGCACGCCCTACACGCAGAGAGACGAGACGGGCAGCACGCCCTACACGCAGAGAGACGAGACGGGCAGCACGCCCTACACGCAGAGAGACTATACGGGCAGCACGCCCTACACGCAGAGAGACTATACGGGCAGCACGCCCTACACGCAGAGAGACGATACGGGCAGCACGCCCTACACGCAGAGAGACGATACGGGCAGCACGCCCTACACGCAGAGAGACGATACGGGCAGCACGCCCTACACGCAGAGAGACGAGACGGGCAGCACGCCCTACACGCAGAGAGACGAGACGGGCAGCACGCCCTACACGCAGAGAGACGAGTCGGGCAGCACGCCCTACACGCCGGGAGACGATACGGGCAGCACGCCCTACACGCCGGGAGACGGGCAGCACGCCCTACACGCAGAGAGACGGAGAGCACGCACCCAACCTTGGCTACACTTTCAAAAAAATATTTTGGTTTATTTCATTCCATTTATGAATTATCAACTTCAATCATTGTCTTTAGTTTGTAATGCTCCTGTCAATCTTCAGTAAGGATGTTGCAAGTTTGCTAGCACAAGCTGCTTTGGGACATCAACTATTAACTTGGTCTGGCCCAAAGCAGCAGGCCAGACCAAGTTAATAGTTGCTTGCAGACAGGCCATGCATAGCCAATGTCATTTATAGGATATTTATTTTTATCCACCAGGATAGATAGTGTTTTTGTTGCTATGTTTACATCATAGAAAATGTCAATAGAAGTTTATTTTGGATTTGTATCTTTTTCACTTAGATAGAATTATGACTAACTACATGACAGTGATTTTTTAGATATTAAGACTTTTATAAATGAAACTGTCCCAGGAAAATGTGTGCATTAAAGTCATATCGGGCAGATCAGTAGAAATTGTACGACAACTCGGCACTCCACATGGAAAAAGGTTGCCGCCCGCTGGTGTAGCCTGTTACCGGCAACAGTCCCATTCGTGGATTTAACAATGGTGGAAAAGTGTACACTTTTCTTAGGGAGAGGGGTCATGGAGAACAGGAGAAGGGTAGATCGTTGGGGCAGGGCCATGAGTTCAGTGACAGATATCTAAGCCTCTTACCCTTTGCCCACTGTCCATAGATAGGCAGCTCCACTCTCACTGGCCACCAGGAGCTCTCCCTGGACATGGGGACTAAAAGACAACAAAATCACCTGTTTATACAAAGGTTTACATTTTAAAAAGAGTCTGTAGCAAGGTTGGTTGGGGTCAATTCCATTTAAAAATTACAGTCAATTCAGGAAGTACACTCACATTTCAATTCCATTTCTTAAAATTCAAAAAGCATTGACGAGAATTTGAATTTCAATATACTTCCTGAATTGGGTTGGAATTGACCCCATTCCTGGTCTGTAGTAGAAACCGTACATAATCATGAACACTGACTTGACTGCAAAACCTATTCCTAAAATCAGAGTGACATATGCAGAGAAAACCTATCATGAAGATGAACAATATATGTGATGAACAATCATAGCTATAGTCATCAGACTAGCTTGCTTGAGCGTCCAGGTTCTCAGACGCCAGCTTGTCAGGGCCAGACAGCTCTTTAATCACCACACGCATTCAGAACCAGTGCTAAACAGTATAGGAGAACAAAGCGTTTTACTATGACAGCAAACAGAACGACCTAAAAGGCCTATAGCAGAACGGCCTATAGCAGAACGGCCTATAGCAGAACGGCCTATAGCAGAACACAGAACGGCCAATAGCAGAACGCAGAACGACCTATAGCAGAACACAGAACGGCCTATAGCAGAACGGCCTATAACAGAACGACCTTTAGCAGAACACAGAACAACCTATAGCAGAACGGCCTATAGCAGAACGGCCTATAGCAGAACGGCCTATAGCAGAACGGCCTATAGCAGAACGGCCTATAGCAGAACGGCCTATAGCAGAACGGCCTATAGCAGAACGCAGAACGGCCTATAGCAGAACGGCCTATAGCAGAACACAGAACGACCTATAGCAGAACGGCCTATAGCAGAACGCAGAACGGCCTATAGCAGAACGCAGAACGGCCTATAGCAGAACGGCCTATAGCAGAACGCAGAACGGCCTATAGCAGAACGCAGAACGGCCTATAGCAGAACGGCCTATAGCAGAACGCAGAACGGCCTATAGCAGAATGCAGAACGGCCTGTAGCAGAAGGGCCTGTAGCAGAACGGCCTATAGCAGAACGGCCTATAGCAGAACGCAGAACGGCCTATAGCAGAATGCAGAACGGCCTGTAGCAGAATGCAGAACGGCCTGTAGCAGAAGGGCCTGTAGCAGAACGGCCTGTAGCAGAACGGCCTGTAGCAGAACGGCCTGTAGCAGAACGGCCTATAGCAGAACGGCCTATAGCAGAACGGCCTATAGCAGAACGGCCTATAGCAGAACGGCCTATAGCAGAACGGCCTATAGCAGAACACAGAACGACCTATAGCAGAACGGCCTGTAGCAGAAGGCAGAACGGCCTGTAGCAGAACGGCCTGTAGCAGAACGGCCTGTAGCAGAACGGCCTATAGCAGAACGGCCTATAGCAGAACGGCCTATAGCAGAATACTGCTATAACGTAAAAAAATGCTAACAAATATTGTGTTAAGATATACTAGGGGTGCACAATGAATCAATGATTTTATTTCTATGACTCCAACAGTTCACCCAAGTGGGTCAATGTTTAATCAATCGCTATTCAATTATTTGCCCACATCGTACACACACACACACACACACACACACACACACACACACACACACACACACACATGCAATGACCATGGCTGGCCGGTTTACGCGGCGGCTGGCCGAGGGCTACCTTACTTACAGAAGGAGAGACTCAGTCACACCGCTCCAACCTACCTGGCACTGAGACATGTAGCAGGCTGCTTGGTCTGAATGACCTCCAGAGACTTAGGGATGTTCTTCTCACTGACCATCCAGACACCACACAGGTGGTCACAGCGCACCCCCACGTGACCTACGGTAGGAACACAACAGAGTCAGTTCACCAGACAGAGTCAGTTTAACACTGCAAACTCATGTAAAGAGTTTGGGCTGCATGTCCATACAACAGCAAGATAAATGGTTAAAACTCAAACTACATGCCTTCCAAGTGGCACAGCGGTCTAAGGCATTACTACGGTCCCCGGTTCATATCCCAGACTGTGCCACAACCGGCCATGTTCGGGAGTCCCATAGGACGACTCACAATTGGCCTAGCGTCATCCAGGTTAGGGGGGGGGGCTTAATTGGCTCATCGCGCCAATTAAGCAACTCCTTGTGGCAGGTTGGGTGCCTGCGGGCTGACCCCGAGTGCCAGTTGAACTGTGTTTCCTCCGACACATTGGTGTGGCTGGCTTCCAGGTTAAGCTGGCGGGTGTTAAGTAGCGCGGTTCGGCAGGTCATGTTTCAGAGGACACATGACTCGACCTTCGACTCCCGAGCCTGTTGGGGAGCTGCAGCGATGAGACAAGATCGGGGAGAAAAGGGGGGCGACCCCCCCCCCCCCTAAATAAAAAATGTTTACTCAAAACTAGACAAAGGAAATAGATGAAGATAACATGACCTGAATTAGGGTCAACTCAAATTTCATTCATTCAATTTGGGAAGTAACCTGAAATTCCAAATTTTCCCTTGGCAATGAGGAAATTACAATTTCAGTTAAACCTACTTCCTGAGTTGAACATCAAAGAACAGGATACAATATGGCACATGCATTTATGCATGATAACGATGTTACTGTGCTTACATTCATCCTGCTGAAGGCCGATGGTGATCTGTCTGATTGTACCATTGAGCTGGAATGAGAGAGGCTTGTGGCTCACATCAAAACATGGAGGCTTCCCTTCTTGGAACTCTAGCACCACCCTGTGGAAGTCTGTGGTACTGCACTAAGGATTTTTTTTTTATGTTGTTCTTTAAATGGGTTGAATTAAAGTGAATGAACAACTGCAAAAATCGCCAAAAATAACCCTACGACTGTTATCCAGGTTGTGAAGGACTCAATGCAATGGGGAAAGGGCAGGCCACCATTAAAAATATTTCAAGACAGATTTTCCTGATAAGATTACATTGAAGGATACTAAGCTTGTTTAGGCCAGCTTTCCCAGGGTACACCAGACAGCCTTGCTGAGAGATACTGGTGTTGGTAAAGGAAATGTAGCCTATGGCACCCCCTGTGGCATGGTCAGAGAACTGCTCCTGCCCTCTCTGATAGGTCAGCTCCTCATGGAGATGATCAGCTAGCAGGGCTGGGGGGATGTCATGAATCACATCTGATAACAGGTTGTGGTACCTTTTGGCCTGCCGCCCAAAATGAGTTAACTCGCACCTAGGTAGAGGACAGAGAACCCTTTAAATAAACCCCAGGTAGAGGACAGAGAACCCTTTAAATAAACCCCAGGTAGAGGACAGAGAACCCTTTAAATAAACCCCAGGTAGAGGACAGAGAACCTTTTAAATAAACCCCAGGTAGAGGACAGAGAACCTTTTAAATAAACCCCAGGTAGAGGACAGAGAACCTTTTAAATAAACCCCAAGTAGAGGACAGAGAACCTTTTAAATAAACCCCAGGTGGAGGACAGAGAACCTTTTAAATAAACCCCAGGTGGAGGACAGAGAACCTTTTAAATAAACCCCAGGTAGAGGACAGAGAACCTTTTAAATAAACCCCAGGTAGAGGACAGAGAACCTTTTAAATAAACCCCAGGTAGAGGACAGAGAACCTTTTAAATAAACCCCAGGTAGAGGACAGAGAACCTTTTAAATAAACCCCAGGTAGAGGACAGAGAACCTTTCAAATAAACCCCAGGTAGAGGACAGAGAACCTTTTAAATAAACCCCAGGTAGAGGACAGAGAACCTTTTAAATAAACCCCAGGTAGAGGACAGAGAACCTTTCAAATAAACCCCAGGTAGAGGACAGAGAACCTTTTCTATAAACTTGAATGCAATGATGGACAGCCAGGGGAGCTGGTAGTCAGAGGGCACCACCAAGGAAAATAAGTAGCGGAGAAAGAATTTCACACTTTGTTTTCTAGACTCAACAGCTTCTTGCTGAGCAATAACCCTTCTAGGTAGAGTGGATGAAAAGGGGATTGTGTGCGCTTGATGACCACTGAATCAGAAGCCGACACCACAGCACTGGCCACTAACACGGGACCGTCACATCATGCCATGGTAGGTTCAGGATATTGCATAGCAGGGACTTTCAAATCACCTCAGGGTGAATGTGATGGGCACAGCCTACATCTATAAAAGTACACAGTGACCGTTGGTGGAACGCCTCGATGTAGAGCAGTGTCTCGGCTAGGACATAAGGCTAGGACATAAGGCTAGGACATAAGGCTAGGACATAAGGCTTAGAGTGCCTCACTATGTACTTACTTTTTGTATTTAAATGTGTGCATGAAATGCTCCATCTGCCACATGTGAACAGCATTTCTTTCACTTCCCTGGAAAATTACAAAGCCGGTGGTTAAACTTCATTCCATTATCATATAAAAAAAAATTGGGGGGGGGTAGACATCAGGACAGTCACCTTTCTCCTCCCCTGTCCAAAGTTGAATTTGTCCCCCAGGATATGGCTCATTGTGCAAAAAGCATCCTTGTACTTATACTGGTAGAAGTTCTGCATCTACAAAAGGAGACATCATCCAAATATAAATCACGTGATCTCAGTGGGGGATTTTTTTTTTTTTTTAAATCAGTAAGTAAAAAAGGTTGTTACATGCTCTGAGAAGTCCATAGGATCTGACAGAGCTGTTGATGACCATTTGGGGCCTAAAAAAAATAATAATAATTATATTTCAGTTCAAATGATGAGTGACATTCACAAAAGTAGCAATTGTCTAAAAATCTTATCCATATCAAACAATAGGAAATGCACTGACGGGCCTCTACCTCTTTTTGGTCGCAGAAGTGGTATTGCTATAGGTTCCACTGGCACCCAAGGCTCTCCCTTCACTTGGTGTTGAGATTCAAACTTCCAATCTACTTTTGGTAGACTGTCTTTCTAAAATTATTCAAAAATACATACATTTAAAAAAAACTCCAGTAAAAATAGCAAAGGATTTTCAGGGTGAAAGTGATTTTAAACAAGACTCTGGCCTACGATCATCCTTAGCATAGTAGGAGAAACATAGTGAGCTAGAAAGGGCATCGATTTCATAATCACAACTCACCTCGTGTAGAGGGTCGTTTAGGTCCAACACTTGACCATAGGAACCCCAACCTCCGACGTTGTGTCTAAACGTAGAACTGGGGGGCCCAGAGTTGAAATAACCCGGGAAAAGTTTTCGTGGGAAAATGTAATCCATGTCTGAAAGAATCGCAACCTATAGGCCCGGTATGTCCAGTCTGGGCATGTTCTACTGACGTTAAATAGTTCACGGTAAATGTGTCGAGGCTAAGCAAGTCGCTAAATAGATAACTACGTCTCCGCTCTCATTGCCCCCACTTTAAAATGTGACATTTCCGTTCCGACACGATATTTGTCAAGTCAAGTTAATTCAACTGTAGAAATACAGCGATATTGACGGAACACGTGTAACACAAAAAAAATATATAGTCGCCACTCCATGCAGGGCGAATGGCGTACGTAGAGGAAATAAGCTTTTCCATTAGTTACTACAGTCACACAGTCAAATGTGGCTTTTTCGTAAACATTTATGAAATCAAATATTAAGTGTTTTGTCTTCAATTAAGATTGGGATTAGGCATAAAGTTAACAGTGTAGTTAAGGTAAGGTTTAGGTTTAAAATAACATTTTAAGAAGATAAATTGTTGAAATTAGCGGGGTGATGACTTTGTGGCTGTGGTAACTAGTGACGACCGGAAAACAGGGGAGGTGTGGTCGACCACATCATTGGTCAAAAATAGCCAAAGTCATAAGAGTGACAGGAAGTTTGGCCAATTAGATCTGCGTACCTACAGAATACTTTTTTGGAACGCCTTGGTTGAAAATGACAGCTGTATCACAGAGTTTCTTAACCCAGAGGCGCAACATCGCAAGACTTCTGGGACCGCTTGAGAAACTGTTCCAACAGACGAGGCCAGGGTTTGAGATTTGAGAAGTCAATGAGAGAAGTAAAATATTCTTCCTTAGTTGTTTATTTTCTCGAAATCTAAAGGCACAACCTAGATTTGAGCCAATGTTATTAATCCAACCTTGTGGAATAGACAAACTGATACGTTTTTATTTTCGTAAAAAAACAACTTTGTATTGAAAGGAGGACCTTTGAGTTAATGACTTGCACATGCGCAGTTTGCCGCGAGAGGCCCGTTAGACCTGATTTTATTTTTATTTAAATTTTATTTAACCCTTTATTTAACTAGGCAAGTCATGAGTTTAGCTAGCCAACTTCGCCATGACATCGCGTAAAAGTGCGATCGGGGATCTATTGGATAAGCAGTTTTAGCCTATCTGTATGCTGTTCTGTCGATGACTGTACATTTCCGACCGAGACACAATGAACTATTTTACAATAAGGGGATTCGATTATCTGGCCCGGGTTACACGGTAGAAGGTGTTTGCACCGGGTGAAAAGTGAAAGCATTCGATTGGGAACCGGGCTGCACATCTCGGGCGTGAGCCAGGTGCCCAGTTCAAAACCCACTGCGAATTCGGCTCAAAACAAAAGTGATGTTGCCTAAACTAGAGTAAACACGTGTGGAGTAATGAGTACGATCCTATGTTTTCACAAAGGTGATTGCTTTTTTTAAAAAACGTGTTATCTGCCTAAAAATTAAAACAAGTTCGAAACAAAATTCGAATATAGACCTATATTTTATGGAATAGAAATGTTATATGTTTCTGAACGAACCCCCATGCTACCTTGTTGACAACATGACTGCAGGGAAGATTATTGTTCCATCGAAAAGGGTGCTCCTTTGCACAGGTTGCAAATTGCACAGGTCTTATTTTCACGATTTGGACATAAATTTGCTTTCCAAATCTAATAAACATGTGGAAATGTGAGCAGCATTTTGTATTCTTAGTTTAATTAGTTAGGGAGCGTAAACAAACTTTTTTTTACATTTGAATTTCAATAGGTCCTTGGTCATGTGACCTAGTGACCTCAAACAGGGTTCAGAATGTTCACTGACTATGCCTTCATATCGCACACTCCGATGTTTGTCTACTTTCATATCATGCTATTGAAGTAGCTTTTGTGGAGCGATGGGTAAGGATGCTTCGTGGGTGACTGTTGTTGATGTGTGCAGAGGGTCCCTGGTTCGCGCCCGGGACTGGGCGAGGGGACGGTCTAAAGTTACACTGTTACACTATTAGACTTAAATCTGTAAGTTTACAGGCCAACAACAACATTTTTTTTGACCTAATTGTCACATAACAGCTAACCAATCATTATTGAAAATATAACTATCAAACAAACCTGCATTATAAAGACCCCTCAGCTGAAGGTGCCCTGCTGCATGGTGGGAGGTATTTCCCCTCCTTTACACTTTATGTCCACCCTGTCGTCTTTTCCATGGCAGGATCTTCTCATTTTGAAGTACTCTCTTTTTAATGTAAACATAATGGAATTCTGATTAGTTATAGGCAAATGAATACACAGGCCAAATTGGTATGCTGTTTTCCTCACCACTATAATCTAGTAGAAATTTAGTAGTAGAGGTAATTTCCTTTATGCCCCATTCTACACACAGCCTGCATTATAGGCACTGAACCATTCACAGGACAATAATAAAAGTACCATATAGGATCAAACCCTGTCACAGAGTGAAAAAATGTAGAGCGTTTGTAGACTTCAAGAAATAAATATTAAGTGACAGGTTCATCAGTACGTGCTTAAAGAAAATCAGATCACAGATGACAGTGCCCACCAAATCTATGACAATAGAGTATAAATTGTAAGCACCAAAGTGTGTTTGTCAAAATAATATCTGAAAATATCAGTTGTTGAACATAATACTTCTATTTGCAATAGCAATGTACCAACACTACATGTAGGACGGACAAAAGACATTCCCACATATAGTATAAAAAAATTATATATTTGTTTTATTTCACCATTATTTAACCAGGTAGGCCAGTTGACAACAAGTTCTCATTTACAACTGCGACCTGGCCAAGATAAAGAAAAGTGGTGTGACACAAACAACAACACAGAGTTACACATGGGATAAACAACAACACAGAGCTACACATGGGATAAACAACAACACAGAGTTACACATGGAATAAACAACAACACAGAGCTACACATGGAATAAACAACAACACAGAGTTACACATGGAATAAACAACAACACAGAGTTACACATGGAATAAACAACAACACAGAGTTACACATGGAATAAACAAACGTACAGTCAATAACACAGAGTTACACATGGAATAAACAAACGTACAGTCAATAACACAGAGTTACACATGGAATAAACACCAACACAGAGTTACACATGGAATAAACGACAACACAGAGTTACACATGGAATAAACAACAACACAGAGTTACACATGGAATAAACAACAACACAGAGTTACACATGGAATAAACAACAACACAGAGTTACACATGGAATAAACAACAACACAGAGTTACACATGGAATAAACACAGAGTTACACATGGAATAAACAACAACACAGAGTTACACATGGAATAAACAACAACACAGAGTTACACATGGAATAAACAACAACACAGAGTTACACATGGAATAAACGAGCGTACAGTCAATAACACAGAGTTACACATGGAATAAACAACAACACAGAGTTACACATGGAATAAACAACAACACAGAGTTACACATGGAATAAACAAAAATACAGTCAATAACACAGAGTTACAACATGGAATAAACAAACGTACAGTCAATAACACAGAGTTACACATGGAATAAACAAACATACAGTCAATAACACAGAGTTACACATGGAATAAACAAACATACAGGCAATAATACAGAGTTACAACATGGAATAAACAAACGTACAGTCAATAACACAGAGTTACACATGGAATAAACAAACATACAGTCAACAACACAGAGTTACACATGGAATAAACAAACATACAGGCAATAATACAGAGTTACAACATGGAATAAACAAACGTACAGTCAATAACACAGAGTTACACATGGAATAAACAAACATACAGTCAATAACACAGAGTTACACATGGAATAAACAACAACACAGAGTTACACATGGAGTAAACAAACATACAGTCAATAACACAGAGTTACACATGGAATAAACAACAACACAGAGTTACACATGGAATAAACAAACATACAGTCAATAACATAGAGTTACACATGGAATAAACAAACGTACAGTCAATAACACAGAGTTACAACATGGAATAAACAAACATACAGTCAATAACACAGAGTTACACATGGAATAAACAAACGTACAGTCAATAACACAGAGTTACACATGGAATAAACAAACGTACAGTCAATAACACAGAGTTACACATGGAATAAACAAACGTACAGTCAATAACACAGAGTTACACATGGAATAAACAAACATACAGTCAACAACACAGAGTTACACATGGAATAAACAAACATACAGTCAACAACACAGAGTTACACATGGAATAAACAACAACACAGAGTTACACATGGAATAAACAAACGTACAGTCAATAACACAGAGTTACACATGGAATAAACAAACGCACAGTCAATAACACAGAGTTACACATGGAATAAACAACAACACAGAGTTACACATGGAATAAACAACAACACAGAGTTACACATGGAATAAACAACAACACAGAGTTACACATGGAATAAACAAACGTACAGTCAATAACACAGAGTTACACATGGAATAAACAAACGTACAGTCAATAACACAGAGTTACACATGGAATAAACAAACGTACAGTCAATAACACAGAGTTACACATGGAATAAACAAACGGACAGTCAATAATACAGAGTTACACATGGAATAAACAACAACACAGAGTTACATGGAATAAACAACAACACAGATTTACACATGGAATAAACAACAACACAGAGTTACACATGGAATAAACAAACGTACAGTCAATAACACAGAGTTACACATGGAATAAACAAACGTACAGTCAATAACACAGAGTTACACATGGAATAAACAACAACACAGTCAATAACACAGAGTTACACATGGAATAAACAACAACACAGAGTTACACATGGAATAAACAACAACACAGAGTTACACATGGGATAAACAACAACACAGAGTTACACATGGGATAAACAACAACACAGAGTTACACGTGGGATAAACAACAACACAGAGTTACACATGGGATAAACAACAACACAGAGTTACACGTGGGATAAACAAACATACAGTCAATAACACAATAGAAAAGTCTATATAGAGTGTGTGCAAAAGAGGTAAGATTAGGGAGGTAAGGAAATAAATAGGCCGTAGTGGGGAAATAATTACAATTTAGCAATTAAACACTGGAGTGATAGATGTGCAGAATATTAATGTGCAAGTAGAGATACTGGGGTGCAAAGGAGCAAAATAAAAATAAAAAATATAAATAAAATAAATAACAATATGGGGATGAGGTAGTTGGATGGGCTATTTACAGATGGGCTATGTACAGGTGCAATGATCAGTGAGCTGCTCTGACAGCTGATGCTTAAAGCTAGTGAGGGAGATATGAGTCTCCAGCTTCAGTGATTTTTGCAGTTCGTTCCAGTCATTGGCAGCAGAGAACTGGAAGGAAAGGCAGTCAAAGGAAGAATTGGCTTTGTGGGTGACCAGTGAGATATACAGTGGGGCAAAAAAGTATTTAGTCAGCCACCAATTGTGCAAGTTCTCCCACTTAAAACGATGAGAGAGGCCTGTAATTTTCATCATAGGTACACTTCAACTATGACAGACAAAATGAGGGAAAAAAATCAGGAAAATCACATTGTAGGATTTTTAATTAATTCATTTGCAAATTATGGTGGAAAATACGTATTTGGTCACCTACAAACAAGCAAGATTTCTGGCTCTCACAGACCTGTAACTTCTTCTTTAAGAAGCTCCTCTGTCCTCCACTCGTTACCTGTATTAATGGCACCTGGTTGAACTTGTTATCAGTATAAAAGACACCTGTCCACAACCTCAAACAGTCACACTCCAAACTCCACTATGGCCAAGACCAAAGAGCTGTCAAAGGACACCAGAAACGAAATTGTAAACCTGCACCAGACTGGGAAGACTGAATCTGCAATAGGTAAGCAGCTTGGTTTGAAGAAATCAACTGTGGGTGCAATTATTTGGAAATGGAAGACATACAAGAACACTGATAATCTCCCTTGATCTGGGGCTCCACGCAAGATCTCACCCCGTGGGGTCAAAATGATCACAAGAACGGTGAGCAAAAATCCCAGAACCACACGGGGGGATCTAGTGAATGACCTGCAGAGAGCTGGGACCAAAGTAACAAAGTCTACCATCAGTAACACACTACGCCGCCAGGGACTCAAATCCTGCAGTGCCAGACGTGTCCCCCTGCTTAAGCCAGTACATGTCCAGGCCCGTCTGAAGTTTGCTAGAGAGCATTTGGATGATCCAGAAGAAGATTGGGAGAATGTCATATGGTCAGATGAAACCAAAATATAACTTTTTGGTAAAAACTCAACTCGTCGTGTTTGGAGGACAAAGATTGCTGAGTTGCATCCAAAGAACACCATACCTACTGTGAAGCATGAGGGTGGAAACATCATGCTTTGGGGCTGTTTTTCTGCAAAGGGACCAGGACGACTGATCCGTGTAAAGGAAAGAATGAATGGGGCCATGTATCGTGAGATTTTGAGTGAAAACCTCCTTCCATCGGCAAGGGCATTGAAGATGAAATGTGGCTGGGTCTTTCAGCATGACAATGATCCCAAACACACCGCCCGGGCAACGAAGGAGTGGCTTCGTAAGAAGCATTTCAAGGTCCTGGAGTGCCCTAGCCAGTCTCCAGATCTCAACCCCATAGAAAATCTTTGGAGGGAGTTGAAAGTCTGTGTTGCCCAGCAACAGACCCAAAACATCACTGCTCTAGAGGAGATCTGCATGGAGGAATGGGCCAAAATACCAGCAACAGTGTGTGAAAACCTTGTGAAGACTTACAGAAAATGTTTGACATCTGTCATTGCTAACAAAGGGTATATAACAAAGTATTGAGACAAACTTTTGTTATTGGCCAAATACTTATTTTCCACCATAATTTGCAAATAAATTCATTAAAAATCCTACAATGTGATTTTCTGGATTTTTTTTTTCTCATTTTGTCTGTCATAGTTGAAGTGTACCTATGATGAAATTACAGGCCTCTCATCTTTTTAAGTGGGAGAACTTGCACAATTGGTGGCTGACTAACTACTTTTTTGCCCCACTGTACCTGCTGGAGAGCGTGCTATGGGTGGGTACTGCTATGGTGACCAGTGACCTGAGATAAGGGGGGACTTTACCTAGCAGGGTCTTGTAGATGACATGGAGCCAGTGGGTTTGGCGACGAGTATGAAGCGAGGGCCAGCCAACGAGAGCATACAGGTTGCAGTGGTGGGTAGAATATGGGGCTTTGGTGACAAAACAGATGGCACTGTGATAGACTACATCCAATTTGTTGAGTAGAGTGTTGGAGGCTATTTTGTAAATGACATCGCCGAAGTCAAGGATCGGTAGGATAGTCAGTTTTACGAGGGTATGTTTGGCAGTATGAGTGAAGGATGCTTTGTTTGCGAAAAAGGAAGCCAATTGTAGATTTAATTTTGGATTGGATATGCTTAATGTGAGTCTGGAAGGAGAGTTTACAGTCTAACCAGACACCTAGGTATTTGTAGTTGTCCACATATTCTAAGTCAGAACCGTCCAGAGTAGTGATGCTAGGTTGATGAATACGGCCGCACAGTATTGTCTTTTATCGATGCCGGATATGATGTCGTTTAGGATCTTGAGCGTGGCTGAGGTGCACCCATGACCAGCTCAGAAACCAGATTGCATAGCGGAGAAGGTACAGTGGGATTCGAAATGGTGGGTGATCTGTTTGTTAACTTGGCTTTCGAAGACCTTAGAAAGGCAGGGTAGGATAGATATAGGTCTGTAACAGTTTAGGTCTAGAGTGTCTCCCCCTTTGAAGAGGGGGATGACCGCAGCAGCTTTCCAATCTTTGGGGATCTCAGACGATACGAAAGAGAGGTTGAACAGGCTAGTAATAAGGGTTGCAACAATTTTGTGGATAATATTAGAAAGAGAGGGTCCAGATTGTCTAGCTCAGCTGATTTGTAGGGGTCCAGATTTTGCAGCTCTTTCAGAACATCAGGTATCTGGATTTGGGTGAAGGAGAAATGGGGGAGGCTTGGGCAAGTTGCTGTGGGGGGTGCAGTGCTGTTGACCGGGGTAGGGGTAGCCAGGTGGAAATCAAGGCCAGCCGTAGAAAAATGCTTATTGAAATTCTCGATAATTGTAGATTTAATCGTGTTGACAGTGTTTCCTAGCCTCAGTGCCGTGGGCAGCTGGGAGGAGGTGCTCTTATTCTCCATGGACTTTACAGTGTCCCAGAACTTTTTGGAGTCAGCGCTACAGGATGCAAATTTCTGTTTGAAAAAGCTAGCCTTTGCTTTCCTAACTGCCTGTGTTTATTGGTCCCTAACTTCCCTGAAAAAGTGCATATCGCGGGGTCTATTCAATGCTAACGCAGTACGCCACAGGATGTTTTTGTACTGGTCAAGGGAAGTCAGGTCTGGAGTGAACCCAAGCTCTCTGTTCCAGGTTTAAAAAAAAATTGAATGGGTCATGCTTATGCTTATTTATGGTGGTGAGGAAAGCACATTTAGAGAATAACCAGGCATCCTCTACTGACGGAATGAGGTCAATATCTTTCCAGGATACCCGGGCCAGGTCGATTAGAAAGGCCTGCTCGCTGAAGTGTTTTTGGGAGTGTTTGACTGTGATGAGGGGTGGTCGTTCAACTCCACCCCCTTTGGCAGTTCTGTCTTGGTGGAAAATGTATACACATACAGAGGCATTTTCCAGCTATGATTTGACCAGTCAGAATCCAGAATGGATATGACAATGGGCCAGCGCAGGATGGAATACACCCTTACAACAAAATGCTTCTTGTCTGGTTTACTGCTACTGTGTGTCAAGAAAAGAGCCCCAATTAGGGGTTAGTGTACTCCAGTAAAAAAAGGTCTGGTTTAGATTAAAAACAATTTCCCTGTGTCCCTGTTCATAGGGGCAATAGAGACTCGTCACTGGTAGAATTGAGTTGGCACTTTATTGGTCCAAACACCCACAGACACAAGGTTGAGGTTACTCATGGACAGTCATTTGTCTTTTTTTTTTTTTTTTTTTTTGCATTGATGCATTGTGTCTTCTAACTGTCCAAGAATAGGATCCAAAGTGTTAGGAAATATTTGTTATCATAAATACAAAGGTGGATGTCTCTCCTCATACTTCTGGCACTTTAGTCATACTGCCAGACTGTGCACCACAGAGCACCACAGAGCACCACAGAGCACCACTGTGCACCACAGAGCACCACAGAGCACCACTGTGCACCACAGAGCACCACAGAGCACCACAGAGCACCACAGAGCCAATCAGGAGAGAATACATACAGGTCTACGGTGCCCATTGAATGTCAAGGGGTGTGTCTGTGCCTTTTAGATTACTCTCTCTTTACAGAGAACCCCTGTGGTTCAAGTCAAGAGCTCACCTTCCCCTTTCAGTCTGCTCTGCGCATGTCTGAAAGTGACAGAGCCAGCAGCCAAGAGAGCTTTTCCACAGTACGTCATAAAAAATGATTACACTTATGACTGTATGTAAAATGCTAATATGTATTAGATCCAGAACAATGGAATAACTAAGACCTGAATTTGAATTCAGCGTGTTTCCGATTCCTCCTTCTCTTCCTGTCCAGCTGGGTCAACCAAAAACACTTGGCCTGATGGTTCATGCAGATACTGGGGAAGCAATATAGAAATGTATTGATCCCTTAAACGATTTTACTATTAAATGACCCATATCACAACCCTCATACCAATTACACAAAAATGTACCTAAATCGATTTTGGAAAAAGGATTTTACTCACAAAAGACGTAGGAATTTATTTTTCCAGTTAGAAATAGTAGGTCATGCATCGAATAAATATATATATATATATATATGCCATTTAGCAGACGCTTTTATCCAAAGCGACTTACAGTCATGTGTGCATACATTCTACGTATGGGTGGTCCCGGGAATCGAACCCACTACCCTGGCGTTACAAGCGCCATGCTCTACCAACTGAGCTACAGAAGGACTAACTACTTTCATCAGACAAAAACAAAACCTCAAATGCACTATTGTATTCTATAAGTTGTCTGCAGGTGGATTGTTGTGAATGCACTCAAATATCAAGTTATCAGGTTATGTAAACGGTGTTCTAATACTCAACGTAGAAGGATTTGTCTTAATGTACAGTATATATATATGAAAGTGATGCTATCAAGCTCACTGTGACTGACAAATCACTGCCTATTACTGTGATTAAGAAGAGCATATGAAACATTGTATTTCACGAGGCCTACCTGTGCACCTTCCTTATTTTTTTATTTTACTAGGCAAGTCAGTTAAGAACAAATTCTTATTTTCAATGATGGCCTAGGAACAGTGGGTTAACTGCCTGTTCAGGGGGGCAGAACGACAGATTTGTACCTTATCAGCTCGGGGATTTGAACTTGCAACCTTCCGGTTACTAATCCAACGCTCTAACCACTAGGCTACCCTGCCGCCCTCTGTTCGAACACCTCTGTCCACTGTCCTTGATCTATATCACACACAGCCATTTGTGAATATTTTCAGTGTCCATGTGAACGATAGTTATTACGAGGATGGAACATTTATTAACTTAAACATTTATTTTTAAACACCCATGTAAAATGAAGGCCTGCAAGCCTACACTTAAATTTAGAAAAATGAATGTAAAATCAAACTACAAGGACATTCTGAACCTTGTTTGAAGTCATTAGGTCATGTGACCAATGAGCTATTGAAATTCAAAAAATCTAAATAATTCATTTAAAATAGTTCGAGATGTAAATCGACCAAAGAAAACGTTTTTTGTTATGTGTGTCTATGCCATCGGGTTGGCTAGAACCAAACGTTTTAGGAGTAATGGTTAAATAGCTATTGAAATTTGAAAAAAAAAATGGATTTGTCACTATGTTGAAGGTCCCTAACTGCTGTTTGGTGGAGGTTAGGAAAACTACAGGCGAATATCCAACCTGAAACTGGTTTTACCTCGGTATTTGATTGCATTCTTAACATAGCGATACATTTGCCTCATAGTCATGTGGTTAATAGCAAAATAACCATAAGAGCATGAATTTTTACATTAATGTACAAATGTTTATAATAGGAAAACTTTACATTAAACATGTTATATAGTAATATAGCTAATGTCATTGTGAGTTGTCAATGGGGGCAGTCTTTACATATACTTTTATTTACGGATATAAAGCAGTTCATCATGCAACTGATTAATGTCTTGGCTAGATGAGATACAAATTGATGTCAATTATTTTATTTGAACCTTTTAGCAAACCCTAAATCATTCCCTTTCCATAACCTACAGTAAACCTAACATGCTGCGTAAATTGTCTTAAGCTGATACGAAAAGTCAATTCTGATAAACTGTATCCCTTCTTGCCAAAACCTCTTCGTTCCGTTTGATTGGGATTACATCGTTACCCGGTCGGTCACGTGCGTGTCAGTCAAAGATGGGTAGTGTGTAAACTACATGTCATTTCAGCTCCGAAATTCTTTTTTTTTTTTGTCGTTTGTTTTAATGAAACAGAAGGCGTTTTTTTTTGTTGTGAAGTTATATTTAAAACTCATCCTGTCAGGCCAGTTTGTCAAGTTTCAGGGTTGGTATGTAGCCAGGTAGCCATTACGCAGGTAAAGGGAGTGAACAAAACTCCACAATTGTTTGTGGCGAGGACAGAACAAACATGGTACAATAACCAGAAACTGGAAGATCACACGGAAAGAAAAAAAAAAGAAATTATCGACATAGAATAATACTGGTGAGTAGTTAGCTGTGTTATCCGCCTCCAAATTAAAGTTATTTTCAAGGATTTGTGAAGTGTGACGTTCGCAATTGACGTTATTTCATCCACTGACAATTTAAAAATCGAAAACTGAATCAAATCGAGGAAATCCAAATTTTTAAAGGCGATTTAATTGATCACATATTGGCTATGAACAGACCACGTATGTTATTTCCCGACGTTCTTATACAGATTTGCTTTGTTTCAGTGTAGTTGAACTTTTCCATGTCCTTTATTTTACACTTGAATGGTTTGTTAACACTTTATTATGATTCCCTACACGGGATGTGAATGACATTTCATTGTAGTCTTGATACTCTTCCTGGAGACGGTGTCTCGACACAAGATCTATAGGGTTGCTTCAGAATGGAGAAGGGTCTCTCACTCTTTTTATATAAACACACAAGCATAGGCAGCTGACAATGGCCGTCAGGCCGCTAGAGTCTTGGATTGATGTGCATTCCCGGTAATACACACCTGGCCACTATGGACCGGCTCGTACATAAAGAAAGCATCCTTGATTCAGGCTGCAAATGCATAATTTTCCTCAACTATATTTAAAAGCGAGCCAATGGGAAAAAAAAGGAATAATGTGTACCTTCTTTAAAAAAAAAAAAATTTGAAAACAACATTTTCCACCACCATTTTTGTATTTTTCCGGACAATTTAGGATGTTGGCTAAACACTGTGCAAAATCTGGCATTTTTTTTATTAGAACGGTAAACACACTTAGTGGCCAGTTTATTAGGTACACCCATCTACTACCAGGTCGGACCCTCTTTGCCTCCAGAACAGCCTGAATTATTTGGGGCATGGTAACGTTGCTCAATTGGTATCAAGGGACCTAAAAGTGCCAGGAAAACATTCCTCACACCATTGCACCACTGCCATCAGACAAGATAGGGGTCATGCTGCATATACCAAATCATGACTCTGCCATCAGCATGACGCGACAGGAACCGGGATTCGTCGGACCAGGCGATGCGCGACTCAAGCATTCTCCTTCGACCTCTCATCAACAAGCTGTTTTCGACCCTACAGGACTGCTGACTGAATGTTTGTTTGTCGCACCATTCTCAGTAAACCCTAGAACACTGTCTTGTGTGAAAAGCCCAGGAGGCCGTTGCTGAGATAGTGGGACCGGCATGCCTGGCACTGACAATTTTATACCATGCTCAAAATTCAATCAAGCAGTAACTGGATGCCTGTCTGCCTGCTTTATATAGCAAGCCATATGACTCACTGTAGGAGCGAACCATTTTTTTGTGAACAAGGTGGTGTACCTAATAAACTGGCCTCAATGTATTTAACCCCTTTTACTTGCCAGGCGGCTTGCCATTGAAGCTAGTTAAGGAAGAAAAATAATGCCTTTGCAGACTGAATCAAATCAAATTGTATTTGTCACATTAACATTAATAATGTGCTCATTAATATTGTGTAACAGATCAGCCTTCTTGTGGATGACTTTCTCTTCTTCTATGTTTCCAGTCCGCATCCCAAATTACACCCTATTTCCTGTATAGTGCTTATAGGAGTCTGGTCGAAAGTAGTGCATTATATTTACCAAATAGGGTGCCTTGTAATTTTAATGTCCTCCACCCCTATTGTATATTCCTCCCAGCCAGTCAGTGAAGTGTTCCTTAGACGACAGCCCGAGTTGGGGCCAGTCAGTGACGTATTCCTTAGACGACAGCCTGAGGTAGGGCCAGTCAGTGACGTGTTCCTTAGACGACAGCCTGAGTTGGGGCCAGTCAGTGATGTGTTCCTTAGAGGACAGCCTAAGGTAGGGCCAGTCAGTGATGTGTTCCTTAGACGACAGCCTGAGGTAGGGCCAGTCAGTGATGTGTTCCTTAGACGACAGCCTGAGTTGGGGCTAGTCAGTGATGTGTTCCTTAGACGACAGCCTGAGTTGGGGCCAGTCAGTGATGTGTTCCTTAGACGACAGCCTAAGGTAGGGCCAGTCAGTGATGTGTTCCTTAGACGACAGCCTGAGTTGGGGCCAGTCAGTGATGTGTTCCTTAGACGACAGCCTGAGTTGGGGCCAGTCAGTGATGTGTTCCTTAGACGACAGCCTGAGGTAGGGCCAGTCAGTGACATGTTCCTTAGACGACAGCCTGAGTTGGGGCCAGTCAGTGATGTGTGTTCCTTAGACGACAGCCTGAGTTGGGGCCAGTCAGTGATGTGTTCCTTAGGACAGCCTGAGTTGGGGCCAGTCAGTGATGTGTTCCTTAGACGACAGCCTGAGGTAGGGCCAGTCAGTGACATGTTCCTTAGACGACAGCCTGAGGTAGGGCCAGTCAGTGACATGTTCCTTAGACGACAGCCTGAGGTAGGGCCAGTCAGTGACGTGTTCCTTAGACGACAGCCTGAGGTAGGGCCAGTCAGTGACGTGTTCCTTAGACGACAGCCTGAGTTGGGGCCAGTCAGTGATGTGTTCCTTAGAGGACAGCCTAAGGTAGGGCCAGTCAGTGATGTGTTCCTTAGACGACAGCCTGAGGTAGGGCCAGTCAGTGATGTGTTCCTTAGACGACAGCCTGAGTTGGGGCCAGTCAGTGATGTGTTCCTTAGACGACAGCCTGAGTTGGGGCCAGTCAGTGATGTGTTCCTTAGACGACAGCCTGAGGTAGGGCCAGTCAGTGACATGTTCCTTAGACGACAGCCTGACTTGGGGCCAGTCAGTGATGTGTGTTCCTTAGACGACAGCCTGACTTGGGGCCAGTCAGTGATGTGTGTTCCTTAGACGACAGCCTGAGTTGGGGCCAGTCAGTGATGTGTTCCTTAGACGACAGCCTGAGGTAGGGCCAGTCAGTGACGTGTTCCTTAGACGACAGCCTGAGGTAGGGCCAGTCAGTGATGTGTTCCTTAGACGACAGCCTGAGGTAGGGCCAGTCAGTGATGTGTGTTCCTTAGACGACAGCCTGAGGTAGGGCCTAAGACAGTACAGTATGAAGATAGGTGGAGACTGCCTCTCTGTTAACGCTTGTAGGCGACGTTGGCTAGCTAAGCTCAAGCGCAGGAAAACTTCATTGTGTCTAACTGTCATCTTGCGCCGAACTGTGTCAGTTTGTCACGGGGTTGGAGCAATAACATGTTAAACTATTCAAGACATTGCTTCATATATTGGTTGTGACTTTTAGCCTTTGAGAAAATTAACAATTTTTAATGGAATAATTTTTCACTTCTCAAACCCCGAACTGGTCTGCTTGATCTGTTTCGCAAGCATGACCAGAAGTCTCGTGATGTTGTGCCTCTGGGTTTTGAAAAACTCTTGTGGCAGGACTTATTGTTATTGTTTATTATAGATGTGAAATCTACACCCGAGTTCAGACATGTTGAGGGCTACAGGTCAACCATGCAATAGGCCAAATACTTGTTCATAAAGATTTGTACACGTTTTACTGCATTTGCCCAGGAAGTTATGTTGATTTGACAGGGATAGCAAAACACTTAGGTCTTCAACTGTCAGACATAAGGTGAAGTGTTGTGGTTGTTGAGTCTCTTGTTAGTTACGTGATAGACCGAGATGACCATGAGGGTGAAGGTTGGTGATGGAGACTATAGGCAAAGCAAGTCTGTCCCCCTGTTTCTCTCCGTATGGAAATAAATGGCCCTAGAAAGGGTACCAAGAAAGCAAGATTTGAATCCTGACTTGTAAGGCAAATGTTGTGAATTGAAGTATTTTCTTTAGCTTGAAGACGGACCTCTACTACTCTCAAATGTTGTTATTTTTCCATCATTGTAAGCCTGCCACACACACACACACACACACACACACACACTATACGATACATTTATTAAACACAAGAATGAGTGTGAGTTTTTGTCACAACCCGGCTCGTGGGAAGTGACAAAGAACTGTTATAGGACCAGGGCATAAATAATAATATAATAATTGTGCTCTTTATTTAACCATCTTACAATATAAAAACCTTATTTGTTAATCAAAAATGGAATAACTCACCACAGGTTAAGGAGAAGGATGTGCTTGACAGGATGCACACAACTCTGCAATGTTGGGTTGTATTGGAGAGAGTCTCAGTCTTAAATCAGTTTCCACACACAGTCTGTGCCTGTATTTATTTTTCCTGCTAGTGAGGGCTGAGAATCCACTCTCACATAGGTGCATGGTTGCAAAGAGCACCAGTGTCTTAACAGCGCAATTTGCCAAGGCAGGATAATCTGGTAGTGGCTCCTGATTTTAAATATAATATTCACAGAACCGATGAGGCTCTGTTGTTCAGATTACATTTTTACATTACATTTAAGTCATTTAGCAGACGCTCTTATCCAGAGCGACTTACAAATTGGTGCATACACCTTATGACAACCAGTGGAACAGCCACTTGCATCTAAATCTTGTTGGGGGGGGGGTGAGAAGGATTACTTACCCTTACTTACCCTATCCTAGGTATTCCTTGAAGAGGTGGGGTTTCAGGTGTCTCCGGAAGGTGGTGATTGACTCCGCTGTCCTGGCGTGAGGGAGTTTGTTCCACCATTGGGGGGCCAGAGCAGCGAACAGTTTTGACTGGGCTGAGCGGGAACTGTACTTCCTCAGTGGTAGGGAGGCGAGCAGGCCAGAGGTGGATGAACGCAGTGCCCTTGTTTGGGTGTAGGGCCTGATCAGAGCCTGGAGGTACTGAGGTGCCCAGATAACGGTAAGTGGACTGGAGTCAGGGCATGAAAGGGGATAACGAATCCAGTTGTTTGTGTCATCCATTTCGGGAAAGTACCTGCGTAATTGCGCACCCAACTCGCTCGGGTGATTCGCTATATCACATTTAACATTGTCTGTAAGCTTGAGTTCATTTGCACACAAAAAAAATCATACAATGATGGAAAGACCTGTGTGTTGTCCTTTTTAATGCAGACAGAGAAGAGCTCCAACTTCTTAATCATAGCCTCAATTTTGTCCCGCACATTGAATATAGTTGCGGAGAGTCCCTGTAATCCTAGATTCAGATCATTCAGATGAGAAAGAACATCACCCAGATAGGCCAGTCGTGTGAGAAACTCGTCATCATGCAAGCGGTCAGACAAGTGAAAATTATGGTCAGTAAAGAACTTGAAGCTCGTCTCTCAATTAAAAAAAAACATGTCAGTACTTTTCCCATTATTAACCAGCGCACTTCTGTATGTTGTAAAAGCGTTACATAGTCGCTGCCCTTATCATTGCATGTGCAGAAAATACACGAGAGTTCAGGGGCCTTGCTTTAACAAAGGTAACCATTGTCACTGTAGTGTCCAAAATGTCTTTCATGCTGTCAGTCATTCCCTTGGCAGCAAGAGCCTCTCGGTGGATGCTGCAGTGTACCCAAGAGCCTCTCGGTGGATGCTGCAGTGTACCCAAGAGCCTCTCGGTGGATGCTGCAGTGTACCCAAGAGCCTCTCGGTGGATGCTGCAGTGTACCCAAGAGCCTCTCGGTGGATGCTGCAGTGTACCCAAGAGCCACTCGGTGGATACTGCAGTGTACCCAAGAGCCTCTCGGTGGATGCTGCAGTGTACCCAAGAGCCTCTCGGTGGATGCTGCAGTGTACCCAAGAGCCTCTCGGTGGATGCTGCAGTGACCCAAGAGCCTCTCAGTGGATGCTGCAGTGTACCCAAGAGCCACTAGGTGGATGCTGCAGTGTACCCAAGAGCCTCTCGGTGGATGCTGCAGTGTACCCAAGAGCCTCTCGGTGGATGCTGCAGTGTACCCAAGAGCCTCTCGGTGGATGCTGCAGTGTACCCAAGAGCCTCTTTGTGGATGCTGCAGTGTACCCAAGAGCCTCTCGGTGGATGCTGCAGAGTACCCAAGAGCCTCTCGGTGGATACTGCAGTGTACCCAAGAGCCTCTCGGTGGATGCTGCAGTGTACCCAAGAGCCTCTAGGTGGATGCTGCAGTGTACCCAAGAGCCTCTAGGTGGATGCTGCAGTGTACCCAAGAGCCTCTAGGTGGATGCTGCAGTGTACCCAAGAGCCTCTCGGTGGATGCTGCAGTGTCAAGAGCCTCTCGGTGGATGCTGCAGTGTACCCAAGAGCCTCTCGGTGGATGCTGCATACAGAGCCTCTCGGTGGATGCTGCAGTGTACCCAAGAGCCTCTCGGTGGAATCTGCAGTGTACCCAAGAGCCTCTAGGTGGAAGCTGCAGTGTACCCAAGAGCCTCTCGGTGGAAGCTGCAGTGTACCCAAGAGCCACTTTGTGGAAGCTGCAGTTTCCCAAGAGCCACTTGTGGCTGCAGTGTACCCAAGAGCCTCTCGGTGGAAGCTGCAGTGTACCCAAGAGCCTCTCGGTGGAAGCTGCAGTATAAAGAGACTGGTGGAAGCTGCAGTGTATAAGAGCCTCTCGGTGGAAGCTGCAGTTTACCCAAGAGCCTCTCGGTGGAAGCTGCAGTGTACCCAAGAGCCTCTCGGTGGATACCTGGTCAGTGTAAAGAGCCTCTCGGTGGAACTGTGTACCCTGAGCCTCTAGTGGTAAAGAGGACAGTGTACCCAAGAGCCTCTCGGTGGAAGCTGCAGTGTACCCAAGAGCCTCTAGGTGGATGCTGCAGTGTACCCAAGAGCCTCTAGGTGGATGCTGCAGTGTACCCAAGAGCCTCTAGGTGGATGCTGCAGTGTACCCAAGAGCCTCTAGGTGGATGCTGCAGTGTACCCAAGAGCCTCTAGGTGGATGCTGCAGTGTAAAGAGCCTCTAGGTGGATGCTGCAGTGTACCCAAGAGCCTCTCGGTGGAAGCTGCAGTGTTTCCAAGAGCCTCTCGGTGGAAGCTGCAGTGTACCCAAGAGCCTCTCGGTGGAAGCTGCAGTGTACCCAAGAGCCTCTCGGTGGATGCTGCAGTGTACCCAAGAGCCTCTAGGTGGATGCTGCAGTGTACCCAAGAGCCTCTAGGTGGATGCTGCAGTGTACCCAAGAGCCTCTAGGTGGATGCTGCAGTGTCTAGAGCCTCTAGGTGGATGCTGCAGTTTCCTGTTAGAGCCTCTCGGTGGAAGCTGCAGTGTACCCAAGAGCCTCTCGGTGGAAGCTGCAGTGACCCAAGAGCCTCTCGGTGGAAGCTGCAGTGTAAAGAGGACTGTGGAAGCTGCAGTGTACCCAAGAGCCTCTAGTGGAAGCTGCAGTGTACCCAAGAGCCTCTCTGTGGAAGCTGCAGTGTAAAGAGACTGTGTTTCTGTGGAAGCTGCAGTGTAAAGAGCCTCTGTGGATGCTGCAGTGTTGGTGGCGTCGGGAGCAATTGCTTGCACTCACATTAACACTCCACTATGTCTCCCTGTCATGGCTTTTGTGCCATCAGTACAGACACCAACACGAGCAGCAGCTACGTTTGGCTACATACAGACCGTTAGTGGAATTCCCGCGAGAGAGTAACGGTTAATGTGATTGGATGTTCATTATTTGACTAGGCTACCTGTATTTGACGTTGTGTTGTTATTTCACTGAACACTAGATGGTTACATTTTATGTTTGGCAGTGAAACGAGGCTACTCAGGCGAGGGGAAAAAAATATAAATGGACTGTTTTAAAATGTGTATAAAGTTATGTGAATCACGTTTTTATTTGGCGTACCCTCGCCGGCGTTGCACGTACCCCAGTTTGGGAATACCTGGTCTAGTAGGTAAAGAGGACTGTGTTTCCTGTTAGGGTCTAGTGGGTAAAGAGGACTGTGTTTCCCGTTAGGGTCTAGTGGGTAAAGAGGACTGTGTTTCCCGTTAGGGTCTAGTAGGTAAAGAGGACTGTGTTTCCTGTTAGGGTCTAGTAGGTAAAGAGGACTGTGTTTCCTGTTAGGGTCTAGTAGGTAAAGAGGACTGTGTTTCCTGTTAGGGTCTAGTAGGTAAAGAGGACTGTGTTTCCTGTTAGGGTCTAGTGGGTAAAGAGGACTGTGTTTCCTGTTAGGGTCTAGTGGGTAAAGAGGACTGTGTTTCCTGTTAGGGTCTAGTGGGTAAAGAGGACTGTGTTTCCTGTTAGGGTCTAGTAGGTAAAGAGGACTGTGTTTCCTGTTAGGGTCTAGTAGGTAAAGAGGACTGTGTTTCCTGTTAGGGTCTAGTAGGTAAAGAGGACTGTGTTTCCTGTTGGTGTCTAGTAGGTAAAGAGGACTGTGTTTCCTGTTGGTGTCTAGTGGGTAAAGAGGACTGTGTTTCCTGTTGGTGTCTAGTGGGTAAAGAGGACTGTGTTTCCTGTTGGTGTCTAGTGGGTAAAGAGGACTGTGTTTCCTGTTAGGGTCTAGTAGGTAAAGAGGACTGTGTTTCCTGTTGGTGTCTAGTGGGTAAAGAGGACTGTGTTTCCTGTTGGTGTCTAGTAGGTAAAGAGGACTGTGTTTCCTGTTGGTGTCTAGTGGGTAAAGAGGACTGTGTTTCCTGTTGGTGTCTAGTGGGTAAAGAGGACTGTGTTTCCTGTTGGTGTCTAGTGGGTAAAGAGGACTGTGTTTCCTGTTAGGGTCTAGTGGGTAAAGAGGACTGTGTTTCCTGTTAGGGTCTGGTGGGTAAAGAGGACTGTGTTTCCTGTTAGGGTCTAGTGGGTAAAGAGGACTGTGTTTCCTGTTAGGGTCTAGTGGGTAAAGAGGACTGTGTTTCCTGTTAGGGTCTAGTGGGTAAAGAGGACTGTGTTTCCTGTTAGGGTCTGGTGGGTAAAGAGGACTGTATTTCCTGTTTCCTGTTAAACTGTGTTTTAACCCCTGACCTCTCCCCTCTGGGGAGCATTGGCATTTGTGTGAGGGACAGTTGGGCTATGTTAAATATCTAGATGGGGGCGGGAAGCCTTAGTTTATTTGATTTATTTCACCTTTATTTAACCGGGTCGGCAAGTTGAGAACAAGTTCTCATTTGCATCTGCGACCTGGCCAAGATGAAGCAAAGCAGTTCGACACATACAACAACACAGAGTTACACATGGAGTAAAACAAACATACAATCTTTAGTGAAACTCTTGTCTCAGGTTCCAAGCCAGGCAGGCAGCGAGCCAGGTATGTGAGGCAGGCAGCCAGGTATGTGAGTTAGCCAGGCAGGCAGCGAGCCAGGTATGTGAGGCAGGCAGCCAGGTATGTGCAGGCAGGCAGCCAGGTATGTGAGGCAGGCAGCCAGGTATGTGAGGTAGCCAGGCAGGCAGCCAGGTATGTGAGGTAGCCAGGCAGGCAGGTATGTTAGGCAGGCAAGCAGGCAGCCAGGTATGTTAGGCAGGCAAGCAGGCAGCCAGGTATGTGGGGTAGCCAGGCAGGCAGCCAGGTGTGTGAAGGAAGGCAGCCAGGTATGTGAAGGCAGGCAGCCAGGTATGTGAGGGCAGGCAGCCAGCCAGGTATGTGGGGGCAGGCAGGCAGCCAGCCAGGTATGTGGGGGCAGGCAGGCAGGCAGCCAGGTATGTGGGGGCAGGCAGGCAGCCAGGTGTGTGAAGGCAGGCAGGCAGGCAGCCAGGTGTGTGAAGGCAGGCAGGCAGGCAGGCGGGTGTGTGAAGGCAGCCAGGTGTGTGAAGGCAGGCAGGCAGACAGGCAGCCAGGTGTGTGGGGGCAGGCAGCCAGGTGTGTGAAGGCAGGCAGCCAGGCAGGCAGGCAGCCAGGTGTGTGAAGGCAGGCAGGCAGGCAGCCAGGTGTGTGAAGGCAGGCAGGCGTGTGAAGGCAGGCAGGCAGGCAGGCAGCCAGGTGTGTGAAGGCAGGCAGGCAGCCAGGTGTGTGACAGGCAGGCAGGCAGCCAGGTGTGTGAAGGCAGGCAGGCAGCCAGGTGTGTGAAGGCAGGCAGCCAGGTGTGTGAAGGCAGGCAGGCAGCCAGGTGTGTGAAGGCAGGCAGGCAGATGTGTGAAGGCAGGCAGGCAGGCAGGCAGGCAGGCAGGCCAGGTGTGTGAAGGCAGGCAGGCAGCCAGGTGTGTGAAGGCAGGCAGGCAGGCAGGTGTGTGAAGGCAGGCAGGCAGGCAGGCAGCCAGGTGTGTGAAGGCAGGCAGGCAGCCAGGTGTGTGAAGGCAGGCAGGCAGGCAGGTGTGTGAAGGCAGGCAGGCAGGCAGCCAGGTGTGTGAAGGCAGGCAGGCAGCCAGGTGTGTGAAGGCAGGCAGGCAGCCAGGTGTGTGAAGGCAGGCAGGCAGCCAGGTGTGTGAAGGCAGGCAGGCAGCCAGGTGTGTGAAGGCAGGCAGGCAGGCAGGTGTGTGAAGGCAGGCAGGCAGCCAGGTGTGTGAAGGCAGGCAGGCAGGCAGCCAGGTGTGTGAAGGCAGGCAGCCAGGTGTGTGAAGGCAGGCAGCCAGGTGTGTGAAGGCAGGCAGCCAGGTGTGTGAAGGCAGGCAGCCAGGTATGTGAAGGCAGGCAGCCAGGTATGGGCAGGCGGGCAGTGAGGCTCCTTTTGAAAGGTGTTCCCAATGCCTGTTGTCCCTCTTCTCTCTCCCCTCTTCCGCACTGCCATAGCAAGGCATAGTCTTTACACAAGATGATCATGGAGGCAGTGCTAGCTGTGCCACCAGAGATTCTGGGTTCGAGCCCAGGCTCTGTTGCAGCCGGCCGCGACCGGGAGGTCCATGGGGCGATACACAATTGGCCCGGCATCGTTAGGGAGGGTTTGGCCGGCTGGGATATCCTTGTCTCATCGCGCACTAGCGAATCCTGTGGTGGGTCGGGGCGCAGTGCACGCTGACCAGGTCGCCAGGTGCACAGTGTTTCCTCCGACACATTGGTGCGGCTGCTGGCTTTCCGAGTTGGATGTGCGTTGTCAAGAAGCAGTGCTGCTTGGTTGGGTTGTGTTTCGGAGGATGCATGACTCTCGACCTTCGCCTGTACGGGAGTTGCAGCGATGAGACAAGACTCTACTAATTAAATACCACGGAATTGGGGAGAAAAAAGGGGTAAAAAAGAACCTATTTTAATGGAGACGAGTTGCATGACCAATAATCTGTCCGTTCTCCCAGAGTATGCGCTTGTCAACTTCCCTTCATGGATTTGAAACAAAATAACTGGTAGCCTATATGGAAACTCTAGTCCATGCTTGGACCAGTCCGCTGCTTAGTATGTGTGGGGAGTATGTGTGGGGAGTAGTGAGTGGGCATGTTTTAAGCAGATACATTTTGTCTAGTGAGTGACCATTGGTCACCGCCTTTTCAAAGTGTGTTGCATTATGGGGATAAAAAAAAATCCAACTTGCATGTCGACTGCAGGAACTTAACAAACACCATTTGATCAAAGGTCATGCAGTTTTTAAAGACTGTCCTTCAAGTTGCTTCTCACCAACTAGTACCATGCAGCAATCGCCTGCTTAGTGGGAGGCTCTATTTGTCGACCAATCACTCTTTGTTTTCTGTGTGACCGTTGCGAACGTCGTCAAAGACATCACTCAGACAGGAACCAACTTTACTGATGCTACAGGGATACAAATGAAAGTGATGTGCGACCTCTCTCTAACCAATGAATTGTACACCCATTATGTTTTCAATTTGAGTGTATGATTTGGGGGATAATAAAGCTTATTTTTCATGTTATATTTTCGTCAAACTTTTTTTAAATAAACAATAGCAGCTACGTTGACACTGCAACATTGATCATAGCCTTGCTGTTGGAAAACCCCTTCAGTGTTGGACTTTCGGCTGTCGCAGAACCCCCTCCCAACCCCGACTTAATTTGGCAACTTTTGTCTAGTTGGCTTCGTTAGCCTTACTACTTGAACACACCCATTGAGTTCCCACTTCAGGAGGAAGGAGAGATTATTCAGACCACTAAGCACTGCACAGCACAGCAGGAAGGAATGGTAGTGGAGCTCTCTGTTAGTGTGACATCACTGCAGACAGGGAGCGAGAGACCTTGCTTAGTTAGTCAAATAAGGGTGCGGCCTAGCTGCCTACCGACAACCTAGCTGTGTGCAACTCTCCCCTTGGGTGTGGAGGTTAAGGTTGGTTCTACCTTTTTAAATTTATTTAAAAAATATATTTTTTACATTTTTTAAAACCTTTTTTTATTTAGTAAATATTTTCTTAACTCTATTTCTTGAACTGCATTGTTAATTTAAGGGTTTAACTAAGCATTTCACAGTAAGGTCTACACTTTTAAACATTTGATTTGATGGGCCTCCCGAGTGGCACAGCCTTCTTAGACACTGCATCACAGTGCTAGCTGTGTCACTACAGATCCGGGTTCGTTTCCAGGCTGTCGTCGTAACCGGCCGTGACCGTGAGACCCTTATGGCGGCGCAACATTGGTCGTGTTAGGGGAGGAAAAATCTTACGCGAGCAAGGAGGCCTACAAACCTGACTCGGTTACACCAGCTGCGTCAGGAGGAATGGGCCGAAATTCACCCAATTCACCAAATTTATTGTGGGAAGCTTGTGGAAGGCTACCCAAAACATTTCACCCAAGTTAAACATTTTAAAGACAATGCTACCAAATACTAATTGAGTGTATGGAAACTTCTGACTCACTGGGAATGTGACGAAATAAATAAAAGCTGACTCTTGTGACTTAGGGGTAGAAGCTGTTTTAAATCCCTCTTGGTCCTAGACTTGGCGCTCCGGTACCGCTTGCCGTGCGGTAGCAGATAGAACAGTGTATGACTAGGGTGGCTGGAGTATTTGACTTTTTTTTTTTAGGGCCTTCCTCTGACACCGCCTGGTATGAAGGTCCTGGATGGCAGGAAGCTTGGCCTCAGTGATGTACTGGGCCGTTCGCACTACCCTCTGTAGTCAAATCAAATCATTAAAGAGCAGTGGTGCTTTGCGGTCGGAGCCTGAGCAGTTGCCATACCAGGCAGTGATGCTCTCGATAGTGCAGCTGAAGAATCTTTTGAGGATCTCAGGGCCCATGCCAAATCTTTTCAGTCTCCTGAGGGGGAATAGGTTTTGTTGTGACCTCTTCATGACGGACTTGGTGTGCTTGGACCATGTTTGTTGGTGATGTGGACACCAAGGAACTTGAAGCTCTCAATCTGCTCCACTGCAGCCATGTCGATGAGAATGGGGGCGTGCTCGGCCCTCTTTTTTTCTGTAGTCCATAATCATCTCCTTTGTCTTGATCACGTTGAGGGAGAGGTTGTTATTCTGGCACCACACGGCCAGGTCTCTGACCTCCTCCCTACAGGCTGTCTCGTCGTTCTCGGTGATCAGGCCTACCACTGTTGTGTCATCAGCAAACTTAATGATTGTGTTGGAGTCGTGCCTGGCCGTGCAGTCATGAACAGGGAATACAGGAGGGGACTGAGAACGCATCCCTGAAGGGCCCCTGTGTTGAGGATCAGTGTGGCGGATGTGTTGTTAACTAGCCTTACCACCTGGGGGCGGCCCGTTAGGAAGTCCAGGATCCAGTTGCAGAAAGTTTTTTAAAAGTATGTTCATCTCTAGGAGACAGAGCGCGTCACCTTCCTGAGCGGTATGACGGCTGCGTGGCTCCATGGTGTTTATACTTGCGTACTATTGTTTGTACAGATGAACGTGGTGCCTTCAGGCGTTTGGAAATTGCTCCCAAGGATGAAACAGACTTGTGGTATACCATTTTTTTTCTGAGTTCTTGGCTGTTTTCTTTTGATTTTCCCATGACGTCAAGCAAAGCTGCACTGAGTTTGAAGGTAGGCCTTGAAATACATCCACAGGTACACCTCCAATTCACTCAAATGATGTCAATTAGCCTATCAGAAGCTTCTAAAGCCATGACATCATTTTCTGGAATTTTCCAAGCTGTTTAAAAGGCACAGTCAACTTAGTGTATGTAAACTTCTGACCCACTGGAATTGTGATACAGTGAATTATAAGTGAAATAATCTGTCTGTAAACAATTACTGGAAAAATGACGTGTCATGCACAAAGTAGATATCCTAACCGACTTGCCAAAACTATAGTTTGTTTACAAGATATTTGTGGAGTGGTTGAAAAACGAGTTTTAATGACTCCAACCAAAGTGTATGTAAACTTACGACTTCAACTGTAGGTGGTCCAGAGTTCTTTTCCCTCTGGTTGCACATTTTAACATGATGATAGAAATTTGGTAAAAACTGATTTAAGTTTCTGGCTACTGTGAGCGCTGCCTCTGGGTGAGTGTTTTCTTGTTTGCTTATGGCGGAATACAACTCATTCAATGCTGTCTTAGTGCCAAACACCTAAAGTACATAACATTATCAAACTAATTAAAATATGATGTAGCCTTTTGTATTGTTTTTTTTGTTTCCTTGATTTTTGTAACTTTAACAAAAGCTTGTAAAAATGGACTTGTAATTCAGATCAAGTCGCTGATCAGTTTGGTGTGAATGTTTTCCTTCACTGCTCTATTTGAATTAAAGAGAGCAGGTCATGTAGTGGTTTTGGGGTATGTAACAGGGTTTTTGGCCTCTGTGGGTGTGAGGAGGTAATTACTGGACTATGTCAGACTTTTATAATGGGAGCAAAACACTCCTCAGTCATGACCTCCTCGCCAAGAGACTAAAAGACCTTGCTGCCAAAAGGCTAACACTGAGTTACTGAGAGGTACGCTGAGAGGTACGCTGAGAGGCACGCTGAGAGGCACGCTGAGAGGCACGCTGAGAGGCACGCTGAGAGGCACGCTGAGAGGCACGCTGAGAGGCATTTTAGGATGTTTGACCATTACCCATTTTTTTTTTAAAGCTATAATCTAACAAGACATTGAAAGCCATATGAGTTAACTATATGATAGTGTGTTAACTATGTGAGTTAACTATATGATAGTGTGCTCTGTGTATTATTGGTAGTAGTAATCTACATTTATATCATGGCACAAAATGCTTACCTACATATTATTGGCTCAATAAATACCCCAGGTTGTTGTGCTGACATTGCTGATTTGGCAGTGCAGTTGAGTGGACATGGGACAGGGAGAATAGTTTTTTTTTTTAAGTCTAGTTCTGTGATTAATTTCCATCAATTTAAAAAAATATATATATAATTTTTTATTTTTTTATTTTTTTTACCTGAGCTGGAATAATGGCAGACTGACTTGACATTTCTGGCTGTGGTTCTACTGTGATTTGTGATGGGTGTAGTTTGGCATGTGTTGAAGAGGTAGCTCTACAGAGCAGCGTAGTCACCTGAAGGGCTGTCTGCATCCCAAATAGCAACCTACATTTATCCTATATAAGAGCACTAGCCCTGGTCAACAGTAGTGCATCTACAAAGTGTGTCGTTTGAGACTCAGATGCTTTCTGTCTGTAGATCACTTCTTTGTCTCTGGGTTTAACTTTAGGAATGCGGTTGCTGCCTTGCTGATCAACCTCATTGCCACCAACTTCTTAAAACGGGTAGGGTTAGTGACTGGAAATGGAAATTCACCTGGGCTATTTGTCTATATTTAAACCTGCTGTTGCCTTAAGGTTTTATGTAGTTGAAAGATTGGGGGGGGGGGGGTTATTCTCTTTTTAGTTGTATTTTTGCTCATGGTTCTACGCTACAAATGTTACAAGTGTGTGGATACTTGCTCATCAAACATCTCATTCCAAAATCATGGGTATTAATATGGAGTTGGTCCTCCCTTTGCTGCTATAACAGCCTCCACTCAAAATGTTGCCACACAGTTTTGGAAGCGCATAATCGTCTAGAATGCCATTGCCTGCTGTAGCGTAAAGAGTTCCCTTTCATTGAATGAAGGGAACTACCCTGAACCATGACAAATTCAGCCCCAGACCTTTATTCGTCCTCCACCAAACTTTACAGTTGCCATTATGCATTGGTGCAGGTAGCGTTCTGGCATCCGCCAAACCCAGATTTTTCAGTCAGACTGCCAGATGGTGAAACGTGATTCATCAATCCAGAGAACGAGTTTTCACTTCTCCATTTCAATGGCGGCGAGTTTTCCACCTCTCCAGCCGACGCTTGGTGATCTTAGGCTTGTGTGCGTCTGCTCGGCCATGGAAATCCATTTCACGAAGCTCCCGGCGAACAGTTATTGTGCTGACGTTGCTTCCGGAGGCAGTTTGGAACTCGGAAGTGAGTGTTGCAACTGAGGACAGATGATTTTTACACGCTACGCGCTTCAGCACTGTGAGCTTGTGTGGCCTACCACTTCGCAGCTGAGCCTTTTTTGCTCCTAGACATTTCCACTCCACAACAACAGTGCTTACTGTTGACCGGGGCAGGTCAAGCAGGGCAGAGATTTGACGAACTGCCTTATTGGAAAGGTGGCATCCTACGATGGTGGTGGTGCCATGTTGAAAGTCACCCAAGTTCTTCAGTACAGGCCAGTGTACAGGCCATTCTACTGCCAGTGTACAGGCCATTCTACTGCCAGTGTACAGGCCATTCTACTGCCAGTGTACAGGCCATTCTACTGCCAGTGTACAGGCCATTCTACTGCCAGTGTACAGGCCATTCTACTGCCAGTGTACAGGCCATTCTACTGCCAGTGTACAGGCCATTCTACTGCCAGTGTACAGGCCATTCTACTGCCAGTGTACAGGCCATTCTACTGCCAGTGTACAGGCCATTCTACTGCCAGTGTACAGGGCATTCTACTGCCAGTGTACAGGCCATTCTACTGCCAATGCATGGCTGTGTACTCCATTTTATACTCCTGTCAACTCCTGAAATAGCCGAATCCACTAATATGGAGGAGTGTCCACATACTATTGGCTATTTAGTGTATCTAGTATGACACAAACATTTTATCTTGTTTATGACACGAGTGCTTTAGTTTCCTTACCTTGTCAAAGACTGAAATCTAAGTGGACTTGACTGTTTAGTGCACTTCAAGTCCTCTGACATGCTTTGTGAATGTGAAACCGGTTTTGCTTTGGAAGAATGAGTTGGCAAAATCATTTGCAGGAATCTGTGGCTATTTCAAAATACTCCTCGGTGAAAACTCTCTCTCTCTCCTTTTTTCCACCCTCCCCTTTCTCTCTCCTCTTTCCACCCTCCCCTTTCTCTCTCTCCTCTTTTCCACCCTCCCCTTTCTCTCTCTCCTCTTTTCCACCCTCCCCTTTCTCTCTCTCCTCTTTTCCACCCTCCCCTTTCTCTCTCTCCTCTTTTCCACCCTCCCCTTTCTCTCTCTCCTCTTTTCCACCCTCCCCTTTCTCTCCTGTTCCCTCAACCCCCTATCCCCCTCCCTCACCCCCCAGTGAGCGACCTCCAGACGTTTCTCCACTATGAGTCGGGAGCGAGCAGACTCCCAGGGGTCACTTGGGCCTGACGATGAGGTCATGCCATATAGTGATGACGAGACAGATGATGAGTTGGACCCCGGCTCAGACGAAGAGCGGCCACAGGTCGAAGAGGCCAAGAGCACCGGTAAGAGACTGGGAGCACACACACACACACACACACCTCATCCATTAGACAATCATCTGAGAAACCACCCTTAATAATGGTAATACCACCTTTTCATTCATTTGGAAATGTACCAGTTTCACCATTCAGCTGCCATGTTCTGTCTGCCCTTTTGTTTCCAGAGTCTTGACTGTCTGCCTTTTTGTTTCCAGAGTCTTGACTGTCTGCCCTTTTGTTTCCAGAGTCTTGACTGTCTGCCCTTTTGTTTCCAGAGTCTTGACTGTCTGCCCTTTTGTTTCCAGAGTCTTGACTGTCTGCCCTTTTGTTTCCAGAGTCTTGACTGTCTGCCCTTTTGTTTCCAGAGTCTTGACTGTCTGCCCTTTTGTTTCCAGAGTCTTGACTGTCTGCCCTTTTGTTTCCAGAGTCTTGACTGTCTGCCCTTTTGTTTCCAGAGTCTTGACTGTCTGCCCTTTTGTTTCCAGAGTCTTGACTGTCTGCCCTTTTGTTTCCAGAGTCTTGACTGTCTGCCCTTTTGTTTCCAGAGTCTGGTTGGAGAGTCAAAGCAAACGACAGGGCCTTCTGTAACCTGCCAGAGTTTCAGAAAAAATACTTCTTGTGTCTCAAGAAGAGTAAATATGCAGTAAGTTCCCTCTCTCCCAGTTCTACCTAGAACTGCTGGTTCAAGTCTAGGTCTTGTTCGTTAGCCAACACACAAAGGCAATGGACAGAAACAGGAAAGATGTACCTGGACTTGTCCAATAAGAAACACATGTTTTAGATTCCCAATTGTAAAAGGTTTAAAACCGGTTTAAAACCGTTTGTAGTTGCATACCCTCACGAACACCAGCCTCATGAACACCAGCCTCATGAACACCAGCCTCATGAACACCAGCCTCATGAACACCAGCCTCATGAACACCAGCCTCATGAACACCAGCCTCATGAACACCAGCCTCATGAACACCAGCCTCATGAACACCAGCCTCATGAACACCAGCCTCAGACTGAGTAAAGCAAAGTATTGACTAATGAAACCGGTATATATTGTTTTAGGAGTAATGCCAGTTGCTGGCAGGAGCGTGACAATAAAGGGTAAACACAGAGGTCGGTAGAAACCGATAGAAACCGATCGCTGTAATGTGCTTAGGGGGAGCACAGTGTCGTCCCTTAAACAAGCCCATATTTGAGTACGTTAGGAGATAAAAGGCCAGTGCTTTGTTGAGATTTCTTTCCGTTTGCATACTATTACGTACTTTCCAATGTTGTCATCGTTGACGCAGCAGTAGATCCAGTGCATCATGGACAATAAGGAAGTGTGTTATTTTATTTGATCCTTTCTGGTTGTCCCGACTTCCTCCTTCCTGTGCTGATGTGTCTGTCAGATTGGCCTGAACACTTTGCATTATTACAGCTCCATAAAATACACTCTGGGCTGAAAATTATATATATATATATATATAGGTATTTACCAGTGACTGACAGAACAGGACTTCTGGTTAGTCTGTAGTTGGCTCTCTTTCCCCATCTGTGGCGATAGAACTTATTATCTTTAGTGTTCATTTACTTGTTAGTCACCATTAGAATAATCTCATGTTACCACACTCCTCAGTGTCGATCATCAGAGAGTTATCCTGAAATCAAGGCTACCATTATGAAAATTAGGTGATATGAATCTCATTCAGTTGTCTATTAAAAAAAAAAAAAAAAAAAAGGCTTGTTGGTTTGCTAACTGCAGGCACATTGGTGGCACAAAGTACAGATGTCAAACTATGACTAAGTCTTCTCTGACATCTGAAAATAGCTCAGCTTTTGTTTGCAGCTATTCATTTGTTTTTCTGTGATCCGTGGTTGTGCTCTGCCTGCCGTAAGGTATTGGGATTACGACACTGGGAAATTCCGTAGACACTCGCCTAAAAACCAACCTCCCTCTTTCTTCTGTTAGTAATTCTTTAAAGGAATGGACAGAGCAAGTGTAGGGTGTACTGTGTGTAACTAAATGTGCTGCTTTCCCTGGTTAAATAAAGAGCAGAGAGTCTGGGCTAAAGCCACTACACTTTACAGCACCACTCCTAAACCACACTCTCTTATCCATAATGGTACTTCACCTAGCTGCTGCTGTTTTTCCTTTTAAGACTACTCTTATAAAGTCCACTTGACCCTTACACTGGTGTAAAATCAAATCACGTTTTATTTATCACATGTGCCGAATTCAACAGGTGTAGACTTTTCAGTGAAATGTTTACTTACGAGCCCTTTAACCAACAATGTTGTTTTAACAAGTTACAACAACAACAAAAAAGTAACAAATAATTAAAGAGCAGCAGTTAAATATCAATGTGGAGGCTATATACAGGGTATTACGGTACAGAGTCAGTGTGGAGGCTATATACAGGGGTACCGGTACAGAGTCAATGTGGAGGCTATATACAGGGTATTACGGTACAGAGTCAATGTGGAGGTACAGAGTCAATGTGGAGGCTATATACAGGGGTACCGGTACAGAGTCAATGTGGAGGCTATATACAGGGTATTACGGTACAGAGTCAATGTGGAGGTACAGAGTCAATGTGGAGGCTATATACAGGGGTACCGGTACAGAGTCAATGTGGAGGCTATATACAGGGGTACCGGTACAGAGTCAATGAGGAGGTACAGAGTCAATGTGGAGGCTATATACAGGGGTACCGGTACAGAGTCAATGTGGAGGCTATATACAGGGTATTACGGTACAGAGTCAGTGTGGAGGCTATATACAGGGGGTACCGGTACAGAGTCAATGTGGAGGCTATATACAGGGGGTACCGGTACAGAGTCAATGTGGAGGCTATATACAGGGTATTATGGTACAGAGTCAGTGTGGAGGCTATATACAGGGTATTACAGTACAGAGTCAATGTGGAGACTATATACAGGGGGTACCGGTACAGAGTCAATGTGGAGGTACAGAGTCAGTGTGGAGGCTATATACAGGGGGCACCGGTACCAAGTCAGTGTGGAGGCTATATACAGGGGGCACCGGTACCAAGTCAGTGTGGAGGGGTACAGGCTAGTTGAGATAATCAGTACATGTAGGTGGGGGCGAAGTGACAAGGTAACAAACAAACAGGGAGTAGCAACAGCGGGGAGGGGGGAGCCATTGCCATACCAGGCGGGGATGCAATCAGAGTCAATGGGATGCTCTCGATGGTGCAGCTGTAGAACCAATTTGAGTATCTGAGGACCCACGTACAAATCTTTTCAGTATCCTGAGGGGGGAAATGTTTCTCGTGCCCTCTTCACGACTGTCGGTGTGTTTGGACCATGATAGTTCGTTGGTGATGTGGACACCATGGCTATATACAGGGGGTACCGGTACAGAGTCAATGTGGAGGCTATATACAGGGGGTACCAGTACAGAGTCAATGTGGAGACTATACAGGGTATTACGGTACAGAGTCAATGTGGAGACTATATACAGGGGGCACCAGTACAGAGTCAGTGTGGAGGCTATATACAGGGGGTACCAGTACAGAATCAATGTGGAGGCTATATACAGGGGGTACCAGTACAGAATCAATGTGGAGGCTATATACAGGGTATTACGGTACAGAGTCAATGTGGAGACTATATACAGGGGGCACCAGTACAGAGTCAGTGTGGAGGCTATATACAGGGGGCACCAGTACAGAGTCAATGTGGAGACTATATACAGGGTGTTACAGTACAGAGTCAATGTGTAGGCTATATACAGGGGGTACCGGTACAGAGTCAATGTGGAGACTATATACAGGGGGTACCGGTACAGAGTCAATGTGGAGGCTATATACAGGTTATTACGGTACAGAGTCAGTGTGGAGGCTATATACAGGGGGCACCGGTACCAAGTCAGTGTGGAGGCTATATACAGGGGGCACCGGTACCAAGTCAGTGTGGAGGTCTCTATACAGGGGGCACCGGTACCAAGTCAGTGTGGAGGCTATATACAGGGGGCACCTGTACCAAGTCAGTGTGGAGGCTATATACAGGGGGCACCGGTACCAAATCAGTGTGGAGGCTATATACAGGGGGCAGTTGGATACCAAGTCAGTGTGGGAGACTATATACAGGGGGTACAAACAAACAGAGTCAATGTGGAGACTATATACATTTTCTGGGGGCACCAGTACAGAGTCAGTGTTGGAGGCTATTTAATGGCTTGGGGGTACCAAGTCAGTGTGGAGGCTATATACAGGGGGCACCGGTACCAAGTCAGTGTGGAGGGGTACAGGCTAGTTGAGATAATCAGTACATGTAGGTGGGGGCGAAGTGACAAGGTAACAAACAAACAGGGAGTAGCAACAGCGGGGAGGGGGGAGCCATTGCCATACCAGGCGGGGATGCAATCGGTCGGGATGCTCTCGATGGTGCAGCTGTAGAACCTTTTGAGTATCTGAGGACCCACGCCAAATCTTTTCAGTATCCTGAGGGGGGAAATGTTTCTCGTGCCCTCTTCACGACTGTCGGTGTGTTTGGACCATGATAGTTCGTTGGTGATGTGGACACCATGGAACTTGAAACTCTCGAACACGCTCCACTTAAGCCCCGTCAATGTTAATGGGGGCGTGTTCGGCCCGCCTTTTCCTGTAGTTCACGATCAGCTCCTTTGTTTTGCTCACATTGAGGGAGAGGTTGTTGTCCTGGCACCACACTGCCAGTTCTCTGACCTCCTCCCTATAGGCTGTCTCATCGTTGTCGGGGATCAGGCCTACCACTCTTGTGTCGTCAGCAAACTTAATGATGATGTTGGAGTTGTGATTGGCCCCACAGTCGTGGGTGAACAGGGAATACAGGAGGGGACGCAGTACACACCCCTGAGGGGCCCCAGTGTTAAGGATCAGCGTGGCAGACGTGTTGTTGCCTACTCTTACCACCTGGGGGCGGCCCGTTAGGAAGTCCAGGATCCAGTTGCAGAGGGAGGTGTTTAGTCCCCGAGTCCTCAGCTTATTGATGAGCTTCGTGGGCACTATGGTGTTGAACGCTGAGCTGTAGTCAATGAACAGCATTCTCACATACGTGTTCCTTTTATCCAGGTGAGAAAGGGCAGTCTGGAGTGCGATTGAGATAGACAGATGACGCTATGTTGGGGCGGTATGCGAATTGGAGTGGGTCTAGGGTGTCCGGAACAGTTGAGTACACGTAATCCGTCTGGCCCAGCGGCTTTGTGAATGTTAACCTGTTTTTAAAGGTTTTGATCAAATCAAATGTATTTATAAAGCCCTTCTTACATCAGCTGATATCTCAAAGTGCTGTACAGAAACCCAGCCTAAAACCCCAAACAGCAAGCAATGTAGGTGTAGAAGCACGGTGGCTAGGAAAAACTCCCTAGAAAGGCCACAACCTAGGAAGAAACCTAGAGAGGAACCTGGCTATGTGGGGTGGCCAGTCCTCTCCTGGCTGTGCCGGATGGAGATTATAACAGAACATGGCCAAGATGTTCAAATGTTCATAAATGACCAGCAGGGTCAAATAATAATAATCACAGTAGTTGTCGAGGGTGCAGCAAGTAAGCACCTCAGGAGTAAATGTCAGTTGGCTTTTCTTAGCCGATCATTGAGAGTATCTCTACCTCTCCTGCTGTCTCTAGAGAGTTGAAAACAGCAGGTCTGGGACAGGTCAGGGTTCCATAGCCGCAGGCAGAACAGTTGAAACTGGAGCAGCAGCACGGCCAGGTGGACTGGGGACAGCAACGAGTCATCATGCCAGGTAGTCCTGAGGCATGGTCCTAGGCCTCAGGTCCCCTGAGAGAGAGAAAGAAAGAAAGAGAGAATTAGAGAGCATACTTAAATTCACACAGGACACCTGATAAGACAGGAGAAATACTCCAGATATAACAGACTGACCCTAGCCCCCCGACACATAAACTACTGCAGCAAAAATACTGGAGGCTGAGACAGGAGGGGTCAAACACTGAGGCCCCATCCGATGATTCCCCCGGCCAGGGCATAACCCAAAGCACAGCCCCCACACTATAGGGTTATCTTCACATCGGCTACTGAGTGCGTTACCACACATCCATCCGGAACAGCTGGTGCTCTCGTGCATGCCTAGTGCTTTCGCGACTGAAACGTCCGACTTCAACTGTTGGTTGTCATTTGGGACAGTTTTTTTTTGTCTAATCATCCCACCCCCCTCAGGATTGTGGCTGCTGTTTGTTGTTTATGAAAATTAGCACAAAGTTCCTCGTGTGACACAGAGGGAGAGAGAGAGAGCGAGAGAGAGAACTGTTCCACCCTAGACCCAAATGAGAGAATATCCCACATACACAGACAATGTGTTCACACTCAACTAGGAACCAAAGGACCTTCTGAGGAAGTAGTTCTTCCCTAAAGTCTCCCTACTGTTAATGGCCATAATAGTCTAAACCACTCTGTATACGTAAAGCCCAGTTGTGTCTTCCCAGAAACCATTGTTAAAAACAGTGTTTTGTATTTATAGGAGCCTCACGTCTCTGTATGGACATTTTAAAGTGGAAGATTTCTCCCTGTGTGATCTTAACCATGTTTATGTACTTGTCCTTATTTCTTCAGTTCACCGTCTTACCAAATGTACTGTTGTTTTTGTTCCCTAGGGGAATGGAATCAAGACATACAAATATAACGCCTTGACGTTCATCCCGCTGAATCTGTTCGAGCAGTTCAAACGAGCTGCTAACCTTTACTTCCTGGCCCTGCTCATCTTACAGGTACGTCTGCTGAAGACAGCTTGTGTTCCATCCAACTTCCTATACTAACGGATTCTAAGAATCTTCAAGTGCTAGACGGTGAGGTTCCACTTGCAGCAGTGTTCTGTCAGACATCCCAGTTTGTGCTACAGTACGGAGGGAATCAAATCAATACTATTGTCAGCGGTTTTTGTAAAGAACGGGTGTCGACTAACGGGTGAAATGCTTACTTACGGGTCCTTTTTCAAACAATGCAGAGTTAAAGATAAGATTTACATAATAAATAAATAGAAATAGTGACACGAAGATTAAATACACAGTGAATAACAGTAACATGGCTTAACATAGGAAGTACCAGGTAATAACATGGCTTTACACAGGAAGTACCAGGTAATAACATGGCTTTACACAGGAAGTACCAGGTAATAACATGGCTTTACACAGGAAGTACCAGGTAATAACATGGCTTTACACAGGGAGTACCAGGTAATAACATGGCTTTACACAGGAAGTACCAGGTAATAACATGGCTTTACACAGGGAGTACCAGGTAATAACATGGATATATACAGGAAGTACCAGGTAATAACATGGATATATACAGGGAGTACCAGGAAATAACATGGCTTTACACATGGAGTACCAGGTAATAACATGGCTTTACACAGGAAGTACCAGGTAATAACATGGCTTTACACAGGGAGTACCAGGTAATAACATGGCTTTACACAGGAAGTACCAGGTAATAACATGGCTTTACACAGGGAGTACCAGGTAATAACATGGCTATATACAGGAAGTACCAGGTAATAACATGGCTATATACAGGGAGGTAATAACATGGCTATATACAGGGAGTACCAGGTAATAACATGGCTATATACAGGGAGTACCAGGTAATAACGTGGCTATATACAGGGAGGTAATAACATGGCTTTACACAGGGAGTACCAGGTAATAACATGGCTTTACACAGGAAGTACCAGGTAATAACATGGCTTTACACAGGGAGTACCAGGTAATAACATGGCTTTACACAGGAAGTACCAGGTAATAACATGGATATATACAGGGAGTACCAGGTAATAACATGGCTATATACAGGGAGTACCAGGTAATAACATGGCTATATACAGGGAGTACCAGGAAATAACATGGCTTTACACATGGAGTACCAGGTAATAACATGGCTTTACACAGGAAGCACCAGGTAATAACATGGATATATACAGGGAGTACCAGGTAATAACATGGCTATATACAGGAGTACCAGGTAATAACATGGCTATATACAGGGAGTACCAGGAAATAACATGGCTTTACACATGGAGTACCAGGTAATAACATGGCTTTACACAGGAAGTACCAGGTAATAACATGGCTATATACAGGAAGTACCAGGTAATAACATGGATATATACAGGGAGGTAATAACATGGATATATACAGGGAGTACCAGGTAATAACATGGATATATACAGGGAGGTAATAACATGGCTATATACAGGAAGTACCAGGTAATAACATGGATATATACAGGAAGTACCAGGTAATAACATGGATATATACAGGAAGTACCAGGTAATAACATGGATATATACAGGAAGTACCAGGTAATAACATGGCTATATACAGGGAGGTAATAACATGGCTATATACAGGAAGTACCAGGTAATAACATGGATATATACAGGAAGTACCAGGTAATAACATGGATATATACAGGGAGGTAATAACATGGCTATATACAGGAAGTACCAGGTAATAACATGGATATATACAGGAAGTACCAGGTAATAACATGGATATATACAGGAAGTACCAGGTAATAACATGGATATATACAGGAAGTACCAGGTAATAACATGGCTATATACAGGAAGTACCAGGTAATAACATGGATATATACAGGAGTACCAGGAAATAACATGGCTTTACACATGGAGTACCAGGTAATAACATGGCTTTACACAGGAAGCACCAGGTAATAACATGGATATATACAGGGAGTACCAGGTAATAACATGGCTATATACAGGGAGTACCAGGTAATAACATGGCTATATACAGGAGTACCAGGAAATAACATGGCTTTACACATGGAGTACCAGGTAATAACATGGCTTTACAGGAAGTACCAGGTAATAACATGGCTATATACAGGAAGTACCAGGTAATAACATGGATATATACAGGAGAGGTAATAACATGGATATATACAGGAGTACCAGGTAATAACATGGCTATATACAGGAGTACCAGGTAATAACATGGATATATACAGGGAGGTAATAACATGGCTATATACAGGAAGTACCAGGTAATAACATGGATATATACAGGAAGTACCAGGTAATAACATGGATATATACAGGAAGTACCAGGTAATAACATGGATATATACAGGAAGTACCAGGTAATAACATGGCTATATACAGGAGGTAATAACATGGCTATATACAGGAAGTACCAGGTAATAACATGGATATATACAGGAAGTACCAGGTAATAACATGGATATATACAGGAGGTAATAACATGGCTATATACAGGAAGTACCAGGTAATAACATGGATATATACAGGAAGTACCAGGTAATAACATGGATATATACAGGAAGTACCAGGTAATAACATGGATATATACAGGAAGTACCAGGTAATAACATGGCTATATACAGGAAGTACCAGGTAATAACATGGATATATACAGGGAGTACCAGGTAATAACATGGCTATATACAGGAGGTAATAACATGGCTATATACAGGAAGTACCAGGTAATAACATGGATATATACAGGAAGTACCAGGTAATAACATGGATATATACAGGAAGTACCAGGTAATAACATGGATATATACAGGAAGTACCAGGTAATAACATGGCTATATACAGGGAGGTAATAACATGGCTATATACAGGAAGTACCAGGTAATAACATGGATATATACAGGAAGTACCAGGTAATAACATGGATATATACAGGAAGTACCAGGTAATAACATGGCTATATACAGGAGGTAATAACATGGCTATATACAGGAAGTACCAGGTAATAACATGGATATATACAGGAAGTACCAGGTAATAACATGGATATATACAGGGAGTACCAGGTAATAACATGGCTATATACAGGAGGTAATAACATGGCTATATACAGGAAGTACCAGGTAATAACATGGATATATACAGGAAGTACCAGGTAATAACATGGATATATACAGGAAGTACCAGGTAATAACATGGATATATACAGGAAGTACCAGGTAATAACATGGCTATATACAGGAAGTACCAGGTAATAACATGGATATATACAGGAAGTACCAGGTAATAACATGGATATATACAGGGAGTACCAGGTAATAACATGGATATATACAGGGAGTACCAGGTAATAACATGGATATATACAGGGAGTACCAGGTAATAACATGGCTATATACAGGGAGTACCAGGTAATAACATGGCTATATACAGGGAGTACCAGGTAATAACATGGATATATACAGGAAGTACCAGGTAATAACATATGGCTATATACAGGAAGTACCAGGTAATAACATGGATATATACAGGAAGTACCAGGTAATAACATGGATATATACAGGAAGTACCAGGTAATAACATGGATATATACAGGAAGTACCAGGTAATAACATGGCTATATACAGGAAGTACCAGGTAATAACATGGATATATACAGGAAGTACCAGGTAATAACATGGATATATACAGGGAGTACCAGGTAATAACATGGATATATACAGGGAGTACCAGGTAATAACATGGATATATACAGGGAGTACCAGGTAATAACATGGCTATGTACAGGGAGTACCAGGTAATAACATGGCTATGTACAGGGAGTACCAGGTAATAACATGGCTATATACAGGAGTACCAGGTAATAACATGGATATATACAGGAGTACCAGGTAATAACATGGATATATACAGGAAGTACCAGGTAATAACATATGGCTATATACAGGAGTACCAGGTAATAACATGGCTATATACAGGGAGTACCAGGAAATAACATGGCTTTACACATGGAGTACCAGGTAATAACATGGATATATACAGGGAGCACCAGGTAATAACATGGCTATATACAGGGAGCACCAGGTAATAACATGGATATATACAGGGAGCACCAGGTAATAACATGGATATATACAGGGAGTACCAGGTAATAACATGGATATATACAGGAAGTACCAGGTAATAACATGGCTATATACAGGGAGTACCAGGTAATAACATGGCTTTTTCAGGGAGTACCAGTACTGAGTCGTTGCAGTACTGAGTCGTTGCAGTACTGAGTCGTTGCAGTACTGAGTCGTTGCAGTACTGAGTCGTTGCAGTACTGAGTCGTTGCAGTACTGAGTCGTTGCAGTACTGAGTCGTTGCAGTACTGAGTCGTTGCAGTACTGAGTCGTTGCAGTACTGAGTCGTTGCAGGGGTACCAGGTAATATGTACATGTAGGTAAAGATAAAGTAGCTAGGCAACCGAACCACGAACCCGCCAAGCTGTACTGTTTCTTGACATGCTGCTTAACACGGAAACACTGTACAGCTGTGCCATAAGGAGTCGCTAGAGCGCAATTGTACAAGGACAATCCCGGCCGGCCAAATCCTCCCCTGACCCGGACGACGCTGGGCCGATTCTGCGCCGCCTCATGCGTCTCCCGGTCGCGGCTGGCGGCGACACAGCCCGGGTTCGACCCGTGTCTGTAGTGACGACTCTACCACTGCGATGCAGTGCCTTAGACCACTGCGCCACTCGGGAGGCCCCCAATTGTCATACTTGAGTAAAAGCAAAGATACCTTAATGGAAAATGACTCGAAGTAAAAGTGAGCCAGTAAAATAATACTTGAGTAAAAGTCTACAAGTATTTGGTTTTAAATATACTTAAGTATAAAAAGTAATCATATCACATTCCTTATTAAACAAACCAGGCGGCACCAATTTTTTTAATTTACAGGCAGACGGGTACCCTCCAACACTCAGACATAATTTACAAACAACACATGTGTATTTAGTGAGTCCTCCAGATCAGAGGCAGTAGGGATGCCCAGGGATGTTCTCTGTTTAGTGAGTCCTCCAGATCAGAGGCAGTAGGGATGACCAGGGATGTTCTCTGTTTAGTGAGTCCTCCAGATCAGAGGCAGTAGGGATGACCAGGGATGTTCTCTGTTTAGTGAGTCCTCCAGATCAGAGGCAGTAGGGATGACCAGGGATGTTCTCTGTTTAGTGAGTCCTCCAGATCAGAGGCAGTAGGGATGCCCAGGGATGTTCTCAGTTTAGTGAGCCACCGACCCAGGGGATTGGATGTGCTGACAGCCCGGTACATCACTGGGGAAGAGAAGCTTACCCCTATCCATATCTACTTCTATCGCTCCACTATCCCTGCACTTTGTAAATATGGTACTGGTACTGACCCTGTAATATAATTTCTCGTGTTCAACGTACATGACCGTGGTGATGAAGTGTTATTTTTAAGCAATAAGGCTCGAAGGGGGTGTGGTATATGGCCAATATACCACGGCTAAGGGCTGTTCTTAGACACGACGCAACTCAAACCCCTGAGGTGCCTTATTGCTATTATAAACTGTTTACCAACGTAATTAAAGCAGTACAAATAAATGTTTTTGTCATACCCATGGTGTACGGTCTGATATACCACGGCTGTCAGCAAATCAGCATTCAGGGCTCGAACCACCCAGTTTATAATACAGGACCCTGGTCTGAGTAGTAATGTAGTGTTATACAGGACCCTGGTCTGAGTAGTAATGTAGTGTTGTTATACAGGACCCTGGTCTGAGTAGTAATGTAGTGTTATACAGGACCCTGGTCTGAGTAGTAATGTAGTGGTGTTATACAGGACCCTGGTCTGAGTAGTAATGTAGTGGTGTTATACAGGACCCTGGTCTGAGTAGTAATGTAGTGTTGTTATACAGGACCCTGGTCTGAGTAGTAATGTAGTGTTGTTATACAGGACCCTGGTCTGAGTAGTAATGTAGTATTGTTATACAGGACCCTGGTCTGAGTAGTAATGTAGTGGTGTTATACTGGACCCTGGTCTGAGTAGTAATGTAGTGGTGTTATACTGGACCCTGGTCTGAGTAGTGATGTAGTGTTATACAGGACCCTGGTCTGAGTAGTAATGTAGTGTTATACAGGACCCTGGTCTGAGTAGTAATGTTGTGGTGTTATACAGGACCCTGGTCTGAGTAGTAATGTTGTGGTGTTATACAGGACCCTGGTCTGAGTAGTAATGTAGTGGTGTTATACAGGACCCTGGTCTGAGTAGTGTTGTTATACAGGACCCTGGTCTGAGTAGTAATGTAGTGTTATACAGGACCCTGGTCTGAGTAGTAATGTAGTGTTATACAGGACCCTGGTCTGAGTAGTAATGTAGTGGTGTTATACAGGACCCTGGTCTGAGTAGTAATGTAGTGGTGTTATACAGGACCCTGGTCTGAGTAGTAATGTAGTGGTGTTATACAGGACCCTGGTCTGAGTAGTAATGTAGTGGTGTTATACAGGACCCTGGTCTGAGTAGTAATGTTGTGGTGTTATACAGGACCCTGGTCTGAGTAGTAATGTAGTGTTATACAGGACCCTGGTCTGAGTAGTAATGTAGTGGTGTTATACAGGACCCTGGTCTGAGTAGTGTTGTTATACAGGACCCTGGTCTGAGTAGTAATGTAGTGGTGTTATACAGGACCCTGGTCTGAGTAGTAATGTAGTGTTGTTATACAGGACCCTGGTCTGAGTAGTAATGTAGTGGTGTTATACAGGACCCTGGTCTGAGTAGTAATGTAGTGTTATACAGGACCCTGGTCTGAGTAGTAATGTAGTGTTGTTATACAGGACCCTGGTCTGAGTAGTAATGTAGTGGTGTTATACAGGACCCTGGTCTGAGTAGTAATGTAGTGTTGTACAGGACCCTGGTCTGAGTAGTAATGTATTGGTGTTATACAGGACCCTGGTCTGAGTAGTAATGTAGTGTTGTTATACAGGACCCTGGTCTGAGTAGTAATGTAGTGTTGTTATACAGGACCCTGGTCTGAGTAGTAATGTAGTGTTGTTATACAGGACCCTGGTCTGAGTAGTAATGTAGTGTTGTTATACAGGACCCTGGTCTGAGTAGTAATGTAGTGTTGTACAGGACCCTGGTCTGAGTAGTAATGTAGTGGTGTTATACAGGACCCTGGTCTGAGTAGTAATGTAGTGGTGTTATACAGGACCCTGGTCTGTGTAGTAATGTAGTGTTGTACAGGACCCTGGTCTGAGTAGTAATGTAGTGTTGTTATACAGGACCCTGGTCTGAGTAGTAATGTAGTGTAGTGTCTTGTAGTAATAGTGTTATACAGGACCCTGGTCTGTAGTAATGTAATGTGGTGTTGTACAGGACCCTGGTCTGAGTAGTAATGTAGTGGTGTTATACAGGACCCTGGTCTGAGTAGTAATGTAGTGTTGTACAGGACCCTGGTCTGAGTAGTAATGTAGTGTTGTACAGGACCCTGGTCTGAGTAGTAATGTAGTGTTGTACAGGACCCTGGTCTGAGTAGTAATGTAGTGTTGTTATACAGGACCCTGGTCTGAGCAGGGATGAAGCACTGTTGGTCAACAGAAACCGCAGATCAATGAAATAGGAAGCATTCTAATCAGATTATTCCTTATTCCTGAGTAGTAATGTTGTGTTGTAGATTATTCCTGCAGTCGACACGCTGCTTTAAAACGTTCTAACGTGTCGGATAAAGGAATAGATTGTGATATTAATATTCATGTTTTTATTCGGCAGATAATTCCTGAGATCACCACGTTGCCTTGGTACACCACCTTAGTGCCTTTAGTTCTGGTGCTGGGAATCACAGCCATCAAAGACCTGGTGGACGATCTGGTGAGTGACTCCGACCTCCTCCTTCGCTGGCTGCATCTCAATTCTCCACACTTGTCTCCCAAAGTATGCATTTGTTAACACTTCCCATCATGGATTTTTTTAAAACACAAGATTTATGTAAAAGCATTGGCGAGAAGTTCTCTGCAAGTATACAAAAAGGGGGAGGGAAAAATAGAGTTGAAAATCGGGACATTTTTGCCACTTGCCCAGACTCTGTTAACTTCATCCAACCATGTCCTTCCTACAGACTCTGTTAACTTCATCCAACCATGTCATTCCTACAGACTCTGTTTATCCAACCATGTCCTTCCTCCAGACTCTGTTCATCCAACCATGTCCTTCCTACAGACTCTGTTCATCCAACCATGTCCTTCCTACAGACTCTGTTCATCCAACCATGTCCTTCCTACAGACTCTGTTCATCCAACCATGTCCTTCCTACAGACTCTGTTCATCCAACCATGTCGTTCCTCCAGACTCTGTTCATCCAACCATGTCCTTCCTACAGACTCTGTTCATCCAACCATGTCCTTCCTACAGACTCTGTTCATCCAACCATGTCCTTCCTACAGACTCTGTTCATCCAACCATGTCCTTCCTACAGACTTTGTTCATCCAACCATCAAAGTTCCTCCAGACTCTCTTCATCCAACCATGTCATTCCTCCAGACTCTGTTCATCCAACCATGTCCTTCCTACAGACTCTAAAACACAAGATTCATCCAACCATGTCCTTCCTCCAGACTCTGTTCATCCAACCATTGCCACTTCCCAGACTCTGTTAACTTCATCCAACCATGTCCTTCCTACAGACTCTGTTAACTTCATCCAACCATGTCCTTCCTACAGACTCTTTTCATCCAACCATGTCCTTCCTACAGACTCTGTTCATCCAACCATGTCCTTCCTACAGACTCTGTTCATCCAACCATGTCCTTCCTACAGACTCTGTTCATCCAACCATGTCCTTCCTACAGACTCTGTTCATCCAACCATGTCCTTCCTACAGACTCTGTTCATCCAACCATGTCCTTCCTACAGACTCTGTTCATCCAACCATGTCCTTCCCAGACTCTGTTCATCCAACCATGTCCTTCCTACAGACTCTGTTCATCCAACCATGTCCTTCCTACAGACTCTGTTCATCCAACCATGTCCTTCCTACAGACTCTGTTCATCCAACCATGTCCTTCCTACAGACTCTGTTCATCCAACCATGTCCTTCCTCCAGACTCTGTTCATCCAACCATGTCCTTCCTACAGACTCTGTTCATCCAACCATGTCCTTCCTACAGACTCTGTTCATCCAACCATGTCCTTCCTACAGACTCTGTTCATCCAACCATGTCCTTCCTACAGACTCTGTTCATCCAACCATGTCCTTCCTACAGACTCTGTTCATCCAACCATGTCGTTCCTCCAGACTCTGTTCATCCAACCATGTCCTTCCTCCAGACTCTGTTCATCCAACCATGTCCTTCCTACAGACTCTGTTCATCCAACCATGTCCTTCCTCCAGACTCTGTTCATCCAACCATGTCCTTCCTACAGACTCTCTTCATCCAACCATGTCCTTCCTACAGACTCTCTTCATCCAACCATGTCCTTCCTACAGACTCTGTTCATCCAACCATGTCCTTCCTACAGACTCTGTTCATCCAACCATGTCGTTCCTCCAGACTCTGTTCATCCAACCATGTCCTTCCTCCAGACTCTGTTCATCCAACCATGTCCTTCCTTCAGACTCTGTTCATCCAACCATGTCCTTCCTCCAGATGAGAGACAGGCCAAGAAATAGGCCTCCTTTTCATTGATGGCATATGCAGCGCACTCCATTTAATGAAGAGAACATTGTGGTCCATTTTTAATCTTAGTGCTGAACCCCTGCCTGGTGTTTTCTCTTTCCTCTCTAACAGGCCCGCCACAGGATGGACAACGAGATCAATAATAGGAAGTGTGAAGTTCTCCTGGATGGCAGGTAATGACTAGGAACCACAGAGAATCACTCCTTTGATAATAACTAGTTTTAATCAAGGCGGCAGCTCCATTGAAGGTTTACACCATTTTAAAGTAGTCAACTGGGCGGTACTTGAAGTGCTTTTAAGGAAGGATCACAAAGTTCCATCCAGGTCATTAGGGTTAGGGTTACACAATGCAAACAGTCTGGGTAGCCATTTGATTACCTGGTTCAGGAGTCTAATGGCTTGGGGGGATAAAAACTGTTGAGAAGCCTTTTTGTCCTAGACTTGGCACTCCGGTACCGCTTGTCATGCGGTAGCAGAGAGAACAGTTGTATATCTAGGTGTATGGTATGAATGTATATTATTACACAATAGTGTTATATTTTCTATGTGTGGGTGTGGAGCTCCTTGGTGTAGCAGCATACCCTTTTATAATATCTTGAATAGTTTTTGTTGTATTTGTCTGTGTTATGCATCAAGACAAATGTCATGTTTTGAACATGACCTACAAAGAATCTGAATAGCTGAATGAAACACACTTTTTTTTTCCAAACCAGGTTTCAAGTGTCGAAGTGGATGAATATCCATGTCGGTGATGTGGTTCGTTTGAAGAAAAATGATCACATCCCGGTAATGTCATTTATTTGTTCTTTGACTAAAAACCCAACTAGCCATTATATAATTCAGTTACAATATTTTGATTTGGTTATTTTATTTTAATTTTATTTTCTTCATTTAGGCCGACATTCTGCTGTTGTCCAGTTCAAACCCCAACAGTCTTTGTTATGTTGAAACCGCCGAGCTCGATGGGTAAGATGTTCTCCAATGGACCTTCAATTATGGGCTGGTCCCAAATGGCTCCCTTTTCCCTATGTAGTGCACTACTTTAGACCAGAGCCCTATAGAACCCTATTCCCTATATAGTGCACTACTTTAGACCAGAGCCCTATAGAACCCTATTCCCTATATAGTGCACTACTTTAGACCAGAGCCCTATAGAACCCTATTCCCTATATATAGTGCACTACTTTAGACCAGAGCTCTATAGAACCCTATTCCCTATATAGTGCACTACTTTAGACCAGAGCCCTATAGAACCCTATTCCCTATATATAGTGCACTACTTTAGACCAGAGCTCTATAGAACCCTATTCTATATATAGTGCACTATTTTAGACCAGAGCCCTATAGAACCCTTTTCCCTACTTTAGACCAGAGACCCTATTCCCTATATAGTGCACTACTTTAGACCAGAGCCCTATAGAACCCTATTCCCTATATAGTGCACTACTTTTTAGAACCCTATTCCCTATATATAGTGCACTACTTTAGACCAGAGCTCTATAGAACCCTATTCCATATATAGTGCACTGTTTTAGACCAGAGCCCTATAGAACCCTATTCCCTATATAGTGCACTACTTTAGACCAGAGCCCTATAGAACCCTATTCCCTATATAGTGCACTACTTTAGACCAGAGCCCTATCGGCCGTGGTCAAACTTAGTGCACTATCCTGTATAGAGAATACGGTGCCATTTGGGATGCAGACCGTGTGTCTTAAACCTTTTTTTATGTGTGATTTAATTTGTCAAGAACTTCCCCTTGATAACATGATAAAATTACATTGACAGAATGTGCTTTTGTGTAAAAAGGGTTTGCTGAGACTTGTTAGAATCACAGTCTCCTTCAGCCTGGAGATTCGATTGAAAACTCATTAGTCAAACAATACCGTCAGAAGCCCAGCATGGTTCAGTTAATTCAATCAAATGTTCAGGTTATTGTCCTTGTGTAAAATGTACAGATGTTTCTTTAAAAACAAAATCATAAATAAAAGAAGGATTGAAAATTGAAAAACTCATTAGACACCAGAAAAGCTCAATACGCAAACTTGAGTCTGTCGTCAAACAATATATATATATACTGAATTTGTCCACAAATGAGTCTACTGAAATGTCAATGTACATTTGATTGCTTTGCAGGGAAACCAACCTGAAGTTTAAAATGGGTCTGAAAGTGACAGACGAGAGACTGCAGGAGGAGGGCCAGCTGGCACAGTTTGACGGTAACATACTGCTGTGCTGTCGGTCTTAACTAACAGATTGACGTTAGATACATACTTATTTAGATATGTGTGGTGGGTCTGAAGAGGAATGCACTAACTGTACATCGCTATGGAGAAGAGCATCTGCAAATGACCAAAATGTTGTATAAAATGTGTGTATTTTGGATAGGGAGTGGGAGAGAGAATCCTCATACAGCCGTGATAGTGTGTCACTGTTCCCTCGTTTCCTCATACAGCCGTGATAGTGTGGTCACTGTTCCCTCGTTTCCTCATACAGCCGTGATAGTGTGGTCACTGTTCCCTCGTTTCCTCATACAGCCGTGATAGTGTGGTCACTGTTCCCTCGTTTCCTCATACAGCTGTGATAGTGTGGTCACTGTTTCCTCATACAGCCGTGATAGTGTGGTCACTGTTCCCTCGTTTCCTCATACAGCCGTGATAGTGTGGTCACTGTTCCCTCGTTTCCTCATACAGCCGTGATAGTGTGTCATTGTTTCCTCATACAGCCGTGATAGTGTGTCACTGTTCCCTCATACAGCCGTGATAGTGGGTCACTGTTTCCTCATACAGCTGTGATAGTGTGTCACTGTTTCGTTTCCTCATACAGCCGTGATGGTGTGTCACTGTTCCCTCGTTTCCTCATACAGCCGTGATAGTGTGTCACTGTTCCCTCGTTTCCTCATACAGCCGTGATAGTGTGTCACTGTTCCCTCGTTTCCTCATACAGCCGTGATAGTGTGTCACTGTTCCCTCGTTTCCTCATACAGCCGTGATAGTGTGTCACTGTTTCCTCATACAGCCGTGATAGTGTCACTGTTTCCTCATACAGCCGTGATAGTGTCACTGTTTCCTCATACAGCTGTGATAGTGTGTCACTGTTTCCTCATACAGCTGTGATAGTGTGTCACTGTTCCCTCATACAGCCGTGATAGTGTGGTCACTGTTTCCTCATACAGCCGTGATAGTGTGTCACTGTTTCCTCATACAGCTGTGATAGTGTGTCACTGTTTCCTCATACAGCCGTGATAGTGTGGTCACTGTTTCCTCATACAGCCGTGATAGTGTGTCACTGTTTCCTCATACAGCCGTGATAGTGTGTCACTGTTTCCTCATACAGCTGTGATAGTGTGGTCACTGTTTCCTCATACAGCTGTGATAGTGTCACTGTTTCCTCATACAGCTGTGATAGTGTGGTCACTGTTTCCTCATACAGCCGTGATAGTGTGTCACTGTTTCCTCATACAGCCGTGATAGTGTGTCACTGTTTCCTCATACAGCTGTGATGGTGTGTCACTGTTCCCTCATACAGCCGTGATGGTGTCACTGTTTCCTCATACAGCCGTGATGGTGTGTCACTGTTTCCTCATACAGCCGTGATAGTGTGTCACTGTTTCTTCATACAGCCGTGGTAGTGTCACTGTTCCCTGTTTCCTCATACAGCTGTGATGGTGTCACTGTTTTCCTCATACAGCTGTGATAGTGTGTCACTGTTCCCTTGTTTCCTCATACAGCCGTGATAGTGTCACTGTTCCCTCATACAGCTGTGATAGTGTCACTGTTCCCTTGTTTCCTCATACAGCCGTGATAGTGTCACTGTTTTCCCTTGTTTCCTCATACAGCTGTGATAGTGTCACTGTTCCCTCATACAGCTGTGATAGTGTGTCACTGTTTCCTCATACAGCTGTGATAGTGTGTCACTGTTTCCTCATACAGCTGTGATGGTGTGTCACTGTTTCCTCATACAGCTGTGATGGTGTGTCACTGTTTCCTCATACAGCCATGATAGTGTGTGAGGAGCCTAACAACCGTCTGGATAAGTTCACGGGGACGATGCGTTGGAGGAAAGAACGCTTCCCTCTGGATCTGGACAATATGATGCTGAGAGGATGTAGGATCAGAAACACTGACGAGTGTCACGGACTGGTCATCTTCGCAGGTAAATACCTTGCATAACCTTTCAGCACCAAATGGATATACACACTCATTCACTCCACTCACTCCACTCACTCCACTCACTCCACCACTCACTCCACCACTCACTCACTCACTCACACTCACTCACTCACCACCACTCACTCACTCACTCACAACACATGATTTGACACAGCCACAGACATCCTTTTCAGGTAAATACCTCACACACGTTCATCATCAATATACAGACCTACCAACAACATGGACATGCAGGCATGTGAATATGCTGTCTTGGACTTAATCTCATATGCAAACCCTTACTCATCTGTTTGTTTGGTGTTTTGATGTAGGCGCCGACACTAAAATCATGAGGAATGGGGGCAAGACCAGATTCAAGAGGACTAAAATCGATGAATTGATGAACTACATGGTGTACACTGTAAGTGGTATTACCTTCGGTCATCCACTACACCTTCACAAAAATATTTCACCCTTTATGAAATGGAGTCTCTTTTAAAATCCATTTACGCTGAACAACAAACCTCGGTTTATTTATTTTATTTTTTTACATTTGTGACCAGTGTTTTCTCTCTAAGTTTGGTTGATAAACTTTTTTTATTTTATTTTGGCTCACGAGACACGGTTATCCTCCGTTGCTGTGACTACTACTATCTGTCCCGGGATCCTGCCAGACCAAGAAGTCCGAATTTGTTTGCTGGAGATAGCTACCATCCTAGCTGGTAGCTATCAGTATAAAGCTAGCAGGGTTTTCCATTTTGGCTGGGACTGCAAAGGTGTCCCATGCTAATTGTGGCTGTGTTCCATGCTAGCTGTTGCTTTTCCCCTTGTAATCTGACCTGACCCTCCCCTTTAATCTGGTCCTCTTCAAGCTCCCGGGGGGATGATCCTCTTAGCGGGGGGGTGATGATCCTCTTAGCGATAGGAAGCGATAGGAATCCCGGACTGGACACGGATTTCCAACAGCTCTATGGTGAGAAACAGCTCAGTTCCTGGTAAAAAAAAACTCCTGTGCTCTCCTAGAGAACGAGTACAGAGCATTAAGACTGCTTTCTACCATTCTACGATGGATGCCTGGGGCTAACGCTGTCGTAGTCCATGTGGTGTCAAATTACATTGTGAGGGCTAGCTCGGAACTGCTGAAAAATAGATTTTAAAGAACTGATTCTAGCTCTGAAAGATTCCAAATAGAGGCTGATTATTTCAGGCCTGGTACCAATGCAGGCTACTGGCATTGCACGTATGGCAAAAATAGTACTGTAGCTCTGTTGGCATAACTTTTAGAATTACCTTTGACACCTTCTGGAAACAAAAGATGATCTACAGGAATGAGTCTGTCCAAATCATCTTGGCTCCTGGACTCCTGGACAATGACTTATCAATGACCCAAGCCCTGCTCAGATAATCACTATTATGGTGTCGCTGAGTTTGTCGTAGTGTTGCAGAAAATGTATTGTCCCAGGAGTTTTGGAAGTCATAGTGTATGTTTTAAAAAAAATGTATTTTACCTTTATTTAACGTGGCAAGTCACAGGCACAGTGGGTTAACTGGTCTTGGAACAGTGCGTTAACTGGTCTAGCAACAGTGGGTTAACTGGTCTAGGAACAGTGGGTTAACTGGTCTAGCAACAGTGGGTTAACTGGTCTAGCAACAGTGGGTTAACTGGTCTAGCAACAGCGGGTTAGCTGGTCTAGGAACAGCGGGTTAACTGGTCTAGGAACAGCGGGTTAACTGGTCTAGGAACAGCGGGTTAACTGGTCTAGGAACAGCGGGTTAACTGGTCTAGGAACAGTGGGTTAACTGGTCTAGGAACAGCGGGTTAACTGGTCTAGGAACAGCGGGTTAACTGGTCTAGGAACAGCGGGTTAACTGGTCTAGGAACAGCGGGTTAACTGGTCTAGGAACAGCGGGTTAACTGGTCTAGGAACAGCGGGTTAACTGGTCTAGGAACAGCGGGTTAACTGGTCTAGGAACAGCGGGTTAACTGGTCTAGGAACAGTGGGTTAACTGGTCTAGGAACAGTGGGTTAACTGGTCTAGGAACAGTGGGTTAACTGGTCTAGGAACAGCGGGTTAACTGGTCTAGGAACAGCGGGTTAACTGGTCTAGGAACAGCGGGTTAACTGGTCTAGGAACAGCGGGTTAACTGGTCTAGGAACAGTGGGTTAACTGGTCTAGGAACAGTGGGTTAACTGGTCTAGGAACAGTGGGTTAACTGCCTTGTTCAGGGGCAGAACGACAGATTTGTACCTTGTCAGCTCGGGGATTTGAACTTGAAACCTTTCAGTTACTAGTCCAACGCTCTAACCACTAGGCTACCCTTATTCTAAAATGGTATGAAGCTAGAAGCTTGGCACACCTGTATTTTGTGGAGGTTCTCCGTTTCTTCTCTGCAGATCCTCTCAAGCTCTGTCAGGTTGGATGGGGAGTGTCGTCGATGCACAGCTATTTCCAGGTTTCTCCAGAGATGTACGATCGGGCTCTGGCTGCGACATCCAAGGACATTGAGACTTGTCCCTGAAGCCACACCTGCGTTGTCTTGGCTGTGTGTTTAGGATCGTTGTCCTGTTGGAAGGTCCTGAGGTCCTGAGCGCTCTGGAGCAGGTTTTCATCAAGGATCTCTCTCTACTTTGCTCCGTTCATCTTTCCCTCGATCCTGACTAGTCTCTCAGTCCCTGCTGGAGCTCTGGTAGTGACCATTGGGTTCTTGGTCACCTCACTGCCCAATGCCCTTCTCTCCAGATTGTTCCGTTTGGCTGGTTGGCCAGCTCTAGGAAGAGTCTTGGTGTTTCCGATCTTCTTCAATTTGATAATGATGGAAGCTACTGTGTTCTTGGGGACCTTCAATGCTGCATACATTTTTTTGGTACCCTTCCCCAGTTCTGTACCTCGACGCAATCCTGTCTCGGAGCTCTACGGACAATTCCTTCGACCTCATGGCTTGGTTTCCAGGAGTCCACCTTTGGGAACCTATATAGACTGGTGTGTGCCTTTTTTCAATTGAATTTACCACAAGTGGAGTCCAATCAAGTTGTAGAAACATGTCAAGGATGATCAATGGGAACAGGATGCACCTGACCTCAATTTTCTTTTGTCTCAAAGCAAAAAAAGTCTGAATAATATATATGTAAATAAGATATTTTGGATTTTAATTTTATATAAATGTTGAAATATTTTCACTTTGTCATGATGGGGTATTGTGTATAGATTGAGGAATTTGTTTTTATTTAATCCATTTTAAAATAAGGCTGTAACTTGGAAAAAAGAGAAGGGGTCTGAATACTTCCTGAATTCATTGTATGGCTACCATATTGTGATCAATACATCCGATGGGTGTGGATACTGCTTTACAGTAGATTTCTGTAGCGTTAGTAAAGATGTGATCAATACATGTGGATGATTTCATTCATGTCCTGTTTGTAAATCCCCTGGTAGGTTGACTGACAACCTGAACCAGGGGATTTCAAACTGAACTGGTTACAGTTTGAAGCTTCTTGATTGGACAGCTTGATGAAAACCAGTCAATATTTAGGTCACCCAGAAAATATACCTCTGTTTACATTACATACATTATCGAGCATTTCACACGTTAAGTTGCTACTCGGAGGTCTTAGTAAACGTTTTATAATGCAGATACACTGCTGTTTTACAGTAAATAAGTGAAGACTTTCAGCACGCTTATAGGGAAAGGGCATTCAACACGCACTTACACAAATGACTGATGATAGGCTGAGAGAAATTGATAAGATGTAAGTCGCTCTGGATAAGAGCGTCTGCTAAATGACTTAAATGTAAATAAGATTGGTGGCTGTTTTGTTAGACTTCAGTGCGGCTTTTGACATTTATCATAGTCTGCTGCTGAAAGAACTTATATGTTATGACTTTACAGCGCCTGCTATATTATGAAGAGTTACCTGTCTTAACACAGAGGGTGTTCTCCAACATAATCCAGGTAGGATCAGGAATTCCCCAGGGCAGCTGTCTAATCACCTGCCACTGGCTCTGAGTAAAGCCTGTGTTTCTATGTATGAGGACGACTCAACACTATCCACTTCAGCTACCACAGCAAGTTAAATCACTGTAACTCTTAACAATGAGCTGCAGTTTTTATAGTGCCTGGCAAGAAATCAATTGGTCCTAGATATTTTCTAAAACCTAATAAGCATTTTATTTGGAGCAAATCATTCACTAAACCCTTAAACCTCAATTAAGTCTTGACAAGAATAATGTGGAAATTGAGCTAGTTGAGACTAAACTGCTTGGCGTAACCCTGGATTGTAAACTGTTATGGTCAAAACCGGTGGTCGGTTTCTGAGGGGAGAACGGCTCATAATAATGTCTGGAGCGGAGCAAATGGAATGGCATCAAACACATGGAAACCATGGAAACCACGTGTTTGACATATTTGATACCATTCCATTCATTCCACTCCAGCCATTACCGTGAGCCCATCCTCCTCAAAAGCAACAGTGGCTAAGATGGGGATAGATCTGCCTTTAAAAAAAAAAAAAAAAAAATGTAAACACCCTTTTGGACTCGATTTTATGATCTTGTCTCATCACTGCAACTCCCCAACGGGCTTGGGAGAGATGAAAAGACGAGTCATGCTGAAACATGACCCGCCAAGCCACACTTCTAAACACCTGCTCGCTTAACCCGGAATCCAGCTGCACCAATGTGTTGGCGGAAACACCGTTCACCTGATGACCGAAGTCAGCCTGCAGGCGCCCTACCCGCCACAAGGAGTCGCTAGAGCACGATAAGCCAAGGAAGCCCCCCCAGCCAAACTTACCCGGACGACGCTGGGCAAATTGTGCGCCACCATATGGGACTCCTGGTCACGGCCGGCTGGGATCGAACCCCAGGCTGTAGTGAAGCTTCAACACTGCGATGCAGAGGAGGCGGCTGCTCTGCCTTAACGACAATCTCAACAAGGCAGGTCCTACAGGTTCTAGTTTTGTCGCACCGGGACTGCTCCCCAATCGTGTGGTCAGGTGCCACAGAGGGACTATGGGAAAATTACAACTGGCCCAGAACACGGAGCGCTGAATGTACGCGGAGCGCTGAATGTACGCGGAGCGCTGAAATTGAAAATGTCATTCTCTCATGGATCAAAGTGGAGGAGAGATCGACTTCTTCACGACTTGTTTTATAAGAATGTTTGACCTGTTGAATGGACCAAGGTACTAGCACACAGCTCGGACACAAGACATGCCACCAGAGGTCTCTTCACAGTCCCCAAGTCCAGAACAGACTACGGGAAGCGCAAAGTACTACAGAGAACCATGACTACATGGAACTCGATTCCACAGTACTACATAGAGCCATGACTACATGGAACTCTATTCCACATCATGTAACTGATGCCAGCAGTAAAATCAGTTTTTTTTTTAAAAAACAGATAAAAATACACCTTATGGAACAGCGAGGACTGTGAAGACACACACACACACACACACACAGACAGACAACATACACACTATAGACAAATACACCTGGATTGTTTTGTAGCGTAGTGGCCTGAGGGCGCACACTTAATGCATTGTGAAATATGTCAAATTTATTTTAATGTTTAAAAATTACTGGAACCTAGGAAGAGTAGCTGCTGCCTTGGCAGGAACTAAATGGGGATCCATAATAAACCCCCAGGTAGAGTAGCTGCTGCCTTGGCAGGAACTAAATGGGGATCCATAATAAACCCCCAGGTAGAGTAGCTGCTGCCTTGGCAGGAACTAATGGGGATCCATAATAAACCCCAGGAAGAGTAGCTGCTGCCTTGGCAGGAACTAATGGGGATCCATAATAAACCCCCAGGAAGAGTAGCTGCTGCCTTGGCATGAACTAAATGGGGATCCATAATAAACCCCAGGAAGAGTAGCTGCTGCCTTGGCAGAAACTAATGGGGATCCATAATAAATACATGCTTGAGATGAGATGAATGCTTGTGGAAATAGAGATGCAGTGTAAGAAAGTATGAAAACTATTGATTTAAATTCCTTCTCCTCTCCAGATCTTTGTAATCCTGGTCCTGTTGTGTGCTGGCCTGGCCATCGGAAACACCTTCTGGTACGAGGAAGTAGGCAGCAAGGCCTGGTATCTGTATGACGGTAAGGACCAGACTGCTTCTTACAGAGGTTTCCTCAGCTTCTGGGGGTACATCATCGTGCTCAACACCATGGTTCCCATCTCCCTCTACGTCAGGTGAGTTCCTAGTATCCTCTGAACGGTCGTATTATCTCCTAGTTCCTAGTATCCTCTGAACGGTCGTATTATCTCCTAGTTCCTAGTATCCTCTGAACGGTTGTATTATCTCCTAGTTCCTAGTATCCCCTGAACGGTTGTATTATCTCCTAGTTCCTAGTATCCCCTGAACGGTCATATTATCTCCTAGTTCCTAGCATCCTCTGAACGGTCGTATTATCTCCTAGTTCCTAGTATCCTCTGAACGGTCGTATTATCTCCTAGTTCCTAGTATCCTCTGAACGGTCGTATTATCTCCTAGTTCCTAGTATCCTCTGAACGGTCGTATTATCTCCTAGTTCCTAGTATCCTCTGAACGGTCGTATTATCTCCTAGTTCCTAGTATCCTCTGAACGGTCGTATTATCTCCTAGTTCCTAGTATCCTCTGAACGGTCATATTATCTCCTAGTTCCTAGTATCCTCTGAACGGTCGCATTATCTCCTAGTATCCTCTGAACGGTCGTATTATCTCCTAGTTCCTTGTATCCTCTGAACGGTCGCATTATCTCCTAGTTCCTAGTATCCTAACACCCATGTACCTGTGTACCTGAGGGAATAATGATAGAATACTGTATTGAGTCGTCATGAGAGTATTTCAGGTCCCCACATCCAGAATAGCTTTCTAATCTACGGTCTTTCCGTGTTTAAAATAAAGGTGAAATATATTTCCAATTTCCTCTCCAGTGTGGAGGTGATTCGTTTGGGCCAGTCTAAGTTCATCAACTGGGACCTTCAGATGTACTACCAGGAGAAAGACACCCCAGCCAAGGCCCGCACCACCACCCTCAACGAGCAACTGGGTCAGATCGAGTACATCTTCTCAGACAAGACCGGTACCCTCACGCAGAACATCATGGCCTTCAAGAAATGCACCATTGCTGGACACACCTTTGGTAAGACCAATTTGTTACATGCTGGCTAGAGTGTAGCTTGATGTTCCCAGATCAGTTCATGCTGTCGTTGTCGAGGTGGTTGTCCTTTCACTACCACCCGCAGTACAAAAAATTACAATTTTATGAACTATTTTCTAAGGATGTCAACCTTGACACATTTCTAGTTAAAAATATTTTAACAATATTCAGCATGGACGCTTACTTCACCGTCCGCTAAATATGTATGTGTGTGACCAGTGACATTTGGTTTGTTGTTATTGCCAAATGACCATTTTTAAAGGTATTGCTTGACTGGACTTCCTGGTATTACTCTGTATTGTTTTTTAATGTAACAGATTTCACCTGTAAACATCGTCTTTGAAGCTTGTGTTATGACGTGATGCATGCATGTCTTTTCATTGGACAGGTGACCCTGCTAATGTTTCGGTTGTACCTCTGGATCGTGGGAAGGTACTTTATTTTTTTTTATATATATTTTTTTTTACTGAAACAGTATTTTATTCAGATTTGACACATACAGTGCTTCATCTATAGGATTGTCTTGATGGTCATTTCTTTCCCTCGGTACTTCACAGCCAGTGGACTTCACCTGGAACAAGTACGCAGACAGGAAGTTTGAGTACTTGGATCATTCCCTGGTGGCCTGCATCCGGTCCAAGAAGGACAAAGACACCTTGGAGTTCTTCAAGCTGCTGTCTTTGTGTCACACTGTCATGGTGGAGCAGAAAGAAGGTGAGGAACCTGCGCAGTGATGATAGAGTTCAAAGTTCAATCAATCATTGGATGATTTTATTTGTTTATTGATTGGTCAGTTCAGAAATCACTGATTACACACATACAGTATGTGATTAGGCCTGTTAATTGGACACACCGAGGAAGACTAGGTAGCCTTCCTTCAGAGTACCATGGAGATCTGGCCCCAGAGTGGATGTGTATTCGGAGTACCATGTAGATCTGGCCCAAGAGTGGATGTGTATTCAGAGTACCATAGAGATCTGGCCCAAGAGTGGATGTGTATTCAGAGTACCATAGAGATCTGGCCCCAGAGTGGATGTGTATTCAGAGTACCATAGAGATCTGGCCCCAGAGTGGATGTGTATTCAGAGTACCATAGAGATCTGGCCCCAGAGTGGATGTGTATTCAGAGTACCATAGAGATCTGGCCCCAGAGTGGATGTGTATTCAGAGTACCATAGAGATCTGGCCCCAGAGTGGATGTGTATTCAGAGTACCATGGAGATCTGGCCCCAGAGTGGATGTGTATTCAGAGTACCATAGAGATCTGGCCCCAGAGTGGATGTGTATTCAGAGAACCATGGAGATCTGGCCCCAGAGTGGATGTGTATTCAGAGTACCATAGAGATCTGGCCCCAGAGTGGATGTGTATTCAGAGTACCATGGAGATCTGGCCCCAGAGTGGATGTGTATTCAGAGTACCATGGAGATCTGGCCCCAGAGTGGATGTGTATTCAGAGTACCATAGAGATCTGGCCCCAGAGTGGATGTGTATTCAGAGTACCATAGAGATCTGGCCCCAGAGTGGATGTGTATTCAGAGTACCATGGAGATCTGGCCCCAGAGTGGATGTGTATTCAGAGTACCATAGAGATCTGGCCCCAGAGTGGATGTGTATTCAGAGTACCATGGAGATCTGGCCCCAGAGTGGATGTGTATTCAGAGTACCATAGAGATCTGGCCCAAGAGTGGATGTGTATTCAGAGTACCATGGAGATCTGGCCCCAGAGTGGATGTGTATTCAGAGTACCATGGAGATCTGGCCCCAGAGTGGATGTGTATTCAGAGTACCATGGAGATCTGGCCCCAGAGTGGATGTGTATTCAGAGTACCATAGAGATCTGGCCCCAGAGTGGATGTGTATTCAGAGTACCATAGAGATCTGGCCCCAGAGTGGATGTGTATTCAGAGTACCATAGAGATCTGGCCCCAGAGTGGATGTGTATTCAGAGTACCATGGAGATCTGGCCCCAGAGTGGATGTGTATTCAGAGTACCATAGAGATCTGGCCCCAGAGTGGATGTGTATTCAGAGTACCATAGAGATCTGGCCCCAGAGTGGATGTGTATTCAGAGTACCATAGAGATCTGGCCCCAGAGTGGATGTGTATTCAGAGTACCATAGAGATCTGGCCCCAGAGTGGATGTGTATTCAGAGTACCATAGAGATCTGGCCCCAGAGTGGATGTGTATTCAGAGTACCATGGAGATCTGGCCCCAGAGTGGATGTGTATTCAGAGTACCATGGAGATCTGGCCCCAGAGTGGATGTGTATTCAGAGTACCATAGAGATCTGGCCCCAGAGTGGATGTGTATTCAGAGTACCATAGAGATCTGGTCCCAGAGTGGATGTGTATTCAGAGTACCATAGAGATCTGGCCCAAGAGTGGATGTGTATTCAGAGTACCATAGAGATCTGGCCCCAGAGTGGATGTGTATTCAGAGTACCATAGAGATCTGGCCCCAGAGTGGATGTGTATTCAGAGTACCATAGAGATCTGGCCCCAGAGTGGATGTGTATTCAGAGTACCATGGAGATCTGGTCCCAGAGTGGATGTGTATTCAGAGTACCATAGAGATCTGGCCCCAGAGTGGATGTGTATTCAGAGTACCATGGAGATCTGGTCCCAGCGTGGATGTGTATTCAGAGTACCATAGAGATCTGGCCCCAGAGTGGATGTGTATTCAGAGTACCATAGAGATCTGGCCCCAGAGTGGATGTGTATTCAGAGTACCATGGAGATCTGGCCCCAGAGTGGATGTGTATTCAGAGTACCATAGAGATCTGGCCCCAGAGTGGATGTGTATTCAGAGTACCATAGAGATCTGGTCCCAGAGTGGATGTGTATTCAGAGTACCATAGAGATCTGGTCCCAGAGTGGATGTGTATTCAGAGTACCATAGAGATCTGGCCCCAGAGTGGATGTGTATTCAGAGTACCATGGAGATCTGGCCCCAGAGTGGATGTGTATTCAGAGTACCATGGAGATCTGGCCCCAGAGTGGATGTGTATTCAGAGTACCATGGAGATCTGGCCCCAGAGTGGATGTGTATTCAGACTACCATGGAGATCTGGCCCCAGAGTGGATGTGTATTCAGAGTACCATAGAGATCTGGCCCCAGAGTGGATGTGTATTCAGAGTACCATGGATATCTGGCCCCAGAGTGGATGTGTATTCAGAGTACCATAGAGATCTGGCCCCAGAGTGGATGTGTATTCAGAGTACCATAGAGATCTGGCCCCAGAGTGGATGTGTATTCAGAGTACCATAGAGATCTGGCCCCAGAGTGGATGTGTATTCAGAGTACCATAGATATCTGGCCCCAGAGTGGATGTGTATTCAGAGTACCATAGAGATCTGGCCCCAGAGTGGATGTGTATTCAGAGTACCATGGAGATCTGGCCCCAGAGTGGATGTGTATTCAGAGTACCATAGAGATCTGGCCCCAGAGTGGATGTGTATTCAGAGTACCATAGAGATCTGGCCCCAGAGTGGATGTGTATTCAGAGTACCATAGAGATCTGGCCCCAGAGTGGATGTGTATTCAGAGTACCATAGAGATCTGGCCCCAGAGTAGATGTGTATTCAGAGTACCATAGAGATCTGGTTCCAGAGTGGATGTGTATTCAGAGTACCATAGAGATATGGTCCCAGAGTGGATGTGTATTCAGAGTACCATAGAGAACAACTTTTAATGAACTACAAGCGCATTTGGCGTTTGAAATCCTCTAGTTAGCACATACAGAACAGAGACAGGGTGAGCAACCTGCATTATAGTCATGCTAGAGGTGAAAATTCAGAAACCAATTCTTATACATAATGGGCTGTTTTCCTGGATACCTAAAAGAAAAAGTATGTTCCTGAACTTGATGGAGAATCCTTAGTCCAGAACCGAGCTTTTATCTTTGTCTGGGAAACCAGTCCAGGTAGTTTTAGTTTAGAGTACCATGGACACCGATGACTATTCTATAATAAAGGTGTGACAACCTCTGGCCACAGAGTTTGTATGTCTTGATGTGTCTGTTGTCCTCAATCCTCAGATGAGTTGGTGTACCAGGCAGCCTCTCCTGATGAGGGAGCTCTGGTGACGGCTGCCAGGAACTTCGGTTTTGTGTTCCTGTCCCGTACCCAGGACACCATCACCATCAGCGAGATGGACCAGGAGATGACCTACGAGGTGCTGGCCCTGCTTGACTTTAACAGCGACCGCAAACGCATGTCCATCATCCGTGAGTGAATATTTTAAGACTGTGATCATGGTGTCCCCTCTAGGGATGTTAAATTCTGGGAATTTTCGCAAAGTTCCGAGGTTTATTGGAATTCCGAGTTGGAGAATTCCCTCCCTGCTCATTCCTTGATGATTTGGAAATCTTCTAACAGGCCTGGATTTATGGGAACTTTGACAAAGCTTCTGAAATGTTGTAATACTAGCCTTTTCACGGTGACCATCTTCCTAACATACAGTCTCCTCTCTCTCTCTCTCTGACAGTGAGGTTCCCTGATGGTCGGATCCGTTTGTACTGCAAAGGAGCAGACACGGTCATCTACGAACGCCTCTCTCCTAACTCCAAACACAAGGAAGTGACCCAGACTGCTCTAGACGTAAGTCACTGGTCACTGTAGCTTCTGTAGCTCAGTTGGTAGAGCATGGCGCTTGTAACGCCAGGGTAGTGGGTTCGATTCCCGGGACCACCCATACGTAGAATGTATGCACACATGACTGTAAGTCGCTTTGGATAAAAGCGTCTGCTAAATGGCATATATTATTATATATTACTGGTGTCTTTTGATAGGCTGAAAACCATCCTTTACATCCAGCCCATGTAGAGTAGTCGGGGCCAGGCTATGAAGCAGGTGTGTGGTTGTATTTTGAGCTGGACTTTCTCTTTTTGGTTGGTCACTTATTGAATGATTCTTGGCTCCAGTGAAAATATCCCCTTGTTTATTCATTGTTTCTCATTCCAGTAATTCCGTGATGTTCAAATAAACCAAAACCTTCTCTTCCGTTGTAGATCTTTGCCAACGAGACTCTCCGGACCTTGTGTCTGTGCTACAAGGATATCAGTAAGCAGGAGTTTGACGCCTGGGCTAAGAAGCACAAGGTTGCCAGTGTTGCTTTGGGCAACAGGGAGGCTGCTCTAGATCGAGTGTATGAACAGATTGAGAGCAACCTCATGGTAGGACGCTTATCCCACATAATGCTAAACAAAATTGACAGTTAAATCTAGGACCTATTTAACCTCAAGGAATCGTCCCTTTTTTTCCCAACGAGTTTGTAGTTGAAGTTTGTAGAAATATGAAAGGAATGTAGGAGAATATAACACATTAGATCTGGTAAAAGATAATACAAAGATAAAACAACCATTTCTTTTTACCATCTTTGAAATGCAAGAGAAAAGCCATAATGTATTATTCCATCCCAGGTGCAATTTAGATATTGGCCACTAGATGGCAGCAGTATATGTGCAAAGTTTTAGTCTGAACCAATGAACCATTGCATTTCTGTTCAACATATTGTATCAAGACTGCCCAAATATGCCTAATTTGTTGATTAATAACTTTTCATGTTCAAAACTGTGCACTCTCCTCAAACAATAGCATAGTATTATTTCACTGTAATAGCTACTGTAAATTGGACAGTGCAGTTAGATTAACACGAATTTAAGCTTTCTGCCTCTATCAGATATGTCCTGAGAAATGTTCTTGTTACTTAAAACCGCATGCTAATCATATTAGCCTACGTTAGCTCAACCATCCTACAGGGGACCCACCAATCCTGAAGAAGTTAAAGGACTGATTCACCGAAATCTATGTAATATCTTTTAGGGCAGTAGAATACAGTGCATTCAGAAAGTATTCAGAATTCTTTACTTTTTCCACATTTTGTTACATTACAGCCTTATTCTAAAATGTATTAATTAGTTTTATCCCCCTTAATCAATCTATACCCAGTAATCCCAAAATTACAAATTTATTCAGAATAAAAAAACGGACATTTACATAAGTATTCTTAGACCCTTTACTCAGTACTTTGTTGAAGCACCTTGGGCAGTGATTACAGCCTTGAGTCTTCTTGGGTATGACTCTACAAGCTTGGCACACCTGTATCTGTGGAGTTTCTTCCATTTCTTCTCTGTAGATCCTATCAAGCTCTGTTAGATTGGTTTGGGAGTGTCGCTGTACAGCTATTTTCAGGTCTCTCCAGAGATGTTCGATCGTGCTCTGGCAGGGCTACTCGAGGACATTCAGAGACTGTCTTGGCTGTGTGCTTAGGGTCGTTGTCCTGTTGGAAGGTGAACCTTTGCCCCATTCTGAGGTCCTGAGCGCTCTGGATCAAGGATCTCTCTGTTCTTTTATCCGTTCATCTTTCCCTCGATCCTGACTAGTCTCCCAGTCCCTGAAAAACATCCCCTTCACCTCCCTGATCAAGGACCTTCTCTCCCGATTGCTCAGTTTGGCTGGGCGGCCAGCTCCAGGAAGAGTCTTGGTGTTCCAATCATCTTCCATTTAAGAATGATGGATGCCACTGTGTTCTTGGGGACCTTCAATGCTGCAGAATTGTTTTGGTACCCTTCCCCAGATCTGTGTCTCGGCGCTCTACTGACAATTCCTTTGACCTCATGGCTTGATTTTTGCTCAGTCATCCACTGTCAACTGTGGGACCTTATATAGACAGGTGTGTGCCTTTCCAAATCATGTCCAATCAATTGAATTTACCACAGGTGGACTCCAGTCAAGTTGTAGAAACAACTCAAGGATGATCAATGGAAACCGGATGTACCTGAGTTTTATTTTTTAAATATCTTTTAGAATAAGGCATAACATAATAAAATGTGGGGGAAGTCTGAATATTTTACGAATGTACTATATGTTCTACAAGTTCCAGTAGTTGATGTGTACATACACGCTGTTCAGAGCTTTGCCTCGCCCAAAAGTTGCTGCTTCCTTCTACTCTTAAAGGAGACATGTTTGCTTTGTTTTGTCCTCATCGGCAGATGATCGGAGCGACTGCCATCGAGGACAAGCTACAGGACGGGGTTCCTGAGACCATCGCCAAGCTGGCAAAGGCTGACATCAAGATCTGGGTCCTGACTGGAGATAAGAAAGGTATAGTCTCAGGGGCGGCCCGTCTCTGTGGTGGGGAGAGCCTCTGGAATATTCGTCTCTATGCAACCAGAGACTGGGGTTCCCTATATAGTGGCCAGGGCTCATAGTAATGTACTATAGGATGTCATGTTTACCTCCCAACAATGTTTTACTGTTGACATTAAGTATCGAGATCAAACCTTCTTGAGCTGCTACTTCACGGAGTCTGCAGCTTGATGGATTAGATGTGTATTGATGGCTGGGATGGAAAGAAACATGGAGGCCTTACCATTTCCTGCTTGCAGAAACGGCTGAGAACATTGGCTATTCCTGTAAGCTGCTTACCGATGATATGCAGATCCACTATGGAGAGGATGTCAAGTAGGTTTGATTTTCAATAATACTTACATCCTCTGGGATCAAATATACATCTTGTTAATTAATATACAGTTTGTTATTTTTAAACCCCTTTACATTTAAATCATTCTGTGTTTTGTGACCAGTGAGAAGCTGCGGATCAGACAGGCAAACCGAAGGGATCAGCCGCCTGCGTTCGGTCGGACCAGGAAGAAGGTACCGGATCTTTTCTTCCCTGAGCCTGGCAGGAACGCTCTCATCATCACTGGAGGCTGGCTGGTGAGTGTAGTAGCCTACTACGTCGTAGTTGGTCTCCAACTTGGTCGACCGAAAGTCGTGTATTTTTCCGTATATAGACGCACCATATGTGTTGGAATAAAATCAACTATATGCATTGAGCGTGTCTGATGCTTTAAGCTCACTGTTTCATTAAATAAGACACGTGATTCAAGAGGGAGCCAGAGATCAAGATGAAAAAAAACACTAATTGACCTGAACATCCTCTTCTCCCGCTAGCCTTCTGTTATGCTGTTGAAGGTGCCGGTAACTAGGTTACACGAGTGGTCGGCAACTCTTTTTTTTTTTTTTTTTTTTTCATGTGGAATGCCAGTTTCTTTATGTTACCATTTCTACCGATCTGCATGGTTTTCATATGCACATTTTCATTTAATTTATAATAACGTCGTATCTCAAAATCATTGTCATGTGGGTAATCAAAATTCTATCTGAATGAAAATACAACAAATAATAATAAATCATCAATAAACAGTAACTGTCAATAAACAGTAACTTATATTACTGACTGTGGAGAAGTAGGCTACATAAAGCCAACAAATAAAAACATTGCAGCCTGCAGGTAGAACATATCCCGATCAAAAAATTAATATCCTATAAATCACATTGGCGGTGCATGACCTGTCTGCAAAGAACTTGAAATATTGTATCAACTATCACCAGAAGCTCACACTTTTGTATAAAATGTTCTGGGCCCTCTGAGTTTCCCGTGTCAGTGTGCTCCAGACAGACACAGCTGGAGGCTGTTCAGGGGGTGTTAGTGGTAATCAGGTAGTCCTATTTTATGACGTTTCCACTGGATCAGAGCTATGAGATATTTTTCCCAAATGGGGGAGAGCTGGAAATATATATATTTTTTTCAAATACATTGTGGATCTATTGTCTTGCTCAATTTAATGTTAAAACAAACTTTGTTTGCTTGGTGTTTTGAGGTGAAGAAAACAAAATGACTTTGAGAAGCTCATTAGTGGAGGTGAGTTAAGACAATCAGAAATACTCTCAGATTCCCAAAATGGGCACATTTAATAGGAAGAATCAATCTATCTTTTTAGACTGTTAAGAGTATTTATCTGGTCAATATCTCAGTGTATTATGTCTGTTTGTAACAGTGTTTTATATGTGAAAATGTGATCATATTATAAATTGTATTTTAATGTTTAAGGACTCTTGGAAGATTAGTCCAAATGAGGACATTAAAGAGATCCTAATCAAATCAAATGACTTATTAATTACTGTCACATGCTCTTATGTAATCCTTTATAAAGACTTCAGAACAGGCAGAGGCTAAATGTAATTTACATAAGCATAGACCACTTAAACTCATACAACACTTCCATTTTGCGTGCAGGCCTAGTACTACTTCTATGTGTAATCAGGTGTGCATCCTTACTCCACCTTGACAAGAGCACTCAAAAACAAAAGACGATCAATAAATTGACGACTCATTTAATGGAATGAAATGAACAAAAACTTGTTTTTCACTAGTGTTGTATTGGTTGTTGTTAGGAATTTTATGAATAATGACTAAACAATATCTACATTTTAAATAGAAATATAACTAATTAAGCTTATACTCTGTTTTATTATATCTGATTAACAATATGAATTCATAAGTGAGGGATTGTGGAGCCTGAAACGGGGGGTAATAAAATAAATACCATTCCAGCCAGGTTAGAGAAGATTGGAAGTGTTTTTTTAAAGTAAGCAGAAAGGGTAATCAACCTATGGTTGAACCGACTCAACTTAGCACTGGAATGTTCAGATAAAGACCGCGTTTTCTTAGGTTTTCCATTAGCTGGATCTGTCAGCTAAGTGGTGATGCATAATGGTGAGGGGTCAAGAGTTAATTCAGTTCTATTGTGTGTCATGTGTGTGCGCTAGTAGGTCGGAATGAACTTTTTAAATCTGCTTTGTCTTGGTCGAGAGGAGGAGATTCATTCTAGTAGGTCGGAATGAACTTTTTAAATCTGCTTTGTCTTGGTCGAGAGGAGGAGATTCATTCTAGTAGGTCGGAATGAACTTTTTAAATCTGCTTTGTCTTGGTCGAGAGGAGGAGATTCATTCTAGTAGGTCGGAATGAACTTTTTAAATCTGCTTTGTCTTGGTCGAGAGGAGGAGATTCATTCTAGTAGGTCGGAATGAACTTTTTAAATCTGCTTTGTCTTGGTCGAGAGGAGGAGATTCATTCTAGAACCAATTACGTCTTGTTATTGTATATAAACTGTTGTCCGTGGTTACATGGCAGCGCGCTCCGAGAATAAATACTATTATCTCATTTTGAGAAGACTGGTCTCCGTCTATTTTATGCAAATAAGAATCTTACAAATTCTCATAAAATAGACTTAGTGAATTAAATTAATGAAAATATATTGGAATAATGAAATTATACCAACAGTTGTGTGCTCTGCTCTGTGCTATATGTAATGGGGAATTGATAGACACTAACAATCAAATGCTTTAAATTCACACAGTGAAGTTATGAATCAATTAATGTGCAAAAATTGCCTAAGCAAGTGAAATAGATAATAAACAAAAGTGAAATAAAGAATAAGAAGTGAGGAGTGAACATTTTTTTGTCTCTCTCCATGTCTGTCTGTGTCTCTCCCTGTCTGTCTGTGTCTCTCTCTGTCTGTCTGTGTCTCTCCCTGTCTGTCTGTGTCTCTCCCTGTCTGTCTGTGTCTCTCCCTGTCTGTCTGTGTCTCTCTCTCCGTGTCTGTCTGTGTCTCTCTCTCCGTGTCTGTCTGTGTCTCTCTCTCCGTGTCTGTCTGTGTCTCTCTCTCCGTGTCTGTCTGTCTCTCTCTCCGTGTCTGTCTGTCTCTCTCTCTCCGTGTCTGTCTCTCTCTCTCTCTCTCCGTGTCTGTCTCTCTCTCTCTCTCTCCGTGTCTGTCTCTCTCTCTCTCCGTGTCTGTCTGTCTCTCTCTCCGTGTCTGTCTGTCTGCAGAACGAGATCTTATACGAGAAGAAAAAGAAGCGCCGCCGTCTTCGACTGAAGCGTCTCGGTAAGAGACCCGCCTCCACCACGCCCCAGGATGCCGCCCAGCCAATCGACGACTGGGAGAAGGAGACTCGTCAGGTGGACTTTGTGAACATGGCGTGCGAGTGCGAAGCGGTCATCTGCTGTCGTGTCACGCCAAAACAAAAGGCCAACGTGGTCAGCCTGGTGAAGAAGTATAAGAAGGCTGTCACGCTGTCCATCGGAGACGGAGCCAACGACGTCAACATGATAAAGAGTACGCCAGGAGATTCATTCATTTACTCTTTAAGTTATTCATTATTTATTAGTCATTGTTAAAGCTAGAATCTTTCATTGAAAAAATAAGTGGCGGCCTCCCGGGTGGCGCAGTGGTTAAGGGCGCTGTACTGCAGCGCCAGCTGTGCCATCAGAGTCCCTGGGTTCGCGCCCAGGCTTTGTCGTAACTGGCCGCGACCGTGAGGTCCGTGGGGCGACGCACAATTGGCCTAGCGTTGTCCGGATTAGGGAGGGCTTGGTCGGTAGGGATGTCCTTGTCTCATCGCGCACCAGCGACTCCTGTGGCGGGCCGGGCGCAGTGAGCGCTAACCAAGGTTGCCAGGTGCACGGTGTTTCCTCCAACACATTGGTGGGGCTGGCTTCCGGGATGGATGCGCACTGTGTTAAGAAGCAGTGCGGCTTGGTTGGGTTGTGTATCGGAGGACGCTTGACTTTCAACCTTCGTCTCTCCCGAGCCCGTACGGGAGTTGTAGCGATGAGACAAGCTACTACAACAATTGGATACCACAAAATTGGGGAGAAAAAGGGGTAAAATTCAACAAAATAAAGAAGGAAATTTTTTTTAAAATTAAAAAATAAGTGGCTGTTTTAAAAAAATTCATAGACCGCTCTGCAATAACTGACCGTCCATTATATAAAAATGATAGTTTTAACCATGCTATGCTGTGTTTTTTTTTTACATTGTTAAAAATAATATTGGCGTAAAACAAGCTTATTTTCTGGGTTCTGATGGGGTACGACAGTTGAACTGAGCTCATGAAGCATTTATACGTTTATATTCTTCAGGAATCAATGACTATACAAGATATCGTTAATTTGATGTAGCAACCAAATATTATAGCTTTAAAGATGAATTATATTTTCACCACACAGATTAATTACCATAGGGTTAGAAATGTATTAAATTAATATTGATTGCTATTATACTCTTGACCCCGTTTACTTCAAGCTAAATGTATACTTCTGTGGTGTTTGAGATCAAGATTGTTTGATATCGATTCTGCTCCTTGCCCTGCTCTAAAGGATCCCCTACAGTTCACCATTACTGACTACTTCTTTCTCCCCATATAGCTCCATCTGTACTTCTCCCTGTCTCGCTCCATCTGTACTTCTCCCTGTCTCGCTCCATCTGTACTTCTCCCTGTCTCGCTCCATCTGTACTTCTCCCTGTCTCGCTCCATCTGTACTTCTCCCTGTCTCGCTCCATCTGTACTTCTCCCTGTCTCGCTCCATCTGTACTTCTCCCTGTCTCGCTCCATCTGTACTTCTCCCTGTCTCGCTCCATCTGTACTTCTCCCTGTCTCTCATTCAATTACATTTAAATTCAATAGACTTTATTGACATGGGCAAGTTAAATCACTTACATTGTCCAAGTACATAACAACAATAGTGGGACTAACAGTAATAATAATAGTTGTAATGATTTTCTCTCTCTCCAGCTGCAGACATCAGTGTGGGTATATCATATTCTCTGTCTTTGTCCCCCCCCAGCTGCAGACATCAGTGTGGGTATATCATATTCTCTGTTTTTGTCCCCCAGCTGCAGAAATCAGTGTGGGTATATCATATTCTCTGTTTTGTCCCCCAGCTGCAGAAATCAGTGTGGGTATATCATATTCTCTGTTTTTGTCCCCTCCCCCCCAGCTGCAGACATCAGTGTGGGTATATCATATTCTCTGTTTTTGTCCCCCCAGCTGCAGACATCAGTGTGGGTATATCATATTCTCTGTTTTTGTCCCCCCCAGCTGCAGACATCAGTGTGGGTATATCATATTCTCTGTTTTTGTCCCCCCAGCTGCAGGCATCGGTGTGGGTATATCATATTCTCTGTTTTGTCCCCCCAGCTGCAGACATCAGTGTGGGTATATCATATTCTCTGTTTTTGTCCCCCCCAGCTGCAGACATCAGTGTGGGTATATCATATTCTCTGTCTTTGTCCCCCCCAGCTGCAGACATCAGTGTGGGTATATCATATTCTCTGTCTTTGTCCCCCCCCAGCTGCAGACATCAGTGTGGGTATATCATATTCTCTGTTTTTGTCCCCCCAGCTGCAGACATCAGTGTGGGTATATCATATTCTCTGTCTTTGTCCCCCCCCAGCTGCAGACATCAGTGTGGGTATATCATATTCTCTGTCTTTGTCCCCCCCCCAGCTGCAGACATCAGTGTGGGTATATCATATTCTCTGTCTTTGTCCCCCCCCAGCTGCAGACATCAGTGTGGGTATATCATATTCTCTGTCTTTGTCCCCCCCCAGCTGCAGACATCAGTGTGGGTATATCATATTCTCTGTTTTTGTCCCCCAGCTGCAGACATCAGTGTGGGTATATCATATTCTCTGTTTTTGTCCCCCAGCTGCAGACATCGGTGTGGGTATATCATATTCTCTGTCTTTGCCCCCCCAGCTGCAGACATCAGTATGGGTATATCATATTCTCTGTCTTTGCTCCCCCCCCCCAGCTGCAGACATCGGTGTGGGTATATCATATTCTCTGTTTTTGCCCCCCAGCTGCAGACATCAGTGTGGGTATATCATATTCTCTGTCTTTGCCCCCCAGCTGCAGACATCAGTGTGGGTATATCATATTCTCTGTCTTTGCCCCCCCAGCTGCAGACATCAGTGTGGGTATATCATATTCTCTGTCTTTGCCCCCCCCCAGCTGCAGACATCAGTGTGGGTATATCATATTCTCTGTTTTGTCCCCCCCCAGCTGCAGACATCAGTGTGGGTATATCATATTCTCTGTTTTTGTCCCCCCCAGCTGCAGACATCAGTGTGGGTATATCATGTTCTCTGTCTTTGTCTCCCCCCAGCTGCAGACATCAGTGTGGGTATATCATATTCTCTGTTTTTGTCCCCCCAGCTGCAGACATCAGTGTGGGTATATCATGTTCTCTGTCTTTGTACTTCTCCCCCCCAGCTGCAGACATCAGTGTGGGTATATCATATTCTCTGTTTTTGTCCCCCCAGCTGCAGACATCAGTGTGGGTATATCATATTCTCTGTCTTTGTCCCCCCAGCTGCAGACATCAGTGTGGGTATATCATGTTCTCTGTCTTTGTCCCCCCCCCCCAGCTGCAGACATCAGTGTGGGTATATCATATTCTCTGTTTTTGTCCCCCCCAGCTGCAGACATCGGTGTGGGTATATCATATTCTCTGTTTTTGTCCCCCCCCAGCTGCAGACATCGGTGTGGGTATATCATATTCTCTGTTTTTGTCCCCCCAGCTGCAGACATCGGTGTGGGTATATCATATTCTCTGTTTTTGTCCCCCAGCTGCAGACATCGGTGTGGGTATATCATATTCTCTGTTTTTGTCTTCCCCCAGCTGCAGACATCGGTGTGGGTATATCATATTCTCTGTTTTTGTCCCCCAGCTGCAGACATCGGTGTGGGTATATCATATTCTCTGTTTTTCCCCCCCCCAGCTGCAGACATCGGTGTGGGTATATCATATTCTCTGTTTTTGTCCCCCCCCAGCTGCAGACATCGGTGTGGGTATATCTGGACAGGAGGGCATGCAGGCGGTGATGTCCAGTGACTATGCCTTCGCTCAGTTCCGGTACCTGGAGCGTCTCCTGCTGGTCCACGGTCGCTGGTCCTACATCCGCATGTGCAAGTTCCTCCGCTTCTTCTTCTTCAAGAACTTTGCCTTCACCCTGGTCCACTTCTGGTACTCCTTCTTCAATGGGTTCTCAGCTCAGGTGAGGGAATGTTCTCGAGGGAGGGTGTGTACCGAACGGCAACTTATTTACTATATCAGGGCTGCCAAACCATGTTCCTGGGGATCTACCCTCCTGTAGGTTTTCACTCCAACCCCAGTTGTAACTAACCTGATTTAGCTTAGCAACCAGCTCATTCATTATAATCAGGTATGTTAGATTAGAGTTGAAGTGACAACCAGCTCATTCATTATAATCAGGTATGTTAGATTAGGGTTGAAGTGACAACCAGCTCATTCATTATAATCAGGTATGTTAGATTAGGGTTGAAGTGACAACCAGCTCATTCATTATAATCAGGTATGTTAGATTAGGGTTGAAGTTGACAACCAGCTCATTCATTATAATCCGGTATGTTAGATTAGGGTTGAAGTGACAACCAGCTCATTCATTATAATCAGGTATGTTAGATTAGGGTTGAAGTGACAACCAGCTCATTCATTATAATCAGGTATGTTAGATTAGGGTTGAAGTGACAACCAGCTCATTCATTATAATCCGGTATGTTAGATTAGGGGTTGAAGTGACAACCAGCTCATTCATTATAATCCGGTATGTTAGATTAGGGTTGAAGTGACAACCAGCTCATTCATTATAATCAGGTATGTTAGATTAGGGTTGAAGTGACAACCAGCTCATTCATTATAATCAGGTATGTTAGATTAGGGTTGAAGTGACAACCAGCTCATTCATTATAATCAGGTATGTTAGATTAGGGTTGAAGTGACAACCAGCTCATTCATTATAATCAGGTATGTTAGATTAGGGTTGAAGTGACAACCAGCTCATTCATTATAATCAGGTATGTTAGATTAGGGTTGAAGTGACAACCAGCTCATTCATTATAATCAGGTATGTTAGATTAGGGTTGAAGTGACAACCAGCTCATTCATTATAATCAGGTATGTTAGATTAGGGTTGAAGTGACAACCAGCTCATTCATTATAATCAGGTATGTTAGATTAGGGTTGAAGTGACAACCAGCTCATTCATTATAATCAGGTATGTTAGATTAGGGTTGAAGTGACAACCAGCTCATTCATTATAATCAGGTATGTTAGATTAGGGTTGAAGTGACAACCAGCTCATTCATTATAATCAGGTATGTTAGATTAGGGTTGAAGTGACAACCTGCAGGACTGTAGGTCTCCAGGAATGGAGTTGGACAGCCCTGCACTACATAGTAGTGAGCGCACGGCGCGGGGCGCACGGCGCGGGGGCGGGGGGGAGCGTGGGGACGGCGCGGGGGGCGTGGGGAGCGGAGGGCGCACGGCTATGTATAGGGAGTACCAGTACTGAGTTGATCTGCAGGGGTACAAGGTATTTGAAGTAGCTATGTACATATAGGTAGAGGTACGGTGACTAGGTAGCAGGATGGACAGTAGCAGTCATGCTGTCTCTCTCATGTATTCATTGAACCCTTATCTAGACTGACTTTAAAAAAAAAAACAATTACTTTAGTAACTTTCCGTAACATCTACTATGGTAAAGAGGATTTATCCTAAATGCGTACATGTATGACAGAAGAATGAATGAATGATTATTATTTTATTTATGACTTTTTGTTCCCACTCCAGGTTGCCTATGAAGACTGGTTCATTACTTTATACAACGTGATGTACAGCTCCCTTCCCGTCCTGTTGGTTGGCTTATTGGATCAGGTAAGCTTTAAATATGGCACACGGACAATAGTTGAACATCCGAAACGTTTGTCTTGGCGTTGTCACCTCTTGTTGAAAATAATATATTAGCGTAAAAAAATTTTTTTGAAATTCTCCTACTTTAATTTATCTTCTTTACATGTTTTTAAATTATTCACATTTTAATCAAAATCCTTTTTGTATTTTCATCACTCAATGACTCCTATGTGTCTTCAGTCTCCTGTTCTCATCTTGAAGAACAACGGATACATCTTTTTGCTCAGTTTAATCCGTTGTTCTTCAAGATGAGAACAGGTGACTGACGTTTCGAAGTCAAGCTGACGTCTCCTTCAGCCCTGTGTAGGATCTTCTGAAATTTAAATGGGGACCTCTGAGACAATATATAATCTGAGTATCAAACACTATACTTTAATTTTTTTTTTTATTCAAATGGTTATAGAATACAACCGATTTAGTGTCAACTAAGAACGTCTTACACTATTCAAATACGGGACCTAAAATTGAGGTATTATGGACACACAGGGTTAACTGTGCCACCTAATAATCCCCAGTTTACAATTGGCTCATTCATCCCCCTCCTCTCCCCTGTGACTATTCCCCAGGTCGTTGCTGTAAATGAGAACGTGTTCTCAGTCAACTTACCTGGTAAAATAAGGGGGGGGGGACAAAGGAGTATAATTTTTCCAACTGGGGTCCCCTCCAAGTGTCAATGTGGGGTTGAGTGCAGTAGAAGTTTGGGAACCCCTGAGCTAATATGTCATTTCTGTTTCCTGTTTCCTTGAAGGACGTGAACGACAAACTGAGTAGAAAGTTCCCCAAGTTATACGTCCCTGGTCAGCAGGGGGCGCTGTTCAACTACAAGAACTTCTTCATCAGTCTGTTCCACGGCATCTTCACCTCTCTGGTGATCTTCTTCATCCCGTACGGGGCGTTCCTCCAGACCATGGGGCAGAACGGAGAGGCACCGTCAGACTACCAGTCCCTGGCTGTGGTCATGGCTTCCTCTCTCATCTTCACAGTCAACATGCAGGTAGCTGGAGAATGATTGGTTGATTGGTTGGATTGGGTGCTGTTCTTTTTTTAAAGAAAACTGTTCACCTCGAATGCAAAGACTGATGAGGTAATTTTATAGCTGTTAACAAGTGATGTATTTTCCTGTCTCTTCTGTCCTCTCCCAGATCTCTCTGGAGACGTCATACTGGACCTTCGTGAACTGCTTCGCCGTCCTCTGCAGTATAGCCATATACTTCGGCATCATGTTCGATATCCACAGTGCAGGAATCCACGTCATCTTCCCATCAACCTTCACTTTCACCGGTGAGTTCTGCGTAATCGCTGCGGTGTATTCATCAGTAGCCCACCGTAGTGAAATGTTTTGCAACTGAAAGAATTTCACAATGAAAATGGGAGTTTTTTTATTGGAAAGGTTCAGGTTAGTCCAGGCCATTTTCGGCTGTTGGTTTCCGTTTGGTTCCTACACACTTGGGTCTTGTTTTTCGTTGCGGAACGTTTTAAAACGTTGTGCCCTAATGAACATGACCCTGGCCATATGGCTCTTATCACAGATGGTGGGGGTGATGATGATTATGATCAGGTTTTTAAAATTCATTGGTAGCACCGGTGTTCCCAATTTAAACATTAAATCTCGGAGCAGCAGATATTTTTTTTATTGATTGCCATTATAGCATATTGGGACTATATGAATTGTAGCTGCTTTTGAAGCACATGCTCTAGAAACTAATATTTAACCCTGTAAAGACGTTTGTTTATTATTAAAAACCTACAATGTTGATTTAGAAAAACCTGTTATCGAAATTTAAAAGAGTATTTTGTGTAATATTAGGTTTCTGAACTCTTTTATTTTTTTTCAAAGAGCGTCAAGTTTGTGAGTGAGGTCATGCAAGATATCATTCGTTCATTCATTAATTGATTGCTGTGATCTTTGATTTTCCTAAGCAGGGGTCCCCCCATCAGCTTTGGGGAACATCCTGCGTCATGTCTAAGGTCGCACTCTTCATAACACACACTCTTGTTGGCGGAGAGAATATTTTGCAGGTTTAAAGTTTATTTCCTGTAAATCCATTTGGCCATGGGATGGAGATTATTCAAAAAAAGTAATCGCCATTTGAAAGCTCATTTCCTGCAATTCCACACATTTTGGCATGAAGTACAGATCATTCTTGTTTTAAAGCTCATTTCCTACAATTGTACAATATTTAGTCATTTCTTATGTATGTTCATGTGATATCTGAGTAACTCAATGAGATAAAAATACGTTAGCTGACATGGGCTAGTTGATCTGGACATTTATAAAGCGTAATAAATATCTCTGAGGTCTGCAATGACTGACATGACGAGAAAAACGGCTGATGCTCTACCTCATTTAGAAAACGGCTGATGCACTACCTCATTTAGAAAACGGCTGATGCACTACCTCATTTGGAAAACGGCTGATGCACTACCTCATTTGGAAAACGGCTGATGCTCTACTCATTTGGAAAACGGCTGATGCACTTCATTTGGAAAACGGCTGATGCACTACCTCATTTGGAAAACGGCTGATGCACTACCTCATTTGGAAAACGGCTGATGCACTACCTCATTTGGAAAACGGCTGATGCTCTACCTCATTTGGAAAACGGCTGATGCTCTACCTCATTTGGAAAACGGCTGATGCACTACCTCATTTGGAAAACGGCTGATGCACTACCTCATTTGGAAAACGGCTGATGCACTACCTCATTTAGAAAACGGCTGATGCACTACCTCATTTAGAAAACGGCTGATGCACTACCTCATTTGGAAAACGGCTGATGCACTACCTCATTTGGAAAACGGCTGATGCTCTACCTCATTTAGAAAACGGCTGATGCTCTACCTCATTTGGAAAACGGCTGATGCACTACCTCATTTAGAAAACGGCTGATGCACTACCTCATTTGGAAAACGGCTGATGCACTACCTCATTTGGAAAACGGCTGATGCACTACCTCATTTGGAAAACGGCTGATGCACTACCTCATTTGGAAAACGGCTGATGCACTACCTCATTTGGAAAACGGCTGATGCACTACCTCATTTGGAAAACGGCTGATGCACTACCTCATTTGGAAAACTGCACCTTGTGTATTCTACTATTACAACTTTCAGGAGTCAGTTAAAAGCTGGACTGAGTTGCTTTTTGTTAGCTAGCTAACAAAAAAGAACAGCTTCTTTTGAAAAATGGTTCCCAAACTGTGGGGCCCCCTCTGGCGACCGGCGTGCCCCACAGTTTGGGAACCCCTGTTCTAAAGAAGTGATCTTTCTTTTTGCCTCCAAATGTTTAGATGTACTGGTAAAATTACCAGGTTGTTAGCTAGCTGAGGTAACATGACTGATGTTTAGATGTACTGGTAAAGTTACCAGATTGTTAGCTAGCTGAGGTAACATGACTGATGTTTAGATGTACTGGTAAAGTTACCAGGTTGTTAGCTAGCTGAGGTAACATGACTGATGTTTAGATGTACTGGTAAAGTTACCAGGTTGTTAGCTAGCTGAGGTAACATGACTGATGTTGAGATGTACTGGTAAAGTTACCAGATTGTTAGCTAGCTGAGGTAACATCAAATCAAATCAAATCAAATTTATTTATATAGCCCTTCGTACATCAGCTGATATCTCAAAGTGCTGTACAGAAACCCAGCCTAAAACCCCAAACAGCAAACAATGCAGGTGTAAAAGCACGGTGGCTAGGAAAAACTCCCTAGAAAGGCCAAAACCTAGGAAGAAACCTAGAGAGGAACCGGGCTATGTGGGGTGGCCAGTCCTCTTCTGGCTGTGCCGGGTAGAGATTATAACAGAACATGACCAAGATGTTCAAATGTTCATATAAATGACCAGCATGGTCGAATAATAATAAGGCAGAACAGTTGAAACTGGAGCAGCAGCACAGTCAGGTGGACTGGGGACAGCAAGGAGCCTTCATGTCAGGTAGTCCTGGGGCACGGTCCTAGGGCTCAGGTCAGTTGAAACTGGAGCAGGAGCATGGCCAGGTGGACTGGGGACAGCAAGGAGTCCTCATGTCAGGTAGTCCTGGGACATGGTCCTAGGGCTCAGGTCCTCCGAGAGAGAGAAAGAAAGAGAGAAGGAGAGAATTAGAGAACGCACACTTAGATTCACACAGGACACCGAATAGGACAGGAGAAGTACTCCAGATATAACAAACTGACCCTAGCCCCCGACACATAAACTACTGCAGCATAAATACTGGAGGCTGAGACAGGAGGGGTCAGGAGACACTGTGGCCCCATCCGAGGACACCCCGGACAGGGCCAAACAGGAAGGATATAACCCCACCCACTTTGCCAAAGCACATCCCCCACACCACTAGAGGGATATCTTCAACCACCAACTTACCATCCTGAGACAAGGCCGAGTATAGCCCACAAAGATCTCCGCCACGGTACAACCCAAGGGGGGCAACCCAGACAGGCCGACCACAACAGTGAATCAACCCACCCAGGTGACGCACCCCCAGGGACGGCACGAGAGAGCCCCAGCAAGCCAGTGACTCAGCCCCCGTAACAGGGTTAGAGGCAGAGAATCCCAGTGGAAAGAGGGGAACCGGCCAGGCAGAGACAGCAAGGGCGGTTCGTTGCTCCAGAGCCTTTCCGTTCACCTTCCCACTCCTGGGCCAGACTACACTCAATCATATGACCCACTGAAGAGATGAGTCTTCAGTAAAGACTTAAAGGTTGAGACCGAGTTTGCGTCTCTGACATGGGTAGGCAGACCGTTCCATAAAAATGGAGCTCTATAGGAGAAAGCCCTGCCTCCAGCTGTTTGCTTAGAAATTCTAGGGACAATTAGGAGGCCTGCGTCTTGTGACCGTAGCGTACGTGTAGGTATGTACGGCAGGACCAAATCAGAGAGGTAGGTAGGAGAAAGCCCATGTAATGCTTTGTAGGTTAGCAGTAAAACCTTGAAATCAGCCCTTGCTTTGACAGGAAGCCAGTGTAGAGAGGCTAGCACTGGAGTAATATGATCTAATTTTTTGGTTCTAGTCAGGATTCTAGCAGCCGTATTTAGCACTAACTGAAGTTTATTTAGTGCTTTATCCGGGTAGCCGGAAAATAGAGCATTGCAGTAGTCTAACCTAGAAGTGACAAAAGCATGGATTAATTTTTCTGCATCATTTTTGGACAGAAAGTTTCTGATTTTTGCAATGTTTTAGATGGAAAAAAGCTGTCCTCGAAATGGTCTTGATATGTTCTTCAAAAGAGAGATCAGGGTCCAGAGTAACGCCGAGGTCCTTCACAGTTTTATTTGAGACGACTGTACAACCATTAAGATTAATTGTCAGATTCAACAGAAGATCTCTTTGTTTCTTGGGACCTAGAACAAGCATCTCTGTTTTGTCTGAGTTTAATAGTAGAAAGTTTGCAGCCATCCACTTCCTTATGTCTGAAACACATGCTTCTAGCGAGGGCAATTTTGGGGCTTCACCATGTTTCATTGAAATGTACAGCTGTGTGTCATCCGCATAGCAGTGAAAGTTTACATTATGTTTTCGAATAACATCCCCAAGAGGTAAAATATATAGTGAAAACAATAGTGGTCCTAAAACAGAACCTTGAGGAACACCGAAATGTACAGTTGATTTGTCAGAGGACAAACCATTCACAGAGACAAACTGATATCTTTCCGACAGATAAGACCTAAACCAGGCCAGAACATGTCCGTGTAGACCAATTTGGGTTTCCAATCTCTCCAAAAGAATGTGGTGATCGATGGTATCAAAAGCAGCACTAAGGTCTAGGAGCACGAGGACAGATGCAGAGCCTCGGTCCGATGCCATTAAAATGTCATTTACCACCTTCACAAGTGCCGTCTCAGTGCTATGATGGGGTCTAAAACCAGACTGAAGCATTTCGTATACATTGTTTGTCTTCAGGAAGGCAGTTAGTTGCTGCGCAACAGCCTTCTCTAAAATCTTTGAGAGGAATGGAAGATTCGATATAGGCCGATAGTTTTTTATATTTTCTGGGTCAAGGTTTGGCTTTTTCAAGAGAGGCTTTATTACTGCCACTTTTAGTGAGTTTGGTACACATCCAGTGGATAGAGAGCCGTTTATTATGTTCAACATAGGAGGGCCAAGCACAGGAAGCAGCTCTTTCAGTAGTTTAGTTGGAATAGGGTCCAGTATACAGCTTGAAGGTTTAGAGGCCATGATTATTTTCATCATTGTGTCAAGAGATATAGTACTAAAACACTTGAGCGTCTCTCTTGATCCTAGGTCCTGGCAGAGTTGTGCAGACTCAGGACAACTGAGGTTTGGAGGAATACGCAGGTTTAAAGAGGAGTCCGTAATTTGCTTTCTAATAATCATAATCTTTTCCTCAAAGAAGTTCATGAATTTATCACTGCTAAAGTGAAAGTCATCCTCTCTTGGGGAATGCTGCTTTTTAGTTAGCTTTGCCACAGTATCAAAAAGGAATTTCGGATTGTTCTTATTTTCCTCAATTAAGTTAGAAAAATAAATCGAGCAGCAGTAAGGGCTCTTCGGTACTGCACGGTACCGTCCTTCCAAGCTAGTCGGAAGACTTCCAGTTTGGTGTGGCGCCATTTCCGTTCCAATTTTCTGGAAGCTTGCTTCAGAGCTCGGGTATTTTCTGTGTACCAGGGAGCTAGTTTCTTATGAGACATTTTTTTAGTTTTTAGGGGTGCAACTTCATCTAGGGTATTGCGCAAGGTTAAATTGAGATCCTCAGTTAGGTGGTTAACGGATTTTTGTCCTCTGGCGTCCTTGGGTAGGCAGAGGGAGTCTGAAGGGCATCAAGGAATCTTTGTGTTGTCTGTGAATTTATAGCACGACTTTTGATGTTCCTTGGTTGGGGTCTGAGCAGATTATTTGTTGCAATTGCAAACGTAATAAAATGGTGGTCCGATAGTCCAGGATTATGAGGAAAAACATTAAGATCCACAACATTTATTCCATGGGACAAAACTAGGTCCAGCGTATGACTGTGACAGTGAGTGGGTCCAGAGACATGTTGGACAAAACCCACTGAGTCGATGATGGCTCCAAAAGCCTTTTGGAGTGGGTCTGTGGACTTTTCCATGTGAATATTAAAGTCACCAAAGATTAGAATATTATCTGCAATGACTACAAGGTCTGATAGGAATTCAGGGAACTCAGTGAGAAACGCTGTATATGGCCCAGGAGGCCTGTAAACAGTAGCTATAAAAAGTGATTGAGTAGGCTGCATAGATTTCATGACTAGAATCTCAAAAGACGAAAACGTCATTTTTTTTTGTAAATTGAAATTTGCTATCGTAAATGTTAGCAACACCTCCGCCTTTGCGGGATGCACGGGGATATGGTCACTAGTGTAGCCAGGAGGTGAGGCCTCATTTAACACAGTAAATTCATCAGGCTTAAGCCATGTTTCAGTCAGGCCAATCACATCAAGATTATGATCAGTGATTAGTTCATTGACTATAATTGCCTTTGAAGTAAGGGATCTAACATTAAGTAGCCCTATTTTGAGATGTGAGGTATCATGATCTCTTTCAGTAATGACAGGAATGGAGGTGGTCTTTATCCTAGTGAGATTACTAAGGCGAACACCGCCATGTTTAGTTTTGCCCAACCTAGGTCGAGGCACAGACACGGTCTCAATGGTGATAGCTGAGCTGACTACACTGACTATGCTAGTGGCAGACTCCACTATGCTGGCAGGCTGGCTAATAGCCTGCTGCCTGGCCTGCACCCTATTTCATTGTGGAGCTAGAGGAGTTAGAGCCCTGTCTATGTTGGCAGATAAGATGAGAGCACCCCTCCAGCTAGGATGGAGTCCGTCACTCCTCAGCAGGTCAGGCTTGGTCCTGTTTGTGGGTGAGTCCCAGAAAGAGGGCCAATTATCTACAAATTCTATCTTTTGGGAGGGGCAGAAAACAGTTTTCAACCAGCGATTGAGTTGTGAGACTCTGCTGTAGAGCTCATCACTCCCCCTAACTGGGAGGGGGCCAGAGACAATTACTCGATGCCGACACATCTTTCTAGCTGATATGCAAGCAGAAGCTATGTTGCGCTTGGTGATCTCTGACTGTTTCATCCTAACATCGTTGGTGCCGACGTGGATAACAATATCTCTATACTCTCTACACTCGCCAGTTTTAGCTTTAGCCAGCACCATCTTCAGATTAGCCTTAACGTCGGTAGCCCTGCCCCCGGGTAAACAATGTATGATCGCTGGATGATTCGCTTTAAGTCTAATACTGCGGGTAATGGAGTCGCCAATGACTAGAGTTTTCAATTTGTCAGAGCTAATGGTGGGAAGCTTCGGCGTCTCAGACCCCGTAACGGGAGGAGTAGAGACCAGAGAAGACTCGGCCTCTGACACCGACCCGCTGCTTAATGGGGAAAACCGGTTGAAAGTTTCTGTCTGCTGAATGAGCGACACCGGTTGAGCGTACAGCATTTCCTTCCAGAAACCGTGAGAAAGTTGTCCGGCTGCGGGGACTGTGCCAGGGGATTTATACTACTATCTGTACTTACTGGTGGCACAGACGCTGTTTCATCCTTTCCTACACTGAAATTACCCTTGCCTAACGATTGCGTCTGAAGCTGGGCTTGCAGTACAGCTATGCGAGCACAGCGGCTGCAATTAGAAGGCATCATGTTAATGTTACTACTTAGCAGCTGTTGGAGGTCCTGACGAATCGTGTCCAGATAAAGCGTCCGGAGTGAAAAAGTTGAGGAAAAAATAAATAAATATATGAACGGTAATTAAAAAGTGAAACCCGTAAAGTTGTCAGGTAGCAAAATAGGTTGGCAACAAAACGCACAGCAATTCGAAAACAAGCCTGCAAGTTGTTTAGACTGATGTTTAGATGTACCGGTAATATTATTTTAGCAAATGTTTGAAAATTATTTTTTATTAGGTGCTTCTTTACAGGAGATGCATGTTCGATAGTAAACGTACAGCCTCTTGACTGGAAGACGAGAGGCTTGCTATTGTGGCATGTTTCCATTAATCTGGACCAGGTTGTTAGCTTGTATGCATGCATAGTATTAGATGAGGAAAAGGCCAAGCCAGAGGTTTCTCCGCATGGCATACCAGATCTGTACAAAATAAGCCCAAAACGTTTCTATGGCATGGACCAAAGTCTCCGCATGGCATACCAAGTCTTGGGACAAAGACTCCCTTGTTTAGCATGGAAACATAAGCTTCTCCGTCATTACATACAGATCTCCGATAGTATTTTCTGTTAGTCATGTCATTTTACTGTTTGGCATAAGAGTCTCCGTCATGGCATACCAGAGTCTCAAATTATTATTTTTACGTGAGAGCATGGCATACCAGAGTCTCCTCATGGCAATCAGAGTTTTTAGACTTTTTCAAATTATTATTTTTACTGTGTTGACTATGTTTTGTTTATTCCACATGAGACTCTGTTGTATGTGTCGAACTGCTTTGCTCCATCATGGCATCAGAGTCTGTAAATGAGAACTTGTTCTCAATAGCCTACCTGGTTAAATGGTGAAATATAGTTTTTTAAATGTGGACCATTTTAAGTCCAGTGATTTAGTGATGGCATACCAGAGTCTCCGCATGAGACCTGGATGGGGCATACCAGAGTCCCACACGGCATTTCAGAGTCTCCAACATCAGGCATACCAGAGTCTTGGTGCTGGTGCATACCAGAGTCAGTGCATCACAGACCTGGAAAACAGACTATACCAGAGTCTCCACATGGAATACCAGAGTCTCCGTATGAGACCTGGACGGCATACCAGAGTCTCCTCGTGGCATACCAGAGTCTCCTCGTGGCATACCAGAGTCTCCTCGTGGCATACCAGAGTCTCCTCGTGGCATACCAGAGTCTCCTCGTGGCATACCAGAGTCTCCTCGTGGCATACCAGAGTCTCCTCGTGGCATACCAGAGTCTCCTCGTGGCATACCAGAGTCTCCTCGTGGCATACCAGAGTCTCCTCGTGGCATACCAGAGTCTCCTCGTGGCATACCAGAGTCTCCTCGTGGCATACCAGAGTCTCCTCGTGGCATACCAGAGTCTCCTCGTGGCATACCAGAGTCTCCGCACGGCATACCAGAGTCTCCGCACGGCATACCAGAGTCTCCGCGTGGCATACCAGAGTCTCCGCACGGCATACCAGAGTCTCCGCACGAGACCTGGACGGCATACCAGAGTCTCCGCATGAGACCTGGACGGCATACCAGAGTCTCCGCATGGCATACCAGAGTCTCCGCATGGATACCAGAGTCTACTGAGACCTGGACGGCAAAAGTCTCAAGCATGAGACCTGGAAGATTACCAGAGTCTGCATGAGCCCCTGGACTGGCAAACCAGAGTCTCCGCATGAGACCTGGTGACAGACCAGAGTCTCCGCATGAGTGGTCAAGTTCCGTCTGAGGAGAAATAATATAGAAATGCCATTTACTGAAAAGCTTTTGCAAGATGAATCATAGGAAGATTAAGGTGGATCACGCCCACAGGACTGGAAAACCAGTAACCAGCCCAGGTGACAGACCATGCTCTACCAACTGAGCTACAGAAGGACCACGAAGAGAAGAGAAGAGAACCAAGAACTTGAGAGGAACAAACATCTTCCTCAACGAAGACTTCGCTGATGATGCGCCACAGAGGCAGAAATAACTTATTATACATCTAAAACTAAAAGCGTTGTATTTGGTTCAAAATATTGTCTTAGACCTAAACCTCAACTGGAATTGTGTATAAAGGGTGTGACCATTGACCAAGTTAAACTCCTAGATATAACATTGAATGGTCAATGATCACGGCCAAGTCATATTGCCAGAGTTGTTGTGAAGATGGGGAGGGGTATGTCTGTTTTTATAAAAGAAGTTCTGTGTTTTTTTACACATCAATTGTACCAGTTGTTCAGGCACTGGTCTTGTCCCCTCATGATTACTGTCTGGTAATATGGTCACGTGCAGCAAAGAAAGACCAAGCAAAAAGCAGGGTGGCAGAACTACCCATGCAGAACTAACAACAATAAACAGAGTGGCAGTCATGTGTGCATACATTCTACGTATGGGTGGTCCTGAACTACCCATGGCGCAGCCATGCTCTACCAACTGAGCCACAGAAGGACCACAACAGACATGCCGGTCTGTCCTGGTTGATTGTTGACGAGAGATGAACTGTTTCTCTTCCAGCTATGACAAATATTACTGTGATGATAAATTCCAGATTGCACAATCAATTAACTTTCAGCTCAGACACCCCATACATACCCCACAAGACATTCCACCAGGGGTCTCTTCAATCCACAGGATTATACATAGTCAAGATCGCATGGAACTCCCATCTCCAATTACTCAAGAAAACAGAAAAATTACCTCATGGACCGTGAGGAAACACACAGACACTCGCTAACTCACACATTCTGTTTTTAGTTGTTTTGTCAATGTTTATTGTTTGTATATTGTTAAATTTGTTACTGTCCTTCTCTATCAGTGTACCAGTGTGTACACGTGTTTTTTGTGGACCCCAGGAAGAATAGCTGCTGCCTCGGCAAAAGCTAATGGGGATCCAAATAAACAAATACATGCAAGTAACCAGGTTGTTAGCACTTCCTGGTTTGAGTCCAGGCTCTGTCACAGCCGGCCGTGACCGGCTCCTCACTCTGTGACCCGGAGTCTCATTTGTCCCAGCTTCGTCCGGGTTAAGGGAGGGTTTGGCCAGCAGGGATGTTCTTGTCCCATCGTGCTCTAACGACTCCTGTGGCGGGCCGGACGCAGTCCACGCTGGTGTACGGCAGTTGTGCTTGACTGGGTTGAGTTTCGGAGGACGCACTGCTCTCGACCTTCGCCTCTCCAGAGTCGATACGGGAGTTGCAGCCATGGGACAAGACTGTAAAAACCGATTTGGATACCAGGAAATTGGGGAGATAAAGGGGTAAAAGTAAATAAAATGGTTGTTAAACTAATGAGGTAACATTTAAAAAAAAAAAAGAATTTCTTACCTTTATTTAACCAGGCAAGTCAGTTAAGAAAAAATTCTTATTTTCAATGACGGCCTGGGAACAGTGGGTTAACTGCCTGTTCAGGGGCAGAACGACAGATTTGTACCTTGTCAGCTCGGGGGTTTGAACTTGCAACCTTTCGGTTACTAGTCCAACGCTCTAACCACTAGGCTACCCTGCCGCCCATGACTGAACAAGGTGTAAACAAATGCATGTGAGTGGTTTTGGAACATTGCCTTAACTGAACTTTATGGTCCACCAAGCCACTGTGGCAGGTAGAGGGAAAAAAATATACCAAACACTCAGAATTCTTACTAGCCAATACATGTATTTGCCATAATAACACCAAAGACCACAGAAATGGAGTTTGGAGACCCCCAGTTTTTTTATTCTTCAGGTTTTCACTCTCAAAATCACACTTAAAAAAATAATAATAATAATTAAAACACAAAAATGTGGATGTTCTAATCCATAACAATGCTTAAATCACATCAGGACACCTCTTAAATAAATATCGTTTTTTAAGTTTAAAATGCTCACCTGCCTGAGCATCGGCAGAGTTTGCAACAACAAAAAAGACCACAGGATTGAATACAAATCATCATGATATCACATTCTGCCAGGTAAAAGCCTACTTTGCAGTTAGCATTTAATTTATAATGTTGGGATGGGAAAGCCTTTATGACCGTTCCAGCACCGCTAACTGGCAACACAAAGTGCTACCCAGGGATTTCCGTGCTGTGACATCTACAAAATAAGTTGCAAAAAACATGGTTAGCAGATGTTAATGGTCACATACACATGGTTAGCAGATGTTAATGCGAGTGTAGCGAAATGCTTGTGCTGCTAGTTCCGACAATGCAGTAATAACCAACAAGTAATCTAACCTAACAATTCCAAAACTACTACCTTGTACACACAAGTGTAAAGGGATAAAGAATATGTACATAAATATATATGAATGAGTGATGGTACAGAGCGGCATAGGCAAGATACAGTAGATGGTATTGTGTACAGTATATACATATGAGATGAGTATGTAAACAAAGTGGCATAGTTAAAGTGGCTAGTGATACATGTATTACATAAGGATGCAGTCGATGATGTAGAGTACAGTATATACGTATGCATATGAGATGAACAATGTCGGGTATGTAAACATTGTATTAGGTAGCATTGTTTAAAGTGGCTAGTGACATATTTACATCATTCCCATCAATTCCCATTATTAAAGTGGCTGGAGTTGAGTCAGTGTCAATGACAGTGTGTTGGCAGCAGCCACTCAATGTTAGTGGTGGCTGTTTAACAGTCTGATGGCCTTGAGATAGAAGCTGTTTTTCAATCTCTCGGTCCCAGCTTTGATGCACCTGTACTGACCTCGCCTTCTGGATGATAGCGGGGTGAACAGGCAGTGGCTCGGGTGGTTGTTGTCCTTGATGATCTTTATGGCCTTCCTGTGACATCGGGTGGTGTAGGTGTCCTGGAGGGCAGGTAGTTTGCCCCCGGTGATGCGTTGTGCAATTATTGATGTTTTTTTTTGTTTTCCCATGTGTATTAGGAGTGGCCTCTAACGCGCTCAGACAGCCCTATCTGTGGCTGACCATCATCCTGACTGTGGGGATCACCCTGCTTCCTGTCATCTGTATCCAGTTCCTCTACAAAACCATATGGCCGTCCGTTGGAGACAAAGTAAGACCTGCTGTACTTCAGGAAGAAAAATACTTGATTTATAATCTGTAACGTCTTTGGGATGATATGTCCATTGGTCAAACCGTATGGCCGTCCGTTGGAGCAGACATGAGGCCTAGCTACTACAAATCCAAAAAAAGGACTCTACTCGTTGATATTTGTAACTTTATGGCATCACATGACGTTGATATGTCCGTGATACATAGGATGGGTTCACAGCCACTGCAATGTTGTGAGAGATTTTATAGCAGAGCTCAATGTATTAAAACGGAGCACAAAAATCTGACAAACTACATTCCAAGTTTGAAGTGCTCTTGAATGAAACCCATCACACGCGTCCATATTTTTAAAACTTGTTTATAAATGCTAATGTATAATTTGTTTTTCTCCCGCAGGTCCAGAGGAACAGGAAGAAGTATGAGATGGAGGAGGTAGAGGAGGAGAAATCCACTCCCTTCCAGCGAGGAAGACGCTCCCGCCGCTCAGCTTACGCCTTTTCTCACTCCAGAGGCTACGCCGACCTCATCGCGTCCGGCCGCAGCATCAGAAGACGACCTGCTACAGCACTCCCCAACCCCAGGGACCGCATCCGAGAGATCCCCCAGGCCGAGAACATATGAGGTGGTGGTGGAGGGGAGGCTCACCTCACCACACCAGGGCCTGGTCCCAGATCTGTTTGTGTTGTCTTGCCAACTCCTATGGTCCTACAACTCCTGTGGTAAATGTCAGTTTCTGACCATAGGCGTTGTCAAGACGACACAAACAGATCTGTGACCAGGCTAGCCTGTCATGCCTATGCTTTTAGGAGGTTGATGAAGCTGAGACCATATTTGAGGTCTCCCCGGCATGATCTTACTAAGCAAAAGACCCTTCCACCCAAAAGCTTACTGAAGCACTTTTTTTATTGGGGATTTAATGTTTAAGGTTTTGTGTAACAGACAACGTTGTTTATCACAGAATTGCTCGTCATTACTGGGTACTCCAGAGATACCTTGGCCTGTATTGATGAAGCCTTAGTTTGAGTACTGATCTAGGATCAGGTCCCACCCCATGTACATGTAATCTTGTAATTATCTAAAAGGGAATACTGTTCCTAGATCAGCACTTTGTGAATACGGGCCCAAGAGTTATCGGGTTGGCCTTGTTTAAATGGACTAAATTTGATATATTGTTAATATTATATTTCACTGGATCAGTTGTGAAAATGTATACTTGCAGTCAGAAGGGTGTCATAATCATGATTTTATATTTAAATGTACAAGAATTTCAGCTTTATTTTCTGTTCAAAATGCTGGATCCTAGAAGTAAGGTATGTTTTCCACAGTTTATTTTATGGTGTCATTCCTTTTTGCTTTGAGTCATTTAACTCTCTTTATGCACATGGATTCATTGTATACATGCCAATAGAACCCTGCTGAACCAGTTATTTACAGTGATCTAATAGAACCCTGCTGAACCAGTTGTTTACGGTGATCTAATAGAACCCTGCTGAACCAGTTGTTTACGGTGATCTAATAGAACCCTGCTGAACCAGTTGTTTACGGTGATCTAATAGAACCCTGCTGAACCAGTTGTTTACGGTGATCTAATAGAACCCTGCTGAACCAGTTGTTTACGGTGATCTAATAGAACCCTGCTGAACCAGTTGTTTACGGTGATCTAATAGAACCCTGCTGAACCAGTTGTTTACGGTGATCCAATAGAACCCTGCTGAACCAGTTGTTTACGGTGATCCAATAGAACCCTGCTGAACCTCTGGACAAATTTAGTTTGACCGGTTTTTAGCTGAGCTTTTTTCTAGATCATAAACTGATGCAAATGGACTTTGTAACTGTATTTTAAAGGTTTGTGTATACATTTGCATTATACATTTGTGTATACACAAAACTGAACAATGGCCTTTAGTGGTCAACTGGGCCACTCTTAAAACTACCTTTTTTTAAAATTCTTGTTTTTAGTATATTAATGATATAAAGTACCTTGTAAAATGACTTTGAATAAAGACGGACTATACAGAGAAGCTGCATCATTACAGAAATTGTAAAGAGTTATAAGAATCAGTTGTTTTGATGTATCCCCCCCTCCCCCCCAAACAGAACCAAATGTAATGAAATGGGGACAGGCGGCACGGGCCTACGCAAATTTGTCCAAAGTTTAGTTTGAAAATGTTTTCCGTTTTGAAGTAAAATTATTTCCGTTGCGAAACGTATTTGCAACTGTTTATCTAATTTAGTCAGATGCAAAAGGTTTTGCAACACATTCCATTTACTCCAAACGTGAAACGTTATGCAACGAAACTAGAGTTTCTATTGGACCATTTCAGGTAGTTCCCTCCCTGTTTCATTTGCTCCCGTTTTTAGTTCCAAATGAAACGGGGAGGGACCTACTGGAATTTGTCCAACCGGAACTCTTGTTTTGCTCCGTTTGCTTCCATTTTGATTCTTTAAACTTTCCGTAATGAATACGCCCCAGTTCTCCATGTTGTCTATAAGACAACCGCTTCATATTTTATATGACAATGACATTATTGTTGAGCGTTAAGCGGTGTATGTAGGCTACTCCACCATGAACGTACATTTTTGCTTGTTTGTATATGTCAGTAACTCCACCTGTGGGACTTGAAAACTATTACGGACTACTAAGGGATGCACTGCCGCAAGCTGCCCAGTGACACGAGCCTACCAGACAAGCTAAGCTACTTCTATGCTCGCTTCGAGGCAAGCAACACTGAAGCATGCATGAGAGCATCAGCTCTTCCGGACGACTGTGAGTAAAACCTTTAAACAGATTGATTGCCAGGACGTGTACTCCAAGCATGCGCTGACCAACTGGCCCACTCCAATTTGCATACCGCCCCAACAGCTCCACAGTTGATGCAATCTTGATACAATCTCTATTGCACTCCACACTGCCCTTTCCCACCTGGACTAAAGGAACACCTACATGATGAGCATGTTGTTCTTTGACTACAGCTCAGCGTTCCACACTATAGTGCCCGCAAAGCTCATAACTAAGTTAAGGACCCGGGGTCTAAACACCTCCCTCCGCTCCCAGGTTATAAGGGTAGGTAACAACACATCTGCCACGCTGATCCTCAACACGGGGGGCCCCTCAGGGGTGCGTACTCAGTCCCCTCCTGTACTCCTTGTTCACTCATGACTGCACGGCCAGGCACGACTCCAACACCGTCATTAAGGTTGCCGACGACAACGATGACACAGCCTATATGGAGGAGGTCAGAGACGATAACCCATAATCCCTTAATGTGATCAAGACAATGGAGATGGTTGTGGACTACAGAAAAAGCATGTCCCCCCGTTTCATCGACGGAGCTGAAGTTGAGCAGGTCCTCAACCTTCAAGTTCATTTGTGTCCACATCACCAACAAACTATCATGGTCCAAACACACCAAGACAGTTGTGAAGAGGGCACGACAACACCTATTACCCCTCAGGGGACTGATAAGATTTGGCATGGGTTCTCAGATCTGCAAAAAGTTCTACAGCTGCACCGTTGAGAGCATCCTGAATGGTATCCCGCCTGGTATGGCAACTGCTCGGCCTTCGACCACAAGGCAATACAGAAGCTTGTGCGAATGGCCCAGTACATCACCAGAGCCAAGCTTCCTGCCAACCAGGACCTCTATACCAGGCGGTGTCAGAGGAAGGCCCTAAAAATTGCCATAGACTCCAGCCATCCCAGTCATAGACTGTTCTCTTTGCTAATGCACGGCAAGCGATACCGGAGGACCAAGTCTAGGTCCAAGAGGCTTCTAAACAGCTTCTACCCCCAAGCCATAAGACTTTTGAACATCTCATCAAATGGCTACCCAGACTAATTTTTCTTAACTGCATTGTTGGTTAAGGTCTTGTAAGTAAAGCGTTTCACTGTAAGGTTTACACCTGTTATATTCGGCGAGTGTGACACCGGCAGGCCCATTGTGCAGGCCTCACCAAAAGATATGCCTCACCTGTGTACATTCACTTGCATCAACCAAGATGGCTGCCAGCGCGAGAGGGTAGTGTTTTAATTAAGGCAGAAATATCGACTGACTGTAGTGGCATAAACTGTCGCGGAATCAGCTGACCACCAGAGAGCAGAGGGTAATAAAAAAAGACAAATGAAAAATACTGGCGACCTAAACGGACCGAGAATTTCATCAAGGTTGCTAAGGAAAGGAAATGTCACAATAGAACCTGTCGCAGGTTACTGTTTCGCTGTATCTGCGTAACTAAGACCGTTACAGCCATTATGTTAACCCTAGAAACTGCGACATTACAATATTAAAGAACCTGCAATCTAGCTAACGTTAGCTATCATCTGTTAGCCATCGGTGCTAAATTGTGCAATACAATGACTAATGTAGCTGAACAACGTGTTATCGAAACACACTCACAGCTATATATTATCTTTAGCTACATAATGTTAAGTGTCTTTCAATGTCTCAGGTGCGTAGCTTGTTCACCTGTGTCAACCCAACCCGTGGATTAATCGAATGGATGCGTCAGGCTTGGTTGAAATGGTAGCAGAAGGTGGTCCTTCTGTAGCTCAGTTGGTAGAGCATGGCGCTTGTAACGCCAGCGTAGTGGGTTCGATCCCCGGGACCACCCATACACATGGTGTAGAATGTATGCACACATGACTGTAAGTCGCTTTGGATAAAAGCGTCTGCTAAAATGGCATATATAAGGTGAACGTTGAACTTTTGTTGCACATATATCCAGATTGATTCTGCGTACCATTTTGCGCAATTTATTTTTTATTTTTTTATTTTACCTTTTATTTAACCAGGCAAGTCAGTTAAGAACACATTCTTATTTTCAATGACGGCCTGGGAACAGTGGGTTAACTGCCTGTTCAGGGGCAGAACGACAGATTTGTACCTTGTCAGCTCGGGGGTTTAACCTTCCGGTTACTAGTCCAACGCTCTAACCACTAGGCTACGCTGCCGGTGTGACCGAGGCGTCGGCCTGCCCGACTACACTGAACATTCATGATGTCAACTGGCTCATCTAGCCAGCCAACTGTCATCCATTTGCAAACCAACCACCATGAAGACAATCATCGATAACCTACTACTGACCCCGGAACTGTCTCTGATATAGCTACTGACCCTGGAACTGTCCCTGAATATAGCTACTGACCCTGGAACTGTCCCTGAATATAGCTACTGACCCTGGAACTGTCCCTGAATAAAGCTACTGACCCTGGAACTGTCCCTGAATAAAGCTACTGACCCTGGAACTGTCCCTGTATATAGCTACTGACCCTGGAACTGTCCCTGAATATAGCTACTGACCCTGGAACTGTACCTGAATATAGCTACTGACCCTGGAACTGACCCTGTATATAGCTACTGACCCTGGAACTGTCCCTGAATAAAGCTACTGACCCTGGAACTGTACCTGAATATAGCTACTGACCCTGGAACTGTACCTGAATATAGCTACTGACCCTGGAACTGTACCTGTATATAGCTACTGACCCTGGAACTGTCCCTGTATATAGCTACTGACCCTGGAACTGTCTGGAACTGTCCCTGATATAACTACTGACCCTGGAACTGTCCCTGTATATAGCTACTGACCCTGGAACTGTCCCTGAATATAGCTACTGACCCTGGAACTGTCCCTGTATAAAGCTACTGACCCTGGAACTGTCCCTGAATAAAGCTACTGACCCTGGAACTGTCCCTGAATAAAGCTACTGACCCTGGAACTGTCCCTGTATATAGCTACTGACCCTGGAACTGTCCCTGAATATAGCTACTGACCCTGGAACTGTACCTGAATATAGCTACTGACCCTGGAACTGACCCTGTATATAGCTACTGACCCTGGAACTGTCCCTGAATAAAGCTACTGACCCTGGAACTGTCCCTGTATATAGCTACTGACCCTGGAACTGACCCTGTATATAACTACTGACCCTGGAACTGACCCTGTATATAACTACTGACCTTGGCGTCGAGGCGTCGGCCTGCCCGACTACACTGAACGATTCATGATGTCAACTGGCTCATCTAGCGAGCCAACTGTCATCGATTTGCAAACCAACCACCATGAAGACAATCATCGATAACCTACTACTGACCCCGGAACTGTCCCTGAATATAGCTACTGACCCTGGAACTGTCCCTGAATATAGCTACTGACCCTGGAACTGTCCCTGATATAGCTACTGACCCTGTATATAGCTACTGACCCTGGAACTGTCCCTGTATATAGCTACTGACCCTGGAACTGTCCCTGAATATAGCTACTGACCCTCGAACTGTCCCTGAATATAGCTACTGACCCTGGAACTGTCCCTGTATATAGCTACTGACCCTGGAACTGTCCCTGTATATAGCTACTGACCCTCGAACTGTACCTGAATATAGCTACTGACCCTGGAACTTTCAGTCTCTCGATGTGCAAAACTGAGACATACCCCAAGCGACTTACAGCTGTAATCGCAGCAAAAGGTGGCGCTACAAAGTATTAACTTAAGGGGGCTGAATAATTTTGCACGCCCAATTTTTCAGTTTTTGATTTGTTAAAAAAGTTTGAAATATCCAATAAATGTCGTTCCACTTCATGATTGTGTCCCACTTGTTGTTGATTCTTCTAAAAAAAAACTGTTTTATATCTTTATGTTTGAAGCCTGAAATGTGGCAAAAGGTCGCAAAGTTCAAGGGGGCCGAATACTTTCGCAAGGCACTGTAGCTACTGACCCTGGAACTGTCCCTGAATATAGCTACTGACCCTGGAACTGTCCCTGAATATAGCTACTGACCCTGGAACTGTCCCTGATATAGCTACTGACCCTGGAACTGTCCCTGATATAGCTACTGACCTTGGAACTGTCCCTGATATAGCTACTGACCCTGGAACTGGCCCTGAATATAGCTACTGACTTTCTCATGTTCCTGTTAAGTTATATATTTTTTGTGTTTTTGTTCTAATATTATCCGAAATGAGGCTGATGCAACTTGTGAAGATGAAAGCGACGTTTCAAAGGCTGAGATCTGCTCTGACTCAGACAATTTATAAGTCTATTATAAGGTACAATACTGCTGATTCTAAGCTTGTCCACTGAATGACACTTGACTGAGACCTAGCCTCTATTTAAACAGTGTCCTATAAGAGTGTAGCTGTGACCCTAACTCCCTGGCCTCTGTATTTAAACAGTGTCCTATAAGAGTGTAGCTGTGTCCCTAACTCCCTCTGTATTTAAACAGTGTCCTATAAGAGTGTAGCTGTGTCCCCAACTCCCTCTGTATTTAAACAGTGTCCTATAAGAGTGTAGCTGTGTCCCTAACTCCCTCTGTATTTAAACAGTGTCCTATAAGAGTGTAGCTGTGTCCCTAACTCCCTCTGTATTTAAACAGTGTCCTATAAGAGTGTAGCTGTGTCCCTAACTCCCTCTGTATTTAAACAGTGTCCTATAAGAGTGTAGCTGTGTCCCTAACTCCCTCTGTATTTAAACAGTGTCCTATAAGAGTGTAGCTGTGTCCCTAACTCCCTAGCCTCTATTTAAACAGTGTCCTATAAGAGTGTAGCTGTGTCCCTAACTCCCTCTGTATTTAAACAGTGTCCTATAAGAGTGTAGCTGTGTCCCTAACTCCCTCTGTATTTAAACAGTGTCCTATAAGAGTGTAGCTGTGTCCCTAACTCCCTAGCCTCTATTTCAACAGTGTCCTATAAGAGTGTAGCTGTGTCCCCAACTCCCTCTGTATTTAAACAGTGTCCTATAAGAGTGTAGCTGTGTCCTATAAGAGTGTAGCTGTGTCCCCAACTCCCTCTGTATTTAAACAGTGTCCTATAAGAGTGTAGCTGTGTCCCTAACTCCCTCTGTATTTAAACAGTGTCCTATAAGAGTGTAGCTGTGTCCCTACCTCCCTCTGTATTTAAACAGTGTCCTATAAGAGTGTAGCTGTGTCCCTAACTCCCTCTGTATTTAAAACAGTGTCCCCAACTCCCCTGTATTTAAACATTGTCCTAAGAGTGTAGCTGTGTCCCTAACTCCCTAGCCTCTATTTAAACAGTGTCCTATAAGAGTGTAGCTGTGTCCCTAACTCCCTCTGTATTTAAACAGTGTCCTATAAGAGTGTAGCCTGTCTCTAACTCCCTTTAAACAGTGTCCTATAAGAGTGTAGCTGTGTCCCTAACTCCCTCTGTATTTAAACAGTGTCCTATAAGAGTGTAGCTGTGTCCCTAACTCCCTCTGTATTTATTTAAAACAGTGTCCTATAAGAGTGTAGCTGTGTCCCTGTATTTAGTGTCCTATAAGAGTGTAGCTGTGACCCTAACTCCCTCTGTATTTAAACAGTGTCCTATAAGAGTGTAGCTGTGTCCCTAACTCCTCTGTATTTAAACATTGTCCTATAGTGTAGCTGTGTCCCTAACTCCTCTGTATTTAAACGGTGTCCTATAAGAGTGTAGCTGTGTCCCCAACTCCCTCTGTATTTAAACAGTGTCCTATAAGAGTGTAGCTGTGTCCCTAACTCCCTCTGTATTTAAACAGTGTCCTATAAGAGTGTAGCTGTGTCCCTAACTCCCTCTGTATTTAAACAGTGTCCTATAAGAGTGTAGCTGTGTCCCTAACTCCCTCTGTATTTAAACAGTGTCCTATAAGAGTGTAGTGTCTCTGTATTTAAACATAAGAGTGTAGCTGTGTCCCTAACTCCCTCTCTATTTAAACAGTGTCCTATAAGAGTGTAGCTGTGTCCCCAACTCCCTCTGTATTTAAACAGTGTCCTATAAGAGTGTAGCTGTGTCCCTAACTCCCTCTGTATTTAAACAGTGTCCTATAAGAGTGTAGCTGTGTCCCTAACTCCCTAGCCTCTATTTAAACAGTGTCCTATAAGAGTGTAGCTGTGTCCCTAACTCCCTCTGTATTTAAACAGTGTCCTATAAGAGTGTAGCTGTGTCCCTAACTCCCTCTGTATTTAAACAGTGTCCTATAAGAGTGTAGCTGTTTCCCTACCTCCCTCTGTATTTACATATTATTATTATTATTATAAACAGTGTCCTATAAGAGTGTAGCTGTGTCCCTAACTCCCTAGCCTCTATTTAAACAGTGTCCTATAAGAGTGTAGCTGTGTCCCTAACTCCCTCTGTATTTAAACAGTGTCCTATAACTCCCTAAGCCTCTGTATTTAAACAGTGTCCTATAAGAGTGTAGCTGTGTCCCTAACTCCCTCTGTATTTAAACAGTGTCCTATAAGAGTGTAGCTGTGACCCTAACTCCCTAGCCTCTATTTAAACAGTGTCCTATAAGAGTGTAGCTGTGTCCCTAACTCCCTCTTTATTTAAACAGTGTCCTATAAGAGTGTAGCTGTGTCCCTAACTCCCTGGCCTCTATTTAAAGTGTCCTATAAGAGTGTAGCTGTGTCCCTAACTCCCTCTGTATTTAAACAGTGTCCTATAAGAGTGTAGCTGTGTCCCTACCTCCCTCTGTATTTAAACAGTGTCCTGTAAGAGTGTAGCTGTGTCCCTACCTCCCTCTGTATTTAAACAGTGTCCTGTAAGAGTGTAGCTGTGTCCTGAACTCCCTAGCCTCTATATTTAAACAGTGTCCTATAAGAGTGTAGCTGTGTCCCTAACTCCCTCTGTATTTAAACAGTGTCCTGTAAGAGTGTAGCCGTGTCCCTGTTGCGTCTTTTTAAATGTTAGGCTGGAATAGACCATTAGGAACCATTTTTTTGTAACAAAATAATTTAGCGATAAATACAGTAGGTTATTCCTTTGTTCCGTGTGCATATAAATAGTATTTATTGGATATTTCTACAGTTCTGCTTTTATTTAGTGGACAGTGCTACTTTGACATTTAATCTGGATATATTTCCTGGAATTTGCAGACCGCTCAATAGCACTAGTGTAAAGCCTACTACTGGACTGTAGCCTAATCAATAGGTGAATTATAACATAACACATGAAACAGATACAAGTTTAATTTGTTTTAAAGTGGCTATTTTAAAAATACTTTTTATCTGAATGGTCAATGTGATTTAACCATCGGGACACCACCACAGCTGTCTAAGGCACTGCATCTCAGCACTACAGACACCCTGGTTCGAATCCAGGCTGTATCACAACCGGCCGTGATTGGGAGTCCCATAGGGCGGCGTACAACTGGCCCAGCGGCGTCCGGGTTTGGCCGGTGTAGGCCGTCATTGTTAATAAGAATTTGTTCTTAACTGACTTGCCTAGTTAAATAAAATACAAATCTGTGTTGTGTTCAGTTCTGACTGGGACAGACGTAGGCCAGGCTAGGCCAAGTTATCAGAGATTACTAACAAGTTGGGAGTCACTTTCTACTTTTCTGGGACATAGACAGCTAATGGTAATGGTCTGTCTCTGCCATTGGATGAAGTTCCCATGCTGCTCGGCACCCCAACCCTCTGTCTGAACCATTAGATGAAGTTCCCATGTTGCTCGGCACCCCAACCCTCTGTCTGAACCATTGGATGAAGTTCCCATGCTGCTCGGCACCCTAACCCTCTGTCTGAACCATTAGATGACGTTCCCATGCTGCTCGGCACCCTAACCCTCTCTGTCTGAACCATTGGATGAAGTTCCCATGCTGCTCGGCACCCCAACCCTCTGTCTGAACCATTAGATGAAGTTCCCATGCTGCTCGGCACCCTAACCCTCTGTCTGAACCATTGGATGAAGTTCCCATGCTGCTCGGCACCCTAACCCTCTGTCTGAACCATTAGATGAAGTTCCCATGCTGCTCGGCACCCTAACCCTCTGTCTGAACCATTGGATGAAGTTCCCATGCTGCTCGGCACCCCAACCCTCTGTCTGAACCATTGGATGAAGTTCCCATGCTGCTCGGCACCCCAACCCTCTGTCTGAACCATTAGATGAAGTTCCCATGCTGCTCGGCACCCTAACCCTCTGTCTGAACCATTAGATGAAGTTCCCATGCTGCTCGGCACCCTAACCCTCTGTCTGAACCATTGGATGAAGTTCCCATGCTGCTCGGCACCCCAACCCCTCTGTCTGAACCATTGGATGAAGTTCCCATGCTGCTCGGCACCCTAACCCTCTATCTGAACCATTAGATGATGTTCCCATGCTGCTCGGCACCCCAACCCTCTCTGTCTGAACCATTGGATGAAGTTCCCATGCTGCTCGGCACCCTAACCCTCTGTCTGAACCATTGGATGAAGTTCCCATGCTGCTCGGCACCCTAACCCTCTGTCTAAACCATTAGATGAAGTTCCCATGCTGCTCGGCACCCTAACCCTCTGTCTGAACCATTGGATGAAGTTCCCATGCTGCTCGGCACCCTAACCCTCTGTCTGAACCATTGGATGAAGTTCCCATGCTGCTCGGCACCCCAACCCTCTGTCTGAACCATTGGATGAAGTTCCCATGCTGCTCGGCACCCTAACCCTCTGTCTAAACCATTAGATGAAGTTCCCATGTTGCTCGGCACCCTAACCCTCTGTCTGAACCATTGGATGAAGTTCCCATGCTGCTCGGCACCCTAACCCTCTGTCTGAACCATTAGATGAAGTTCCCATGCTGCTCGGCACCCTAACCCTCTATCTGAACCATTAGATGACGTTCCCATGCTGCTCGGCACCCCTAACCCCTCTGTCTGAACCATTGGATGAAGTTCCCATGCTGCTCGGCACCCTAACCCTCTGTCTGAACCATTAGATGAAGTTCCCATGCTGCTCGGCACCCTAACCCTCTATCTGAACCATTGGATGAAGTTCCCATGCTGCTCGGCACCTAACCCTCTGTCTGAACCATTGGATGAAGTTCCCATGCTGCTCGGCACCTAACCCTCTGTCTGAACCATTGGATGAAGTTCCCATGCTGCTCGGCACCCTAACCCTCTGTCTGAACCATTAGATGAAGTTCCCATGCTGCTCGGCACCCCAACCCTCTGTCTGAACCATTAGATGAAGTTCCCATGCTGCTCGGCACCCTAACCCTCTGTCTGAACCATTAGATGAAGTTCCCATGCTGCTCGGCACCCTAACCCTCTGTCTGAACCATTGGATGAAGTTCCCATGCTGCTCGGCACCCCAACCCTCTGTCTGAACCATTAGATGAAGTTCCCATGCTGCTCGGCACCCTAACCCTCTGTCTGAACCATTAGATGAAGTTCCCATGCTGCTCGGCACCCCAACCCTCTGTCTGAACCATTAGATGAAGTTCCCATGCTGCTCGGCACCCTAACCCTCTGTCTGAACCATTGGATGAAGTTCCCATGCTGCTCGGCACCCTAACCCTCTCTGTCTGAACCATTGGATGAAGTTCCCATGCTGCTCGGCACCCTAACCCTAGTCCGTTGGTATCCCGACACTCAATGTTTTTTGGGTGATCCCCAACTATTGACCAAGTATTTGTGAAGAGGTTATTGGCAAGTGTCCGCTTGATATGAAACTACTCTCACTTGCCAATAGTGACTCTAATGGTGCTTCACGTCAGCCGCTGTTGGGGCATGATAATACCAAGCCTAGTCTGCTCTTCAATACTGATAATACCAAGCCTAGTCTGCTCTTCAATACTGATAATACCAAGCCTAGTCTGCTCTTCAATACTGATAATACCAAGCCTAGTCTGCTCTTCAATACTGATAATACCAAGCCTAGTCTGCTCTTCAATACTGATAATACCAAGCCTAGTCTGCTCTTCAATACTGATAATACCAAGCCTAGTCTGCTCTTCAATACTGATAATACCAAGCCTAGTCTGCTCTTCAATACTGATAATACCAAGCCTAGTCTGCTCTTCAATACTGATAATACCAAGGCTAGTCTGCTCTTCAATACTGATAATACCAAGCCTAGTCTGCTCTTCAATACTGATAATACCAAGCCTAGTCTGCTCTTCAATACTGATAATACCAAGCCTAGTCTGCTCTTCAATACTGATAATACCAAGCCTAGTCTGCTCTTCAATACTGATAATACCAAGCCTAGTCTGCTCTTCAATACTGATAATACCAAGGCTAGTCTGCTCTTCAATACTGATAATACCAAGCCTAGTCTGCTCTTCAATACTGATAATACCAAGCCTAGTCTGCTCTTCAATACTGATAATACCAAGCCTAGTCTGCTCTTCAATACTGATAATACCAAGCCTAGTCTGCTCTTCAATACTGATAATACCAAGCCTAGTCTGCTCTTCAATACTGATAATACCAAGCCTAGTCTGCTCTTCAATACTGATAATACCAAGGCTAGTCTGCTCTTCAATACTGATAATACCAAGGCTAGTCTGCTCTTCAATACTGATAATACCAAGGCTAGTCTGCTCTTCAATACTGATAATACCAAGCCTAGTCTGCTCTTCAATACTGATAATACCAAGGCTAGTCTGCTCTTCAATACTGATAATACCAAGCCTAGTCTGCTCTTCAATACTGATAATACCAAGGCTAGTCTGCTCTTCAATACTGATAATACCAAGCCTAGTCTGCTCTTCAATACTGATAATACCAAGCCTAGTCTGCTCTTCAATACTGATAATACCAAGGCGAGTCTGCTCTTCAATACTGATAATACCAAGCCTAGTCTGCTCTTCAATACTGATAATACCAAGGCGAGTCTGCTCTTCAATACTGATAATACCAAGGCGAGTCTGCTCTTCAATACTGATAATACCAAGCCTAGTCTGCTCTTCAATACTGATAATACCAAGGCGAGTCTGCTCTTCAATACTGATAATACCAAGGCGAGTCTGCTCTTCAATACTGATAATACCAAGGCGAGTCTGCTCTTCAATACTGATAATACCAAGCCTAGTCTGCTCTTCAATACTGATAATAGCAAGGCGAGTCTGCTCTTCAATACTGATAATACCAAGCCTAGTCTGCTCTTCAATACTGATAATAGCAAGCCTAGTCTGCTCTTCAATACTGATAATACCAAGCCTAGTCTGCTCTTCAATACTGATAATACCAAGGCTTGTCTGCTCTTCAATACCATACTGATACCTGGGCTGGTTGCGCCCTTGAGCAATTCCAGGCCTGCCCACCAATCTTTCAAGCTTCTTGTTTGGTACGCCTGGTGACAATGAGCAAAGACTTTTTGGAAATAAACGTCATGGCTTCACGGGTAAAATGTCACAATTCAGAAAACCTCTCGTCTTTAGCCACATAGTCATGATCACCTCATGTTCTTTTCTCTCTCTCTCTCTGTCTCTCTCTCTCTCTCTCTCTCTCTCTGTCTCTCTCTCTCTGTCTCTCTCTCTCTCTGTCTCTCTGTCTCTCTGTCTCTCTGTCTCTCTGTGTCTCTCTGTGTCTCTCTGTGTCTCTCTGTGTCTCTGTGTCTCTCTGTGTCTGTGTCTGTGTCTCCTCTCTGTCTCCTCTCTGTCTCCTCTCTGTCTCTCTCAGTGTGTGTGTTCAAGAGAGAACATGTCAGGAAACAGCCTGGTTTTACCCATAGTGCTGTGGGGCCGTACGGCGCCCACTCACTGCGTTTCCAGCCTGCTGGTCATATCTGTATCTGGGACATGTCCTCTGACCTTGAGGTGATATCATGACCTCTAACCTTGCTCCAACTGAACACAATCAATATCAGTTGTACCGGAAACATGACCGAGTACAAACAGTGTAACTATTCCCTCTGCAAGGCAAACAAACAAGCTAAGCGTCAGTACAGAGACAAAGTGGAATCTCAATTCAATGGCTCAGACACAAGAGGCATGTGGCAGGGTCTACAGTCAATCATGGACTACAAGAAGAAACCCAGCCCAGTCACGGACCAGGATGTCTTGCTCCCAGGCAGACTAAATAACTTTTTGGCCCGTTTTGAGGACAGTACAGTGCCACTGACACGGCCGCAACCAAAACCTGCGGACTCTCCTTCACTGCAGCCGAGGTGAGTAAAACATTTAAACGTGTTAACCCTCGCAAGGCTGCAGGCCCAGACGGCATCCCCAGCCGCGCCATCAGAGCATGCACAGACCAGCTGGCTGGTGTGTTTACGGACATATTAAATCAATCCTTATCCCAGTCTGCTCTTCCCAAATGCTTCAAGAGGGCCACCTGTTCCCAAGAAAGCTAAGGTAACTGAGCTAAACGACTACCGCCCCGTAGCACTCACTTCCGTCATCATGAAGTGCTTTGAGAGACTTGTCAAAGATCATATCACCTCCACCCTACCTGACACCCTAGACCAACTCCAATTTTCTTACCGCCCAAACAGGTCCACAGACGATGCAATCTCAACCACACTGCACACTGCCCTAACCCAAATCAAATTGGATTTGATTTGATCTGGACAAGCGGAAGACCTATGTGAGAATGCAGTTCATCGACAACAGCTCCAGCATTTAACACCATAGTACCCTCCAAACTCGTCATCAAGCTCGAGCGAGACCCTGGGTCTCGACCGCGCCCTGTACAACTAAATACTGGACTTCCTGACGGGCCGCCCCCAGGTGGTGAGGGTAGGTACAACATCTCCACCTCGCTGATCCTCAACACTGGTGCCCCACAAGGGTGTGTTCTGAGCCCTCTCCTGTACTCCCTGTTCACCCATGACTGTGTGGCCATGCACGCCTCCAACTCAATCATCAAGTTTGCGAACGATACTACAGTGGTAGGCTTGATTACCAACAACGACAAGACGGCCTACAGGGAGGAGGTGAAGGACCTCGGAGTGTGGTGTCAGGAAAATAATCTCACACTCAACGTTACAAAACAAAGGAGATGATTGTGGACTTCAGGAACATCAGAGGGAGCACCCCCCTATCCACATCGATGGAACAGTAGTGGAGAGGGTAGTAAGTTTTAAGTTCCTCGGCATACACATCACAGACAAACTGAATTGGTCCACTCACACAGACAGCATCGTGAAGAAGGCGCAGCAGCGCCTCTTCAACCTCAGGAGACTGAAGAAATTTGACTTGTCACCAAAAGCACTCACAAACTTCTACAGATGCACAATCGAGAGCATCCTGTCGGGCTGTATCACCGGCTGGTACGGCAACTGCTCCGCCCACAACCGTAAGGCTCTCCAGAGCGTAGTGAGGTCTGCAGAATGCATCACCCGGGGCAAACTCCCTGCCCTCCAGGACACCTACACCACCGGATGTCACAGGAAGGCCATAAAGATCAAGGACAACAACCACCCGAGCCACTGCCTGTTCACCCCGCTATCATCCAGAAGGTGAGGTCAGTACAGGTGCATCAAAGCTGGGACCAAGACTGAAAAACAGCTCTTCAGACTGTTAAACACTAGCCACTTTAAACAATGCTTCTTCATATAATGTTTACATACCCTACATTATTCATCTCATATGTATATGTATATACTGTACTCTATATCATCTACTGCATCTTTATGTAATACATGTATCACTAGCCACTTTAAACTATGCCACTTTGTTTACATACCCTTCATTACTCATCTCATATGTATATGTATATACTGTACTCTATACCATCTACTGCATCTTTGCCTATGCCGCTCTGTACCATCACTCATTCATATATCTTTATGTACATATTCTTTATCCCTTTACACTTGTGTGTATAAGGTAGTAGTTTTGGAATTGTTAGGTTAGATTACTCGTTGGTTATTACTGCATTGTCGGAACTAGAAGCACAAGCATTTCGCTACACTCGCATTAACATCTGCTAACCATGTGTATGTGACAAATACATTTGAATTGATTTACTCGTCGGTACCATTCTGAGGAAGTAGTAATTAGTAATTACGGTATTACTATAAGAGAAACATCATGTAAAGTGTTGGTGGTGCGACTCCCGTCTTCTGAATTAATGTTATTACTGTAGTAATTACAGTGTTACTAATATATTTACATGTTCGTCATTTCACAGAAGCTTTTATTACATTTTAGGGTTAAGTGCCTTTTCTCAAGGGCACATCGACTGATGTTTTCACCTTGTTGGCTAAGGGATTCGAAACCAGCAACCTTTTCGGTTACTGGCCCAACTTTCAGATCTGTACTCAGATCAGTCCTTGTGCTGTGCTCAGATCAGTCCTAGTGCTGTGCTCAGATCAGTCCTAGTGCTGTGCTCAGATCAGTCCTAGTGCTGTGCTCAGATCAGTCCTAGTGCTGTGCTCAGATCAGTCCTAGTGCTGTGCTCAGATCAGTCCTAGTGCTGTGCTTAGATCAGTCCTAGTGCTGTGCTCAGATCAGTCCTAGTGCTGTGCTTAGATCAGTCCTAGTGCTGTGCTCAGATCAGTCCTAGTGCTGTGCTTAGATCAGTCCTAGTGCTGTGCTCAGATCAGTCCTAGTGCTGTGCTCAGATCAGTCCTAGTGCTGTGCTCAGATCAGTCCTAGTGCTGTACTCAGATCAGTCCAAGGGCCATGTTGTTCTGCCACAACGCCTTCATCACCTGCCTGTCTAAAGCCAGCCCCTGCAGTGACAAGCAGTACTTAGTCAGCGCCTCGGAAATTGGGTGAGTAGTGAGGACAGCAGGCCTACACCACAGTGAGGACAGCAGGCCTACACCACAGTGAGGACAGCAGGCCTACACCACAGTGAGGACAGCAGGCCTACACCACAGTGAGGACAGCAGGCCTACACCGCAGTGAGGACAGCAGGCCTACACCGCAGTGAGGACAGCAGGCCTACACCGCAGTGAGGACAGCAGGCCTACACCGCAGTGAGGACAGCAGGCCTACACCGCAGTGAGGACAGCAGGCCTACACCTCAGTGAGGACAGCAGGCCTACACCTCAGTGAGGACAGCAGGCCTACACCGCAGTGAGGACAGCAGGCCTACACCGCAGCCACAACACCGCAGTGAGGACAGCAGGCCTACACCACAGTGAGGACAGCAGGCCTACACCGCAGTGAGGACAGCAGGCCTACACCGCAGTGAGGACAGCAGGCCTACACCGCAGTGAGGACAGCAGGCCTACACCGCAGTGAGGACAGCAGGCCTACACCGCAGTGAGGACAGCAGGCCTACACCGCAGTGAGGACAGCAGGCCTACACCGCAGTGAGGACAGCAGGCCTACACCGCAGTGAGGACAGCAGGCCTACACCGCAGTGAGGACAGCAGGCCTACACCGCAGTGAGGACAGCAGGCCTACACCGCAGTGAGGACAGCAGGCCTACACCGCAGTGAGGACAGCAGGCCTACACCGCAGCGAGGACAGCAGGCCTACACCGCAGCGAGGACAGCAGGCCTACACCGCAGCGAGGACAGCAGGCCTACACCGCAGCGAGGACAGCAGGCCTACACCGCAGCGAGGACAGCAGGCCTACACCGCAGCGAGGACAGCAGGCCTACACCGCAGTGAGGACAGCAGGCCTACACCGCAGTGAGGACAGCAGGCCTACACCACAGTGAGGACAGCAGGCCTACACCACAGTGAGGACAGCAGGCCTACACCACAGTGAGGACAGCAGGCCTACACCACAGCGAGGACAGTACCCTTCAGAGAGTGGGTGAGTAGAGATCAATACCACACACCACGCCTTGAGCAGCAGCTCTGCACTGTATGGGGGGGGCTGTGTGTGTGTCGTATGTATGTAGTGTAATGCTGGTGACTGGCTTCATTAGAGCAACCAATCTGCTTTGTGTGCAGGGTGATGTGCTTGTGGGATGTCAACGACGGACACTGTATTGAGTTCACAAAGCTGGCCTGCGCCCACACAGGGATGCACGTAGCGTATATGACACAAACCCACCCAACCCTGTCACTACACAATCAGGTAAAATTCACTTCCTGAATATAATGAATGGAAATGAAGCCCAAACCTCTCATCACTACATATTGATGGTATATCCTGTCTCTAAGAGTCTGTCACCCTGTCCTAGTTTTACCTGTTCGCCGTCGGTACGCAGCGCGAGGGTCGTCTGCTGTGTAACGGACATTACCCAGGGATCCTAGTGGTGGACGCCACTCTCTCGTCTCTAACATCTCTCCTGATTGGATCAGCTCCATGAGTATCATAAGCTCACCAGGCATGCAAGGTCAGTCGCCCGCGCAAGGTCAGTCGCCCGCGCAAGGTCAGTCGCCCGCGCAAGGTCAGTCGCCCGCGCAAGGTCAGTCGCCCGCGCAAGGTCAGTCGCCCGCGCAAAATGGTCAGTCGCCCGCGCAAAATGGTCAGTCGCCCGCGCAAAATGGTCAGTCGCCCGCGCAAAATGGTCAGTCGCCCGCGCAAAATGGTCAGTCGCCCGCATGCTTCCTAAATTCCAGGAACTTTCCAGGTTTTCCAGGACTGAGGCACCATCACTCAGCATCATCACTCAGGACGTCAACAGGTAGAGTGGGACTGAGACGCATCATCACTCAGGACGTCAACAGGTAGAGTGGGACTGAGACACATCATCACTCAGGACATCAGCAGGTAGAGTGGGACTGAGACACATCATCACTCAGGACATCAACAGGTAGAGTGGGACTGAGACACTTCATCACTCAGGACATCAACAGGTAGAGTGGGACTGAGACACTTCATCACTCAGGACGTCAACAGGATGCAGGTAGAGTGGGACTGAGACACATCATCACTCAGGACGTCAGCAGGTAGAGTGGGACTGAGACACATCATCACTCAGGACATCAGCAGGTAGAGTGGGACTGAGACACATCATCACTCAGGACGTCAACAGGTAGAGTGGGACTGAGACACATCATCACTCAGGACGCCAGCAGGTAGAGTGGGACTGAGACACATCATCACTCAGGACGTCAACAGGTAGAGTGGGACTGAGACACATCATCACTCAGGACATCAACAGGTAGTGGGACTGAGACACATCACTCAGGACATCAGCAGGTATAGAGTGGGACTGAGACACATCATCACTCAGGACGTCAGCAGGTAGAGTGGGACTGAGACACATCATCACTCAGGACATCAGCAGGTAGAGTGGGACTGAGACACATCATCACTCAGGACGTCAGCAGGTAGAGTGGGACTGAGACACATCATCACTCAGGACGTCAACAGGTAGAGTGGGACTGAGACACATCATCACTCAGGACGTCAACAGGTAGAGTGGGACTGAGACACATCATCACTCAGGACGTCAGCAGGTAGAGTGGGACTGAGACACATCATCACTCAGGACGTCAGCAGGTAGAGTGGGACTGAGACACATCATCACTCAGGACGTCAGCAGGTAGAGTGGGACTGAGACACATCATCACTCAGGACGTCAACAGGTAGAGTGGGACTGAGACACATCATCACTCAGGACGTCAACAGGTAGAGTGGGACTGAGACACATCATCACTCAGGACGTCAGCAGGTAGAGTGGGACTGAGACACATCATCACTCAGGACATCAACAGGTAGAGTGGGACTGAGACACATCATCACTCAGGACGTCAACAGGTAGAGTGGGACTGAGACACATCATCACTCAGGACGTCAACAGGTAGAGGGGACTGAGACACATCATCACTCAGGACATCAGCAGGTAGAGTGGGACTGAGACACTTCATCACTCAGGACGTCAACAGGTAGAGTGGGACTGAGACACTTCATCACTCAGGACGTCAACAGGTAGATACTGGGACTGAGACACTTCATCACTCAGGACATCAACAGGTAGAGTGGGACTGAGACACTTCATCACTCAGGACGTCAGCAGGTAGAGTGGGACTGAGACACATCATCACTCAGGACGTCAACAGGTAGAGTGGGACTGAGACACATCATCACTCAGGACATCAACAGGTAGAGTGGGACTGAGACACATCATCACTCAGGACGTCAACAGGTAGAGTGGGACTGAGACACATCATCACTCAGGACATCAGCAGGTAGAGTGGGACTGAGACACATCATCACTCAGGACGTCAACAGGTAGAGTGGGACTGAGACACATCATCACTCAGGACGTCAACAGGTAGAGTGGGACTGAGACACATCATCACTCAGGACGTCAGCAGGTAGAGTGGGACTGAGACACATCATCACTCAGGACGTCAGCAGGTAGAGTGGGACTGAGACACATCATCACTCAGGACATCAACAGGTAGAGTGGGACTGAGACACATCATCACTCAGGACGTCAACAGGATGCAGGTAGAGTGGGACTGAGACACATCATCACTCAGGACATCAGCAGGTAGAGTGGGACTGAGACACATCATCACTCAGGACATCAACAGGTAGAGTGGGACTGAGACACATCATCACTCAGGACGTCAACAGGTAGAGTGGGACTGAGACACATCATCACTCAGGACGCCAACAGGTAGAGTGGGACTGAGACACATCATCAGTCAGGACGTCAACAGGTAGAGTGGGACTGAGACACATCATCACTCAGGACGTCAACAGGTAGAGTGGGACTGAGACACATCATCACTCAGGACGTCAACAGGTAGAGTGGGACTGAGACACATCATCACTCAGGACGTCAACAGGTAGAGTGGGACTGAGACACATCATCACTCAGGACGTCAGCAGGTAGAGTGGGACTGAGACACATCATCACTCAGGACGTCAGCAGGTAGAGTGGGACTGAGACACATCATCACTCAGGACGTCAACAGGTAGAGTGGGACTGAGACACATCATCACTCAGGACGTCAACAGGTAGAGTGGGACTGAGACACTTCATCACTCAGGACGTCAGCAGGTAGAGTGGGACTGAGACACATCATCACTCAGGACGTCAGCAGGTAGAGTGGGACTGAGACACATCATCACTCAGGACGTCAGCAGGTAGAGTGGGACTGAGACACTTCATCACTCAGGACGTCAGCAGGTAGAGTGGGACTGAGACACATCATCACTCAGGACGTCAACAGGTAGAGTGGGACTGAGACACATCATCACTCAGGACATCAACAGGTAGAGTGGGACTGAGACACATCATCACTCAGGACATCAACAGGTAGAGTGGGACTGAGACACATCATCACTCAGGACGTCAGCAGGTAGAGTGGGACTGAGACACATCATCACTCAGGACGTCAGCAGGTAGAGTGGGACTGAGACACATCATCACTCAGGACATCAGCAGGTAGAGTGGGACTGAGACACATCATCACTCAGGACGCCAACAGGATGCAGGTAGAGTGGGTAGCGCTACTGGATGTTGTGACCATGCTGTTCGCTACCAAACAATACTCATATTAACCAGGATCTGTTCCAGCTAATATCATGACTATTGGGACTAATTAGAGTAACTGGAACACACTCAGGGGAACCAATTGTAGGGGATAAGGAGGATGAATAATCAAGTTCAGTCACCTCTACGTGCCTGTTTCCTCTTCCTGTTCCACACCAGGATCTGGATCCAGTGTTTTGAGGAGTCTAAGCCCATCTACTGTGGGGACTGTCAGAGCATCTCTTTTTGCAGCTTCACACAGCCCTCTCTGCTGGTGGTCTGCTCCAAGTACTGGAGGGAAAGACGCTAGAGCCCATGCTCCCTGGGTCTCCCTCACTGCCCAGGTTGGAACACCCATTCACTGTGATCTGTAGACCTAGTAGACCCTAGTAGACCCTAGTAGACCTAGTGCCCCTAGTAGACCCTAGTAGACCCTAGTAGACCTAGTAGATCCTAGTAGACCCTAGTAGACCTAGTGCCCCTAGTAGACCTAGTAGACCTAGTGCCCCTAGTAGACCCTAGTAGACCCTAGTGCCCCTAGTAGACCCTAGTAGACCCTAGTAGACCCTAGTAGACCCTAGTAGGACCTAGTAGACCTAGTGACCCTAGTAGACCTAGTAGACCCTAGTAGACCCTAGTAGACCCTAGTAGACCTAGTGCCCCTAGTAGACCTAGTAGACCTAGTGCCCCTAGTAGACCCTAGTAGACCCTAGTAGACCCTAGTAGGACCTAGTAGACCTAGTAGACCTAGTGACCCTAGTAGACCCTAGTAGACCCTAGTAGACCCTAGTAGGACCTAGTAGACCTAGTTACCCTAGTAGACCTAGTGACCCTAGTAGACCCTAGTAGACCTAGTGCCCCTAGTAGACCTAGTGCCCCTAGTAGACCCTAGTAGACCCTAGTAGGACCTAGTAGACCTAGTGACCCTAGTAGACCCTAGTAGACCTAGTAGACCTAATGACCCTAGTAGACCCTAGTAGGACCTAGTAGACCCTAGTAGACCCTAGTAGACCTAGTAGACCTAGTGACCCTAGTAGACCCTAGTAGACCCTAGTAGACCCTAGTAGACCTAGTAGACCTAGTAGACCTAGTAGACCCTAGTAGACCCTAGTAGACCCTAGTAGACCCTAGTAGGCCTAGTAGACCTAGTAGACCTAGTGACCCTAGTAGACCTAGTAGACCTAGTAGACCTAGTGACCTAGTAGCCCCCTAGTAGACCCCTAGACCTAGACCTTGTAGACCTAGTAGACCTAGTGACCCTAGTAGACCTAGTAGACCTAGTGCCCTAGTAGACCTAGTAGACCTAGTGACCCTAGTAGACCTAGTAGACCTAGTGCCCCTAGTAGACCCTAGTAGACCTAGTAGACCTAGTGCCCCTAGTAGACCCTAGTAGACCCTAGTGACCCTAGTAGACCCTAGTAGACCTAGTAGACCTAGTGCCCCTAGTAGACCCTAGTAGACCCTAGTAGACCTAGTAGATCCTAGTAGACCCTAGTAGACCTAGTGCCCCTAGTAGACCTAGTAGACCTAGTGCCCCTAGTAGACCTAGTAGACCCTAGTGCCCCTAGTAGACCTAGTAGACCCTAGTAGACCTAGTAGACCTAGTAGACCCTAGTAGACCTAGTGACCTAGTAGACCTAGTAGACCCTAGTAGACCCTAGTAGACCCTAGTAGACCTAGTGCCCCTAGTAGACCTAGTAGACCTAGTGCCCCTAGTAGACCCTAGTAGACCCTAGTAGACCCTAGTAGGACCTAGTAGACCTAGTAGACCTAGTGACCCTAGTAGACCCTAGTAGACCCTAGTAGGACCTAGTAGACCTAGTTACCCTAGTAGACCTAGTGACCCTAGTAGACCCTAGTAGACCTAGTGCCCCTAGTAGACCTAGTGCCCCTAGTAGACCCTAGTAGACCCTAGTAGGACCTAGTAGACCTAGTGACCCTAGTAGACCCTAGTAGACCTAGTAGACCTAGTAGACCTAGTAGACCTAATGACCCTAGTAGACCCTAGTAGGACCTAGTAGACCCTAGTAGACCCTAGTAGACCCTAGTAGACCTAGTAGACCTAGTAGACCTAGTAGACCCTAGTAGACCCTAGTAGACCCTAGTAGACCCTAGTAGACCCAGTAGACCTAGTAGACCTAGTAGACCCTAGTAGACCCTAGTAGACCCTAGTAGACCCTAGTAGACCCTAGTAGGCCTAGTAGACCTAGTGACCCTAGTAGACCTAGTAGACCTAGTAGACCTAGTGACCCTAGTAGACCCTAGTAGACCCTAGTAGACCTAGTAGACCTAGTAGACCTAGTGACCCTAGTAGACCTAGTAGACCTAGTGCCCCTAGTAGACCCTAGTAGACCTAGTGACCCTAGTAGACCTAGTAGACCTAGTGCCCCTAGTAGACCCTAGTAGACCTAGTAGACCTAGTGCCCCTAGTAGACCCTAGTAGACCCTAGTAGACCCTAGTAGACCCTAGTGACCCTAGTAGACCCTAGTAGACCTAGTAGACCTAGTAGACCTAGTGACCCTAGTAGACCCTAGTAGACCCTAGTAGACCTAGTAGACCTAGTGACCCTAGTAGACCTAGTAGACTTAGTGCCCCTAGTGACCCTAGTAGACCCTAGTAGACCTAGTAGACCTAGTGCCCCTAGTAGACCCTAGTAGACCCTAGTAGACCTAGTAGACCTAGTTCCGCTAGTAGACCTAGTGCCCCTGGTAGACCCTAGTAGGACCTAGTGCCCCTAGTGCCCCTAGTAGACCCTAGTAGACCTAGTGCCCCTAGTAGGACCTAGTAGACCTAGTGTAGACCCAGTAGACCTAGTTCCCCTAGTTCCCCTAGTAGACCTAGTAGACCTAGTTCCGCTAGTAGACCCAGTGCCCCTGGTAGACCTAGTAGACACAGTGTAGGCACAGTAGACCTAGTGCCCCGAGTAGACCTAGTGCCCCTAGTAGACCTAGTGCCCCTAGTAGACCTAGTGCCCCTAGTAGACCTAGTGCCCCTAGTAGACCTAGTGCCCCTGGTAGACCTAGTAGACGTAGTGCCCCTAGTAGACGTAGTGCCCCTAGTAGACCTAGTGCCCCGAGTAGACGTAGTGCCCCTAGTAGACCTAGTAGACCTAGTGCCCCTAGTAGACCTAGTGCCCCTGGTAGACCTAGTGCCCCTGGTAGACCTAGTGCCCCTGGTAGACCTAGTAGACCTAGTGCCCCTAGTAGATCTAGTGCCCCTGGTAAACCCAGTGCAGACCCAGTAGACCTAGTGCCCCTAGTAGATCTAGTAGACCTAGTGCCCCTGGTAGATCTAGTAGACCTAGTGCCCCTGGTAGACCCAGTCGACCTCGTAGACCCTGTGTAGACCTAGTGCCCCTGGTAGACCTAGTGCCCCTAGTAGACCTAGTGCCCCTAGTAGACCTAGTAGACCTAGTAGACCTAGTGTAGACCGAGTGCCCTTAGTAGACCTAGTGCCCCTAGTAGACCTAGTTCCCCTAGTAGACCTAGTGCCCCTAGTAGACCTAGTTCCCCTAATCATTTTAGTCAATAAGATTCTTGCTACGTAAGCTTAACTTTCTGAACATTTGAGACGTGTAGTCCACTTGTCATTCAATCTCCTTTGCATTAGCGTAGCCTCTTCTGTAGCCTGTCAACTATGTGTCTGTCTATCCCTGTTCTCTCCTCTCTGCACAGACCATACAAACGCTCCACACCGCGTGGCCGCGGCACCTAATCTGGTGGACCCAGCGCGTTGACCCACGTGGAGTTCCAGGCCTCCGGTAGCCTCTGGAACTGCCGATCTGCGGCCAACAAGGCAGAGTTCATCTCAGCCTATGCCTCCCTCCAGTCCCTCGAATTCTTGGCACTGACGGAAACATGGATCACCACAGATAACACTGCCACTCCTACTGCTCTCTCTTCGTCCGCCCACGTGTTCTCGCACACCCCGAGAGCTTCTGGTCAGCGGGGTGGTGGCACCGGGATCCTCATCTCTCCCAAGTGGTCATTCTCTCTTTCTCCCCTTTCCCATCTGTCTATCGCCTCCTTTGAATTCCATGCTGTCACAGTTACCAGCCCTTTCAAGCTTAACATCCTTATCATTTATCGCCCTCCAGGTTCCCTCGGAGAGTTCATCAATGAGGTTGATGCCTTGATAAGCTCCTTTCCTGAGGACGGCTCACCTCTCACAGTTCTGGGCGACTTTAACCTCCCCACGTCTACCTTTGACTCATTCCTCTCTGCCTCCTTCTTTCCACTCCTCTCCTCTTTTGACCTCACCCTCTCACCTTCCCCCCCTACTCACAAGGCAGGCAATACGCTCGACCTCATCTTTACTAGATGCTAGTCTTCCACTAACCTCATTGCAACTCCCCTCCAAGTCTCCGACCACTACCTTGTATCCTTTTCCCTCTCGCTCTCATCCAACACTTCCCACACTGCCCCTACTCGGATGGTATCGCGCCGTCCCAACCTTCGCTCTCTCTCCCCCGCTACTCTCTCCTCTTCCATCCTATCATCTCTTCCCTCTGCTCAAATCTTCTCCAACCTATCTCCTGATTCTGCCTCCTCAACCCTCCTCTCCTCCCTTTCTGCATCCTTTCTCTATGCCCCCTATCCTCCAGGCCGGCTCGGTCCTCCCCTCCCGCTCCGTGGCTCGACGACTCATTGCGAGCTCACAGAACAGGGCTCCGGGCAGCCGAGCGGAAATGGAGGAAAACTCGCCTCCCTGCGGACCTGGCATCCTTTCGCTCCCTCCTCTCTACATTTTCCTCTTCCGTCTCTGCTGCTAAAGCCACTTTCTACCACTCTAAATTCCAAGCTTCTGCCTCTAACCCTAGGAAGCTCTTTGCCACCTTCTCCTCCCTCCTGAATCCCCCCCCCTTCTCCCTCTCTGCAGATGACTTCGTCAACCATTTTGAAAAGAAGGTCGACGACATCCGATCCTCGTTTGCTAAGTCAAACAACACCGCTGGTTCTGCTCACACTGCCCTACCCTGTGCTCTGACCTCTTTCTCCCTCTCTCTCCAGATGAAATCTCGCGTCTTGTGACGGCCGGCCGCCCAACAACCTGCCCGCTTGACCCTATCCCCTCCTCTCTTCTCCAGACCATTTCCGGAGACCTTCTCCCTTACCTCACCTCGCTCATCAACTCATCCCTGACCGCTGGCTACGTCCCTTCCGTCTTCAAGAGAGCGAGAGTTGCACCCCTTCTGAAAAAACCTACACTCGATCCCTCCGATGTCAACAACTACAGACCAGTATCCCTTCTTTCTTTTCTCTCCAAAACTCTTGAACGTGCCGTCCTTGGCCAGCTCTCCCGCTATCTCTCTCAGAATGACCTTCTTGATCCAAATCAGTCAGGTTTCAAGACTAGTCATTCAACTGAGACTGCTCTTCTCTGTATCACGGAGGCGCTCCGCACCGCTAAAGCTAACTCTCTCTCCTCTGCTCTCATCCTTCTAGACCTATCAGCTGCCTTCGATACTGTGAACCATCAGATCCTCCTCTCCACCCTCTCCGAGTTGGGCATCTCCGGCGCGGCCCACGCTTGGATTGCGTCCTACCTGACAGGTCGCTCCTACCAGGTGGCGTGGCGAGAATCTGTCTCCTCACCACGCGCTCTCACCACTGGTGTCCCCCAGGGCTCTGTTCTAGGCCCTCTCCTATTCTCCTCGCTATACACCAAGTCACTTGGCTCTGTCATAACCTCACATGGTCTCTCCTATCATTGCTATGCAGACGACACACAATTAATCTTCTCCTTTCCCCTTCTGATGACCAGGTGGCGAATCGCATCTCTGCATGTCTGGCAGACATATCAGTGTGGATGACGGATCACCACCTCAAGCTGAACCTCGGCAAGACGGAGCTGCTCTTCCTCCCGGGAAGGACTGCCCGTTCCATGATCTCGCCATCACGGTTGACAACTCCATTGTGTCCTCCTCCCAGAGCGCTAAGAACCTTGGCGTGATCCTGGACAACACCCTGTCGTTCTCAACTAACATAAAGGCGGTGGCCCGTTCCTGTAGGTTCATGCTCTACAACATCCGCAGAGTACGACCCTGCCTCACACAGGAGCGGCGCAGGTCCTAATCCAGGCACTTGTCATCTCCCGTCTGGATTACTGCAACTCGCTGTTGGCTGGGCTCCCTGCCTGTGCCATTAAACCCCTACAACTCAGAGAACGCCGCAGCCCTCTGGTGTTCAACCTTCCCAAGTTCTCTCATGTCACCCCGCTCCTCCGCTCTCTCCACTGGCTTCCAGTTGTCATCCGCTACAAGACCATGGTGCTTGCCTACGGAGCTGTGAACGGCACCTAAGTACCTCCAGGCTCTGATCAGGCCCTACACCCAAACAAGGGCACTGCGTTCATCCACCTCTGGCCTGCTCGCCTCCCTACCACTGAGGAAGTACAGTTCCCGCTCAGCCCAGTCAAAATGCTGCTCTGGCCCCCAATGGTGGAACAAGACCTCAGACGCCAGGACAGCGGAGTCAATCACCACCTTCCGGAGACACCTGAAACCCCACCTCTTTAAGGAATACCTAGGATAGGATAAGTAATCCTTCTCACCCCCCCCCCTTTTAAGATTTAGATGCACTATTGTAAAGTGACTGTTCCACTGGATGTCATAAGGTGAATGCACCAATTTGTAAGTCGCTCTGGATAAGAGCGTCTGCTAAATGACTTAAATGTAAATGTAAATGTAGTAGACCTAGTTCCCCTAGTAGACCTAGTGCCCCTAGTAGACCTAGTGCCCCTAGTAGACCTAGTTCCCCTAGTAGAGCTAGTTCCCCTAGTAGACGTAGTGCCCCTAGTAGACGTAGTGCCCCTAGTAGACGTAGTAGACCCAGTGTAGACCCAGTAGACCTAGTGCCCCTGGTAGACCTAGTAGACCCAGTGTAGACCTAGTAGACCCAGTGTAGACCCAGTTGACCTAGTGCCCCTAGTAGACCTAGTGCCCCTAGTAGACCTAGTGCCCCTAGTAGACCTAGTGCCCCTAGTAGACCTAGTGCCCCTAGTAGACCTAGTAGACCTAGTGCCCCTGGTAGACCTAGTAGACCTAGTGCCCCTGGTAGACCTAGTGCCCCTGGTAGACGTAGTAGACCTAGTGCCCCTGGTAGACGTAGTAGACCTAGTGCCCCTGGTAGACCTAGTAGACCTAGTGCCCCTAGTAGACCCAGTGTAGACCCAGTAGACCTAGTGCCCCTGGTAGACCTAGTAGACCTAGTGCCCCTGGTAGACCTAGTGCCCCTGGTAGACGTAGTAGACCTAGTGCCCCTGGTAGACGTAGTAGACCTAGTGCCCCTGGTAGACCTAGTAGACCTAGTGCCCCTAGTAGACCCAGTGTAGACCCAGTAGACCTAGTGCCCCTGGTAGACCTAGTAGACCTAGTGCCCCTGGTAGACCTAGTAGACCTAGTGCCCCTAGTAGACCTAGTGCCCCTAGTAGACCTAGTGCCCCTAGTAGACCTAGTAGACCTAGTGCCCCTGGTAGACCTAGTAGACCTAGTGTCCCTGGTAGACCTAGTGCCCCTAGTAAACCCAGTAGACCTAGTGCCCCTGGTAGACCTAGTGCCCCTGGTAGACCAAGTGCCATCGCTCTAACCACTAGGCTACCTGCCTCCTAGTCCTCTAACTAGATACCAAAGTATCTTTAATTCTTAGTCAATGTTCTCTTTCTGTCTTATATTGTGTGTTCTGTTTGCTTAGGTAGTCAATCTGTTTATGCTGTCTCGCCAAAACGTGACAATGCTTGGCGTGGCAATGTGTGACAAGGACATGGCAAGATGGCACAAACAGATGTGGGACCCACCAGGCTAGTGTGTTCTGTATTTAATTTAGGAGGTGTGTATTCTTCTGTGTATAGATCTGATTCATGTGCTGTCTGTACCTTTTCAGTTTGTTGTTTTTGTTCATTTTCTTTTGTTACCCTCGCCTTGCCCCTGATCTGATGGCGTGTCCTCCTCAGATTGAAGAGTCTGGTGAGGGGGCAGACATGGTGGTGCTGTGCCACCCTGCCTTGCCCCTGATCCGATGGCGTGTGCTCCTCAGATTGAAGAGTCTGGTGAGGGGGCAGACATGGTGGTGCTGTGCCACCCTGCCTTGCCCCTGATCCGAGGGCGTGTCCTCCTCAGATTGAAGAGTCTGGTGAGGGGGCAGACATGGTGGTGCTGTGCCACCCTGCCTTGCCCCTGATCCGAGGGCGTGTGCTCCTCAGATTGAAGAGTCTGGTGAGGGGGTAGACGTGGTGGTGCTGTGCCACCCTGCCTTGCCCCTGATCCGAGGGCGTGTCCTCCTCAGATTGAAGAGTCTGGTGAGGGGGTAGACGTGGTGGTGCTGTGCCACCCTGCCTGCGAAGGAGACTTGGAGCTCTCCACACCAGAGCTGCTATTCCACCAGCAGCCTCTAGAGGCACCAGCAAGCTCAGTGCTGCAGTGTACAGATGGAGAGAGGCCTAGTAGACTGTATATATATATAATATGACACTGTATATATACATAATATGACATTTGTAATGTCTTTATTGTTTTGAAACTTCTGTATGTGTAATGTTTACTGTTAATTTGTATTGTTTATTTCACTTTATATATTCACTTTATGTATTATCTACCTCACTTGCTTTGGCAATGTTTACACATGGTTCCCATGCCAATAAAGCCCTTGAATTGAGAGGCACACACTGGCTCTGTCCAGCAGGGGGAGCCATTAGCTCTGTCACAGATTCACTGCATGCACTCACAGATTCACAGAAGAAGCATGCAGACCAAGATGGCAAGATGTGATAGCATATTGTTGTGGCACGGGGAAATTACACAACATTTAGTGCCCCATGCATAGTACGCTGGTGGTTTGATCAATATCATATTTGATGTTGTTGAATTTCTCATTATAAATCAGTATCCTAAAATGTTACTAATATAGCCTTGCAGATGTATTGTCTTGTTGATGAAGACTGATAACTCATCT
>NC_068432.1:50652146-50789646 GCF_023373465.1 Oncorhynchus keta
GAGATAATACCATGAACACAGAGATAATATGGAACTGAACACAGAGATAATACCATAGATATGGAACTGAACACAGAGAAAATACCATAGATATGGAACTGGCATGGATATATAATACCATATATATGGAACTGAACACAGAGATAATACCATGAATATGGAACTGGCATGGATATATAATACCATATATATGGAACTGAACACAGATATATAATACCATATATATGGAACTGAACACAGAGATAATACCATGAATATGGAACTGGCATGGATATATAATACCATATATATGGAACTGAACACAGAGATAATACCATAGATATGGAACTGAACACAGAGATAATACCATATATATGGAACTGAACACAGAGATAATACCATATATATGGAACTGAACACAGAGATAATACCGTAGATATGGAACTGAACACAGAGATAATACCATAGATATGGAACTGAACACAGAGATAATACCATATATATGGAACTGAACACAGAGATAATACCATAGATATGGAACTGAACACAGAGATAATACCATAGATATGGAACTGAACACAGAGATAATACCATGAATATGGAACTGAACACAGAGGAAATACCATAGATATGGAACTGAACACAGAGATAATACTGTAGATATGGAACTGAACACAGAGATAATACCATAGATATGGAACTGAACACAGAGATAATACCATGAATATGGAACTGAACACAGAGGAAATACCATAGATATGGAACTGAACACAGAGATAATACCATAGATATGGAACTGAACACAGAGATAATACCATAGATATGGAACTGAACACAGAGATAATACCATATATATGGAACTGAACACAGAGATTAAAAACTAGGAAGTAAAGAGCAGGAAGTGACGCCATCAATATGTGCTGTGATTTGTTGATTAAACTCCACTGACATTACAAAAAAATACCTTCCATTGCTTGAGCCACATTAGTTAACACACATTTGAATGAACATTCTACGTTACCATGGAAATAATTACATTACATCACAATCTCAGGCAGCCATTGCGAGTGTACCAGGCAAGTTGCCATGGTTAGAGGTTTCAAGCCCATTCTATTCATTCTGTTTCTATGGATAATACCAGTGTTCATTGTTCTAATGTTCTGTGTTCTAGTTGCTCATATGTCCCTCGGTGACACGGTTCTTCTACAACCGTCGGGAGCCCTTCCACAAGCTGCTGGTCCAGGGAGATTCAGCCGGACGCCTCACCCTCTGGAGCATCCCAGACACCTCGTCGCTGCAGGCCCTCTCCACCGCAACAGGTACCATTTAGTCCACTAGGTGGCGCAAGAGCCCCACATCTGTAGGGCTGCTGTGGGGGAGAATTGGATGGCTTTAATGCCATTGGCTGGCCAAAACCATCCCTCCCAGCGTAGGGAATGTGTAGTCAGTCCATTATTTCCCAAGGTTTTTGTTGTGATATCTGCGGCCTAAAATGCTTGATCTTTGCAGCGACTTTATTGACATTTTGCGATGAAATGTGATCTTTTTTTTTCCATTTTAATTTTAAATAAAGTAATAAAAAGTAATGTGGTCCGTTCTAGTACAATTGTACGCAGAATACATTTCTAAGACTGTGTTTAGACAGACAGGCATCCTAATTTACTAATTGTTCTTAATTTTATCCAGCAGTTGAAAACAAAAAGAATCATGAGTGAGTATAAAGGTGGCTGTGCTGATTTATTTATTTTTGACAGAACTTGCAGATTGGAAGTGACTTCCTCTTGTGTTCCAGCACGAAGTTGAATACAAAACAATTTGCTCCCGCCTTCAGGTAAAACATTGGAAATGGGTTTCGCAGTCTTTAGCGGTGGTTTCTGTTGACTAATAAGATGCCTTCCTGTTTATTGTAATGTCAGTCTTAATGTCAGTAGTCATCAACAACTTCGCACGCTGACAGGGGGAAAACGTGTCTCATGTGGTTCTATTGGGCTGTTTCCTTCAGTAACAGTGGTCAAAATTGCCATCCCTCTTTTGATTGGATCCTTTTGAGATAAAAGTGCGGTGATTGGTCAAAATTGCCATCCCTCTTTTGATTGGATCCTTTTGAGATAAAAGTGCGGTGATTGGCCAAAATTGCCATTCCTCTTTTGATTGGATCCTTTTGAGATAAAAATGTGGTGATTGGTCAAAATTGGGAGCTATTGCATCACATGCATGACTTGGTAGATTTTTTTTTTTGCGTTTGAATTATGTGATCGTGGATTCCTGGAGGGACTGAGTATCACATTCCTCATGATTCCTCTTCATGACTATGCAAAGCCTTTTCTCTGGTCTAAGCCAGGCTGGTCAAATGGGTCTGTTTGGTTCTGTATATAGATAATACTGTTGTTCTCTACTTCCCCTGTCCCTCAGAGCTCCACGTGTCCTCCACCATCTCCCTCCAGGAGGCCTTTGACAAGCTGGCTCCCCTGTCGGCGGGCATCATAGACCAGCTGAGTGTCACGCCCGGGTCGGAGGAGCCCATCAAGGTGACGGCCAGCGTCTACATCCCCTCCCAGGGCAGGCTGGTGTGTGGCAGAGAGGACGGAAGTATCATCCTGGTCCCCGCCACACAGACCGCCATCGTACAGCTGCTGCAGAGAGAACACATGCTGTGAGGGGGTTGGGGGAGAGGGGTGTGTGGCTGTACATGCTGTGAGGGGTGAGGGGGTTAGGGGAGAGGGGTGTGTGGCTGTACATGCTGTGAGGGGGTTGGGGGAGAGGGGTGTGTGGCTGTACATGCTTTAAGGGGTGAGGGGGTTAGGGGAGAGGGGTGTGTGGGTGTATATGCTGTGAGGGGTGAGGGGGTTAGGGGAGAGGGGTGTGTGGGTGTACATGCTGTGAGGGGTGAGGGGTTAGGGGAGAGGGGTGTGTGGCTGTACATGCTGTGAGGGGTGAGGGGGTTAGGGGAGAGGGGTGTGTGGGTGTACATGCTGTGAGGGGGTTGGGGGAGAGGGGTGTGTGGCTGTACATGCTGTGAGGGGTGAGGGGGTTAGGGGAGAGGGGTGTGTGGGTGTACATGCTGTGAGGGGTTAGGGGAGAGGGGTGTGTGGCTGTACATGCTGTGAGGGGTTAGGGGAGAGGGGTGTGTGGGTGTACATGCTGTGAGGGGTTAGGGGAGAGGGGTGTGTGGCTGTACATGCTGTGAGGGTGTTGGGGGAGAGGGGTGTGTGGCTGTACATGCTGTGAGGGGTTAGGGGAGAGGGGTGTGTGGGTGTACATGCTGTGAGGGGTTAGGGGAGAGGGGTGTGTGGGTGTACATGCTGTGAGGGGTTAGGGGAGAGGGGTGTGTGGCTGTACATGCTGCGTAGGGGTGAGGGGGTTAGGGGAGAGGGGTGTGTGGCTGTACATGCTGTGAGGGGTGAGGGGTTAGGGGAGAGGGGGTGTGTGGCTGTACATGCTGTGAGGGGTGAGGGGTTAGGGAGAGGGGTGTGTGGGTGTACATGCTGTGAGGGGTTAGGGGAGAGGGGTGTGTGGGTGTACATGCTGTGAGGGGTTAGGGGAGAGGGGTGTGTGGCTGTACATGCTGTGAGGGGTTAGGGGAGGGGGGTGTGTGGCTGTACATGCTGTGAGGGGTTAGGGGAGAGGGGTGTGTGGCTGTACATGCTGTGAGGGGTTAGGGGAGAGGGGTGTGTGGCTGTACATGCTGTGAGGGGTTAGGGGAGAGGGGTGTGTGGCTGTACATGCTGTGAGGGGTTAGGGGAGAGGGGTGTGTGGCTGTACATGCTGTGAGGGGTTAGGGGGGAGGGGGGTGTGGCTGTACATGCTGTGAGGGGTTAGGGGAGAGGGGTGTGTGGCTGTACATGCTGTGAGGGGTTAGGGGAGAGGGGTGTGTGGCTGTACATGCTGCGTAGCGGTTAGGGGTTAGGGGAGAGGGGTGTGTGGGTGTACATGCTGCGTAGGGGTGAGGGGGTTAGGGGGGAGGGGTGTGTGGGTGTACATACTGCTGTGAGGGGTGTAGGGGAGAGGGGTGAGGGGGTTAGGGGAGAGGGGTGTGTGGGTGTACATGCTGCGTAGGGGTGAGGGGGTTAGGGGAGAGGGGTGTGTGGCTGTACATGCTGCGTGTGTCTGTGGTAGCTGGCTCTTACCAAACTACATTTAATTGAATGCACTGATTGTGTCTGTGGATAAGAGCATCTGCTAAATGACTCAACTGTCTCCTCTCTCTGCAGGCTCACCGTACCCTGAGGGTTAGGGTTAGTGACTGTGTTACTGTCTCCTCTCTCTCCAGGCTGACCCCCTCACCACACCCTGAGGGTTAGGGTTAGTGACTGTCTCCTCTCTCTGCAGGCTCACCACACCCTGAGGGTTAGGGTTAGTGACTGTCTCCTCTCTCTGCAGGCTCACCACACCCTGAGGGTTAGGGCTAGTGACTGTATCCTCTCTCTGCAGGCTCACTGTACCCTGAGGGTTAGGGTTAGTGACTGTCTCCTCTCTCTGCAGGCTCACCACACCCCGAGGGTTAGGGTTAGTGACTGTCTCCTCTCTCTGCAGGCTCACCACACCCTTTGGGTTAGGGTTAGTGACTGTCTCCTCTCTCTGCAGGCTCACCACACCCTGAGGGTTAGGGTTAGTGACTGTCTCCTCTCTCTGCAGGCTCACCACACCCTGAGGGTTAGGGTTAGTGACTGTATCCTCTCTCTGCAGGCTCACCGTACGCTGAGGGTTAGGGTTAGTGACTGTATCCTCTCTCTCCAGTCTAACCCCCCCACCACACCCTGAGGGTTAGGGTTAGTGACTCTCTCCTCTCTCTGCAGGCTCACCACACCCTGAGGGTTAGGGTTAGTGACTGTCTCCTCTCTCTGCAGGCTCACCGTACCCTGAGGGTTAGGGTTAGTGACTGTATCCTCTCTCTGCGCAGGCTCACCGTAACCTGAGGGTTATGGTTAGTGACTGTGTTACTGTCTCCTCTCTCTCCAGGCTGACCCCCTCACCGTACCCTGAGGGTTAGGGTTAGTGACTGTGTTACTGTCTCCTCTCTCTATAGGCTGACCCCCTCACCGTACCCTGAGGGTTAGGGTTAGTGACTGTGTTACTGTCTCCTCTCTCTATAGGCTGACCCCCTCACCGTACCCTGCGGGGTCACCGTAACAAGGTGCCTGCTGTACCCCGCCAGGTGTAGGGCTAGTGACGACCAGCGCTCCTCGGCGGTGTGGACGTCATCGTCCGGGACACAACTTCTCTGCGGAGATGAAAGACGTCTTCTGTGTTCTTCACGGAGGAGAGATCACACAGCTGCTGGTCCCCCTGGGAAGGGAGAGATCACACAGCTGCTGGTCCCCCTGAGAACTGAGATCACACAGCTGCTGGTCCCCCTGAGAACTGGAGAGATCACACAGCTGCTGGTCCCCCTGAGAACTGGAGAGATCACACAGCTGCTGGTCCCCCTGAGAACTGGAGAGTCACACAGCTGCTGGTCCCCCTGAGAACTGGAGAGATCACACCTCTGCTGGTCCCCCTGAGAACTGGAGAGATCACACCTCTGCTGGTCCCCCTGAGAACTGGAGAGATCACACCTCTGCTGGTCCCCCTGAGAACTGGAGAGATCACACCTCTGCTGGTCCCCCTGAGAACTGGAGAGATCACACCTCTGCTGGTCCCCCTGAGAACTGGAGAGATCACACCTCTGCTGGTCCCCCTGAGAACTGGAGAGATCACACAGCTGCTGGTCCCCCCTGAGAACTGGAGAGATCACACCTCTGCTGGTCCCCCTGAGAACTGGAGAGATCACACTCTGCTGGTCCCCCTGAGAACTGGAGAGATCACACAGCTGCTGGTCCCCCCTGAGAACTGGAGAGATCACACCTCTGCTGGTCCCCCCTGAGAACTGGAGAGATCACACAGCTGCTGGTCCCCCCTGAGAACTGGAGAGATCACACAGCTGCTGGTCCCCCCTGAGAACTGGAGAGATCACACAGCTGCTGGTCCCCCCTGAGAACTGGAGAGATCACACAGCTGCTGGTCCCCCCTGAGAACTGGAGAGATCACACCTCTGCTGGTCCCCCCTGAGAACTGGAGAGATCACACAGCTGCTGGTCCCCCCTGAGAACTGGAGAGATCACACCTCTGCTGGTCCCCCCTGAGAACTGGAGAGATCACACAGCTGCTGGTCCCCCTGAGAACTGGAGAGATCACACCTCTGCTGGTCCCCCCTGAGAACTGGAGAGATCACACAGCTGCTGGTCCCCCCCTGAGAACTGCAGCGTGAGCAGAGCTTCACACAAAGTCCTCTTGAATCTTCTCCCCCAGCCCTCATTCTTTTATGAGTGCAATTTTGTAGGTGGGACTGGAATGAGAAGTGGACTAATGTTAATATGCCAAGCCCTTTGAAAGGACTGTAGTGGATTTCATCTCCATCACGGCTGTCCATCAGTGGAGAGAGGAGAGGCCTCCGTCATCATTGATTCTAGTTCTGCCCTCTGATCTCACACAGTGTGCTGCCTCCCTGCTACTTCCCGAGAGAAGAGAAGAGGCTTGTAGCACACAGCCTCATCTCTCCCTCCCTGGGCAGCCATGCCTCCTCTGCCCTTTGTTTGTGTGTGTGTGTGTGTGCCTGCGTGTGTGTGTGTGCCTGCGTGTGTGTGTGTGCCTGCGTGTGTGTGTGCCTGTGTGTGTGTGTGCCTGCGTGTGTGTGTGTGCCTGCGTGTGTGTGTGCCTGCGTGTGTGTGTGTGTGCCTGTGTGTGTGTGATTGACAGGTACCATACCCATGTCCATTATATGTGAGTGGTTCACACTGTAAGTAAGAGTGTCTGTTCTGAGAGAGAATTACCTCCGGGGATCTTAATGACCTGTTTAGTTATGCGGGCGCTCTATAGCATGTCGATCCGCCTACTTAAGGAGCCAGGCCATTTAATTGATACGTGTGAGAGGGAGAGCGGAGCAGGAGATGGGCTAGCTCCGAGGCTGGCGGCGGGGGGGATCCATAATATCGGTTGTACTGTGTACACTGTAGTGAGGAGGGCATGGCAGCGCCTCTTCCCCTTCAGGAGGTTGAAAATATTTTGCATGGTCCTTTTGGATTCTGAAGAAGTTCTACAGCTGCACCATCGAGAGCATCTTGACTAGCTGCATCACCGCTTGGTATGACAACCCCCCCTAGACTTGATCGCAAAGAGATACAGAGGATGGTGCTCCCTGCCATCAAGGGACTTCTATATTGGGCGATTTCAGAGGATGGGCGGAAAAATTGCGAATGACTCCAGCCACACAAACCATGAACTATTCACTCGACCTACCATCCGGCAAACGCTACCAGAGCATCGGCTCTCGTACCAACCGTCTGAGACAGCTTTTACCCCAAGCCTTAAGACTGTTAAATAGCCATAAGACGGCTGAATAAATGGTTACCCGGGCTATCTTGCACTGACCCTCATACACACTCACAAGACTATATATACACACAATATACACACTATATACACATACACACTCACAATACTATATATACACACAATATACACATACACACTCACAATACTATATATACACACAATATACACACTATATACACATACACACTCACAATACTATATATACACACTATATACACACTATATACACATACACACTCACAATACTATATATACACACAATATACACATACACACTCACAATACTATATATATACACAATATACACATACACACTCACAATACTATATATACACAATATACACACTATATACACACAATATACACACTATATACACATACACACTCACAATACTATATATACACACAATATACACATACACACTCACAAGACTATATATATACACTATATACACATACACACTCACACTCACAAGACTATATATACACACAATATACACATACACACTCACAATACTATATATACACACAATATACACATACACACTCACAAGACTATATATACACACAATATACACATGCACACTCAAAAGACTATATATACACACAATATACACATGCACACTCAAAAGACTATATATACACACTATATACACATACACACTCACAAGACTATATATACACACAATATACACAAACACACTCACAAGACTATATATACACAATATACACATACACACTCACAACACCATATATACACACACAATATACAGATACACACTCACAAGACCATATATACACACAATATACACATACACACTCACAAGACTATATATACACACAATATACACATACACACTCACAAGACTATATATACACACAATATACACATACACACTCACAAGACTATATATACACACAATATACACATACACACTCACAAGACCATATATACACACAATATACACATACACACTCACAAGACTATATATACACACTATATACACACTATATACACATTCACACTCACAAGCCTATATATACACACTATATACACATTCACACTCACAAGACTATATATACACACTATATACACACTATATACACATTCACACTCACAAGCCTATATATACACACTATATACACACTATATACACACTATATACACATTCACTCTCACAAGACTATATATACACACTAAAAACACATACACACTCACAAGACTATATATACACACTATATACACACTATATACACACTATATACACATTCACAAGACTATATATACACACAATATACACACACACTCACAAGACTATATATACACACAATATACATATACACACTCACAAGACTATATATACACACAATATACACATACACACTCACAAGACTATATATACACACTATATACACACTATATACACACTATATACACATTCACACTCACAAGACTATATATACACACTATATACACATGACTGTAAGTCGCCATTGATCTGGTACTTCCTGTATATAGCTCCACATTGATCTGGTACTTCCTGTATACAGCTCTAATTGAACTGGTACTTCCTGTATATAGCTCCACATTGATCTGGTACTCCCTGTATATCGCTCCACATTGATCTGGTACTTCCTGTATATAGCTCCACATTGATCTGGTACTCCCTGTATATCGCTCCACATTGATCTGGTACTCCCTGTATATAGCTCCACATTGATCTGGTACTCCCTGTATATCGCTCCACATTGATCTGGTACTTCCTGTATATAGCTCCACATTGATCTGGTACTTCCTGTATATAGATCCACATTGATCTGGTACTTCCTGTATATAGATCCACATTGATCTGGTACTTCCTGTATATAGCTCCACATTGATCTGGTACTTCCTGTATATAGCTCCACATTGATCTGGTACTCCCTGTATATCGCTCCACATTGATCTGGTACTCCCTGTATATAGCTCCACATTGATCTGGTACTCCCTGTATATCGCTCCACATTGATCTGGTACTTCCTGTATATAGCTCCACATTGATCTGGTACTTCCTGTATATAGATCCACATTGATCTGGTACTTCCTGTATATAGATCCACATTGATCTGGTACTTCCTGTATATAGCTCCACATTGATCTGGTACTTCCTGTATATAGCTCCACATTGATCTGGTACTTCCTGTATATAGCTCCATATTGATCTGGTACTTCCTGTATATAGCTCCACATTGATCTGGTACTAGTACTTCCTGTATATAGCTCCACATTGATCTGGTACTTCCTGTATATAGCTCCACATTGCTCTGGTACTTCCTGTATATAGCTCCACATTGATCTGGTACTGGTACTTCCTGTATATAGCCCCACATTGATCTGGTACTTCCTGTATATAGCTCCACATTGATCTTGTACTTCCCGTATATAGCTCCACATTGATCTGGTACTTCCTGTATATAGCTCCACATTGATCTGGTACTTCCTGTATATAGCTCCATGAGGCCAGACCACGTTGTAATACTGTTTAACAGATGCCCTGCCTTACCCTCTTTCTACAAGGCCTAGTCTACGGGAGGCCTAGTCTTCGGGAGGCCTAGTCTACGGGAGGCCTAGTCTACGGGAGGCCTAGTCTACGGGAGGCCTAGTCTACGGGAGGCCTAGTCTACGGGAGGCCTAGTCTACGAGAGGCCTAGTCTACGAGAGGCCTAGTCTACGAGAGGCCCAGTCTACGAGAGGCCCAGTCTACGAGAGGCCCAGTCTACGAGAGGCCCAGTCTACGAGAGGCCCAGTCTACGGGAGGCCCAGTCTACGGGAGGCCCAGTCTACGGGAGGCCCAGTCTACGAGAGGCCCAGTCTACGGGAGGCCCAGTCTACGGGAGGCCCAGTCTACGGGAGGCCCAGTCTACGGGAAAGATGGGGAGGCCCAGTCAACGGGAGGCCCAGTCTACGGGAGGCCCAGTCTACGAGAGGCCCAGTCTACGGGAGGCCCAGTCTACGGGAGGCCCAGTCTACGGGAGGCCCAGTCTACGGGAGGCCCAGTCTACGGGAGGCCCAGTCTACGGGAAAGAGGGTAAGGCAGGGCATCTGTTAAACAGTATTACAACGTGGTCTGGCCTCATTGAGCTATATACAGGAAGTACAAGAGGCCCAGTCTACGAGAGGCCCAGTCTACGAGAGGCCCAGTCTACGAGAGGCCTAGTCTACGAGAAAGATGGTAAGGCAGGGCATCTGTTAAACAGTATTACAACGTGGTCTGGCCTCACGGAGCTATATACTGGAAGTACGAGAGGCCCAGTCTACGGGAGGCCCAGTCTACGGGAGGCCCAGTCTACGGGAGGCCCAGTCTACGGGAGGCCCAGTCTACGGGAGGCCCAGTCTACGAGAGGCCCAATCATATTTGTATTCATATTTTGTTAATGGCTATAGAAATGCAGTCAGGTAATGAACTCATTATTATACATCAACATTTTAATTTGATTTACAATTATTCATTGTAAATAATTATTGAATTATATATATATATATATATATATATTTAAAAATATATATTTGTTTTATATAGTCTACATAATTACCCTGTACGTCACATTGGATTACACCTTTTTGTATCAGGAATAAATAAACATTAACAAGTTATACTTCCCATTGTGTTTCATTTATCATTGCTTTAACAATATGGTAATATCTGCATTCTTTAAAAAAAAAAGAAGAAAATAGTGTAGGTTTTTGCATGAAATAATATAATTATTGAATCTCAGGTCTAGACCTACAGGTTTAGAACCTACAGGTCTAGAACCTACAGGTTTAGAACCTACAGGTTTAGAACCTACAGGTTTAGAACCTACAGGTTTAGAACCTACAGGTTTAGAACCTACAGGTTTAGAACCTACAGGTCTAGAACCTACAGGTTTAGAACCTACAGGTCTAGAACCTACAGGTTTAGAACCTACAGGTTTAGAACCTACAGGTTTAGAACCTACAGGTCTAGAACCTACAGGTTTAGAACCTACAGGTTTAGAACCTACAGGTTTAGAACCTACAGGTCTAGAACCTACAGGTTTAGAACCTACAGGTCTAGAACCTACAGGTCTAGAACCTACAGGTCTAGAACCTACAGGTCTAGAGCCTACAGGTCTAGAGCCTACAGGTTTAGAACCTACAGGTCTAGAACCTACAGGTCTAGAACCTACAGGTTTAGAACCTACACAAGTGCCTCGGACAATGTGGTAAACTGTTTTCCACTGAATGTTTCTTTCTTTGATTTGCTCGCCTCACTTTTCTGGGGGGGAAAATCTGTTGAACACTGAATATATATTATATATACATATTTTTCTGGCCTTATTGTGTATTTTCTTTTACACCAGGTGTATTCGGTGCATGTGAAATAACATTTGATTTACTTCTCCCTCCTGGTTGGATATGAAAGAGACACTTCCTCTAGAGCTGAATTAAGAGCATTTTTAAACTCTCCCTGTATTTGACTTGTCTGTCTAGCCTAGACCCCTGGTGTGTACAGTAACCCTGGCCTGAGTAAGCTTGTTCCCATCCCTAGTCCTGGTACAGTAACCCTGGCCTGAGTAAGCTTGTTTCCATCCCTAACCCTTGGTACAGTACAGTAACACTGGCCTGAGTAAGCTTGTTTCCAACCCTAGTCCTTGGTACAGTAACCCTGGCCTGAGTAAGCTTGTTTCCAACCCTAGTCCTGGTACAGTACAGTAACCCTGGCCTGAGTAAGCTTGTTTCCAACCCTAGTCCTGGTACAGTACAGTAACCCTGGCCTGAGTAAGCTTGTTTCCAACCCTAGTCCTGGTACAGTACAGTAACCCTGGCCTGAGTAAGCCAACCCTAGTCCTGGTACAGTACAGTAACCCTGGCCTGAGTAAGCTTGTTTCCAACCCTAGTCCTGGTACAGTACAGTAACCCTGGCCTGAGTAAGCTTGTTTCCAACCCTAGTCCTTGGTACAGTACAGTAACCCTGGCCTGAGTAAGCTTGTTTCCAACCCTAGTCCTGGTACAGTACAGTAACCCTGGCCTGAGTAAGCTTGTTTCCAACCCTAGTCCTGGTACAGTACAGTAACCCTGGCCTGAGTTTCCAAAGCTTGTTGGCCTGAGTAAGCTTGTTTCCAACCCTAGTCCTGGTACAGTACAGTAACCCTGGCCTGAGTAAGCTTGTTTCCAACCTAGTCCTGGTACAGTACAGTAACCCTGGCCTGAGTAAGCTTGTTTCCAACCCTAGTCCTGGTACAGTACAGTAACCCTGGCCTGAGTAAGCTTGTTTCCAACCCTAGTCCTGGTTACAGTAACCCTTTCTTGTTTCCAACCCTAGTCCTGGTACAGTACAGTAACCCTGGCCTGAGTAAGCTTGTTTCCAACCCTAGTCCTGGTACAGTACAACTGGCCTAGTCCTGGTCCTACAGTACAGTAACCCTGGCCTGAGTAAGCTTGTTTCCAACCCTAGTCCTGGTACAGTACAGTAACCCTGGCCTGAGTAAGCTTGTTTCCAACCCTAGTCCTGGTACAGTAACCCTGGCCTGAGTAAGCTTGTTTCCAACCCTAGTCCTTACAGTACAGTAACCCTGGCCTGAGTAACAACCCTAGTCCTGGTACAGTACAGTAACCCTGGCCTGAGTAAGCTTGTTTCCAACCCTAGTCCTGGTACAGTACAGTAACCCTGGCCTGAGTAAGCTTGTTTCCAACCCTAGTCCTGGTACAGTACAGTAACCCTGGCCTGAGTAAGCTTGTTTCCAACCCTAGTCCTGGTACAGTACAGTAACCCTGGCCTGAGTAAGCTTGTTTCCAACCCTAGTCCTGGTACAGTACAGTAACCCTGGCCTGAGTAAGCTTGTTTCCAACCCTAGTCCTGGTACAGTACAGTAACCCTGGCCTGAGTAAGCTTGTTTCCAACCCTAGTCCTGGTACAGTACAGTAACCTGGCCAGTACAGTGGTACAACAGTAACTGGCCTGAGTAAGCTTGTTTCCAACCCTAGTCCTGGTACAGTACAGTAACCCTGGCCTGAGTAAGCTTGTTTACCATCCCTAGTCCTGGTACAGTAACCCTGGCCTGAGTAAGCTTGTTTCCAACCCTAGTCCTGGTACAGTACAGTAACCCTGGCCTGAGTAAGCTTGTTTCCAACCCTAGTCCTGGTACAGTACAGTAACCCTGGCCTGAGTAAGCTTGTTTCCAACCCTAGTCCTGGTACAGTACAGTAACACTGGCCTGAGTAAGCTTGTTTCCAACCCTAGTCCTGGTACAGTACAGTAACCCTGGCCTGAGTAAGCTTGTTTCCAACCCTAGTCCTGGTACAGTACAGTAACCCTGGCCTGAGTAAGCTTGTTTCCAACCCTAGTCCTGGTACAGTACAGTAACACTGGCCTGAGTAAGCTTGTTTCCAACCCTAGTCCTGGTACAGTACAGTAACCCTGGCCTGAGTAAGCTTGTTTCCAACCCTAGTCCTGGTACAGTACAGTAACCCTGGCCTGAGTAAGCTTGTTTCCAACCCTAGTCCTTGGTACAGTAACACTGGCCTGAGTAAGCTTGTTTCCAACCCTAGTCCTGGTACAGTAACCCTGGCCTGAGTAAGCTCGTTTCCAACCCTAGTCCTGGTACAGTACAGTAACACTGGCCTGAGTAAGCTTGTTTCCAACCCTAGTCCTGTTATAGTAACACTGGCCTGAGTAAGCTTGTTTCCATCCCTAGTCCTGGTACAGTACAGTAACCCTGGCCTGAGTAAGCTTGTTTCCAACCCTAGTCCTGGTACAGTACAGTTACCCTGGCCTGAGTAAGCTTGTTTCCAACCCTAGTCCTGGTACAGTACAGTAACACTGGCCTGAGTAAGCTTGTTTCCAACCCTAGTCCTGGTACAATACAGTAACACTGGCCTGAGTAAGCTTGTTTCCAACCCTAGTCCTGGTACAATACAGTAACACTGGCCTGAGTAAGCTCGTTTCCAACCCTAGTCCTGGTACAGTAACCCTGGCCTGAGTAAGCTTGTTTCCAACCCTAGTCCTGGTATAGTAACACTGGCCTGAGTAAGCTTGTTTCCATCCCTAGTCCTGGTACAGTACAGTAACCCTGGCCTGAGTAAGCTTGTTTCCAACCCTAGTCCTGGTACAGTACAGTAACACTGGCCTGAGTAAGCTTGTTTCCAACCCTAGTCCTGGTACAGTACAGTAACCCTGGCCTGAGTAAGCTTGTTTCCAACCCTAGTCCTGGTACAGTACAGTAACACTGGCCTGAGTAAGCTTGTTTCCAACCCTAGTCCTGGTACAGTACAGTAACACTGGCCTGAGTAAGCTTGTTTCCAACCCTAGTCCTGGTACAGTACAGTAACCCTGGCCTGAGTAAGCTTGTTTCCAACCCTAGTCCTGGTACAGTACAGTAACACTGGCCTGAGTAAGCTTGTTTCCATCCCTAGTCCTGGTACAGTACAGTAACACTGGCCTGAGTAAGCTTGTTTCCAACCCTAGTCCTTGGTACAGTACAGTAACCCTGGCCTGATTAAGCTTGTTTCCATCCCTAGTCCTGGTACAGTAACCCTGGCCTGAGTAAGCTTGTTTCCAACCCTAGTCCTGGTACAGTACAGTAACCCTGGCCTGAGTAAGCTTGTTTCCAACCCTAGTCCTGGTACAGTACAGTAACCCTGGCCTGAGTAAGCTTGTTTCCAACCCTAGTCCTTGGTACAGTACAGTAACACTGGCCTGAGTAAGCTTGTTTCCAACCCTAGTCCTGGTATAGTACAGTAACCCTGGCCTGAGTAAGCTTGTTTCCAACCCTAGTCCTGGTACAGTACAGTAACCCTGGCCTGAGTAAGCTTGTTTCCAACCCTAGTCCTGGTACAGTACAGTAACACTGGCCTGAGTAAGCTTGTTTCCAACCCTAGTCCTGGTACAGTACAGTAACCCTGGCCTGAGTAAGCTTGTTTCCAACCCTAGTCCTGGTACAGTACAGTAACCCTGGCCTGAGTAAGCTTGTTTCCAACCCTAGTCCTGGTATAGTAACACTGGCCTGAGTAAGCTTGTTTCCAACCCTAGTCCTGGTACAGTAACCCTGGCCTGAGTAAGCTCGTTTCCAACCCTAGTCCTTGGTACAGTACAGTAACACTGGCCTGAGTAAGCTTGTTTCCAACCCTAGTCCTGTTATAGTAACACTGGCCTGAGTAAGCTTGTTTCCATCCCTAGTCCTGGTACAGTACAGTAACCCTGGCCTGAGTAAGCTTGTTTCCAACCCTAGTCCTGGTACAGTACAGTTACCCTGGCCTGAGTAAGCTTGTTTCCAACCCTAGTCCTGGTACAGTACAGTAACACTGGCCTGAGTAAGCTTGTTTCCAACCCTAGTCCTGGTACAATACAGTAACACTGGCCTGAGTAAGCTTGTTTCCAACCCTAGTCCTGGTACAATACAGTAACACTGGCCTGAGTAAGCTCGTTTCCAACCCTAGTCCTGGTACAGTAACCCTGGCCTGAGTAAGCTTGTTTCCAACCCTAGTCCTGGTATAGTAACACTGGCCTGAGTAAGCTTGTTTCCATCCCTAGTCCTGGTACAGTACAGTAACCCTGGCCTGAGTAAGCTTGTTTCCAACCCTAGTCCTGGTACAGTACAGTAACACTGGCCTGAGTAAGCTTGTTTCCAACCCTAGTCCTGGTACAGTACAGTAACCCTGGCCTGAGTAAGCTTGTTTCCAACCCTAGTCCTGGTACAGTACAGTAACACTGGCCTGAGTAAGCTTGTTTCCAACCCTAGTCCTGGTACAGTACAGTAACACTGGCCTGAGTAAGCTTGTTTCCAACCCTAGTCCTGGTACAGTACAGTAACCCTGGCCTGAGTAAGCTTGTTTCCAACCCTAGTCCTGGTACAGTACAGTAACACTGGCCTGAGTAAGCTTGTTTCCAACCCTAGTCCTGGTACAGTACAGTAACACTGGCCTGAGTAAGCTTGTTTCCAACCCTAGTCCTGGTACAGTACAGTAACCCTGGCCTGAGTAAGCTTGTTTCCAACCCTAGTCCTGGTACAGTACAGTAACCCTGGCCTGAGTAAGCTTGTTTCCAACCCTAGTCCTGGTACAGTACAGTAACCCTGGCCTGAGTAAGCTTGTTTCCAACCCTAGTCCTGGTACAGTAACCCTGGCCTGAGTAAGCTTGTTCCCAACCCTAGTCCTGGTACAGTACAGTAACCCTGCCTGAGTAAGCTTGTTTCCAACCCTAGTCCTGGTACAGTAACCCTGGCCTGAGTAAGCTTGTTCCCAACCCTAGTCCTGGTACAGTACAGTAACCCTGGCCTGAGTAAGCTTGTTCCCAACCCTAGTCCTGGTACAGTACAGTAACCCTGGCCTGAGTAAGCTTGTTCCCAACCCTAGTCCTGGTACAATACAGTAACCCTGGCCTGAGTAAGCTTGTTTCCAACCCTAGTCCTGGAACAGTACAGTAACCCTGGCCTGAGTAAGCTTGTTCCCAACCCTAGTCCTGGTACAGTACAGTAACCCTGGCCTGAGTAAGCTTGTTCCCAACCCTAGTCCTGGTACAGTACAGTAACCCTGGCCTGAGGAGTCGATCGTTAAATGCCCTGCGGTAGCAGCCAGTGGTAGCAGGTGTGGTGACAGTGATGAAGAGTGATGATTCCTGTAACTCTCTCGTGGTCAAGGTTTCCTGTAACTCTCTCGTGGTCAAGGTTTCCTGTAACTCTCTCGTGGTCAAGGTTTCCTGTAACTCTCTCGTGGTCAAGGTTTCCTGTAACTCTCTCGTGGTCAAGGTTTCCTGTAACTCTCTCGTGGTCAAGGTTTCCTGTACCTCTCTCGTGGTCAAGGTTTCCTGTACCTCTCTCGTGGTCAAGGTTTCCTGTAACTCTCTCATGGTCAAGGTTTCCTGTAACTCTCGTGGTCAAGGTTTCTCTGCTTTCAGTTTCTCCACACTCCCTCCCTCCCCTCTCTCCCTCCCGGTCTCCCTCCCTCCCGGTCTCCCTCCCCCGGTCTCCCTCCCTCTCTCCCGGTCCCCCTCCCTCCCGGTCTCCCTCCCTCTCTCCCGGTCTCCCTCCCTCCCGGTCTCCCTCCCTCCCTCTCCCTCCCTTCCGGTCTCCCTCCCTCCCAGTCTCCCTCCATCTCTACCTCCCGGTCTCACTCTCTCCCTCCCTCCCGGTCTCCCTCCATCTCTACCTCCCGGTCTCCTTCCCTCCCTTCCTCCCAGTCTTCCTCTCTCCCTCCCTTCCTCCCGGTCTACCTCCATCTCTACCTCCCGGTCTCCTTCCCTCCCGTCCTCCCGGTCTCCCTTCCTCCCTTCCTGTCTACCTGACAGACAAATGGGATTATTGTATTTATTTTTGGGGCAATATTTTCTGTCCTTGTACCATGCCTCTTGTACCAGAGTGTGTGTTACTGTGTGTGTGTGTGTACTTTAATAAGTCCCAGACAGATTGTGTAGTGTTTTTGACATGTTGTGCTGAATCTCTGTCGGCGGAAAGCCTTCAAGGATGTTGCTCCTGGCAACAGTTCCATCTCTCTTCCTGTCTTGAGTTATGTCTATGACAGCAGCGGTGGCTGGTAATTTACTTTCAGAAGGGCCTGAGCAGCCTCCTCATCAGACCAACATTATTACAGAACGATTGCCACTCCAAAAAACAACTTCTCTTTTTGGCATCGATGTGAGTCAGAAACATTTTTTTTTTTGTTGTTGTTGTCAAAAGTTACTACAAACTGTAAATAGATCCAAAACGTAGATTTACAAGATGATGGGGGGGAAAATGTTGTCACGGAATGAAGGTCACCGTAAGTTTTCCTTGTGAAAACAGCTGGCAATACCCAAGTAATCATCACTCCTGCCCACAGCTGGCAATACTCAAGTAATCATCACTCCTGCCCACAGCTGGCAATACCCAAGTAATCATCACTCCTGCCCACAGCTGGCAATACCCAAGTAATCATCACTCCTGCCCACAGCTGGCAATACCCAAGTAATCATCACTCCTGCCCACAGCTGGCAATACTCAAGTAATCATCACTCCTGCCCACAGCTGGCAATACTCAAGTAATCATCACTCCTGCCCACAGCTGGCAATACTCAAGTAATCATCACTCCTGCCCACAGCTGGCAATACCCAAGTAATCATCACTCCTGCCCACAGCTGGCAATACTCAAGTAATCATCACTCCTGCCCACAGCTGGCAATACTCAAGTAATCATCTCTCCTGCCCACAGCTGGCAATACTCAAGTAATCATCACTCCTGCCCACAGCTGGCAATACTCAAGTAATCATCACTCCTGCCCACAGCTGGCAATACTCAAGTAATCATCTCTCCTGCCACAGCTGGCAATACTCAAGTAATCATCTCTCCTGCCCACAGCTGGCAATACTCAAGTAATCATCTCTCCTGCCCACAGCTGGCAATACCCAAGTAATCATCTCTCCTGCCCACAGCTGGCAATACCCAAGTAATCATCTCTCCTGCCCACAGCTGGCAATACCCAAGTAATCATCTCTCCTGCCCACAGCTGGCAATACCCAAGTAATCATCACTCCTGCCCACAGCTGGCAATACTCAAGTAATCATCACTCCTGCCCACAGCTGGCAATACTCAAGTAATCATCACTCCTGCCCACAGATCGTGATGCCCATGATCAATTTGGTTTAACGTTCCAGCATGGCCCTTGTAATGCCAGATTAATGGGTTCAATTCCCGGGACCAACCACAAGCCCCTATGAGGCAAGTTTACTGACCATCAGTAAATTACACAATGTAGATGCAACTATTTATTTAAATGTCAACAGCTCCAAATTTCATTGACTTAAAAAAACTCAAACCAACTAGAATTTGTAGAAATTCACGTACAAATATTGAACACATCTAATGAGACAACTAAAATCTATGCAGTCTTCAACATATTGTTCCATTTACAATCCCTAAATATCCTCAGAGAATCCAATGTCAAACTCATTTTGCCACAGTTGTACACCAGCCAGCTGTTGTTAATTGTTGACTAGCACTAGATAAACCTAGTCGACTTCAATAAGGAAAAGTATGCCACAACAGGAAGTTCAGCCCCCTTTAACATCTGCCTCGAAAAACAAAACAAACAAAAAACCTGCCAAGTTTTTCTCCCTGGTAACAATCCCAGAACATGGAGATGGGTTAGGGTTCATTTCATTATTGTCTGTCACCATGGAGATGGGTTAGGGTTAATTTCATTATTGTCTGTCACCATGGAGATGGGTTAGGGTTAATTTCATTATTGTCTGTCACCATGGAGATGGGTTAGGGTTAATTTCATTATTGTCTGTCACCATGGAGATGGGTTAGGGTTAATTTCATTATTGTCTGTCACCATGGAGATGGGTTAGGGTTAATTTCATTGTTGTCACCATGGAGATGGGTTAGGGTTCATTTCATTATTGTCTGTCACCATGGAGATGGGTTAGGGTTAATTTCATTATTGTCTGTCACCATGGAGATGGGTTAGGGTTAATTTCATTATTGTCTGTCACCATGGAGATGGGTTAGGGTTAATTTCATTATTGTCTGTCACCATGGAGATGGGTTAGGGTTAATTTCATTATCGTCTGTCACCATGGAGATGGGTTAGGGTTAATTTCATTATTGTCTGTCACCATGGAGATGGGTTAGGGTTAATTTCATTATTGTCTGTCACCATGGAGATGGGTTAGGGTTAATTTCATTGTTGTCTGTCACCATGGAGATGGGTTAGGGTTAATTTCATTATTGTCTGTCACCATGGAGATGGGTTAGGGTTAATTTCATTGTTGTCTGTCACCATGGAGATGGGTTAGGGTTAATTTCATTGTTGTCACCATGGAGATGGGTTAGGGTTAATTTCATTGTTGTCACCATGGAGATGGGTTAGGGTTAATTTCATTACACACACACACACACACACATACACATACGATACGTACTCTACATTACACACACACACACACATACACATACGATACGTACTCTACACACACACACACATACGATACGTACTCTACACACACACACACATACGATACGTACTCTACACACACATACACATACGATACGTACTCTACACACACATACACATACGATACGTACTCTACACACACACACACATACGATACGTACTCTACACACACACACACATACGATACGTACTCTACACACACACACACATACGATACGTACTCTACACACACACACACATACGATACGTACTCTACACACACACACACATACGATACGTACTCTACACACACACACACATACGATACGTACTCTACACACACATACGATACGTACTCCTATACACACACATACGATACGTACTCTACACACACATACACATACGATACGTACTCTACACACACACACATACGATATGTACTCTACACACACATACGATACGTACTCTACACACACATACACATACGATACGTACTCTGGTACACACACACACACATACGATATGTACTCTACACACACATACACATACGATACGTCTACACACACACACACATACGATATGTACTCTACACACACACACACATACGATACGTACTCTACACACACACACACATACGATACGTACTCTACACACACACACACATACGATACGTACTCTACACACACATACACATACGATACGTACTCTACACACACACACACATACGATATGTACTCTACACACACATACACATACGATACGTACTCTACACACACATACACATACGATACGTACTCTACACACACATACACATACGATACGTACTCTACACACACACACACATACGATACGTACTCTACACACACATACACATACGATACGTACTCTACACACACACACACACATACGATACGTACTCTACACACACATACGATACGTACTCTACACACACACACACATACGATACGTACTCTACACACACGTACACACGGATATAGTAAAATGTTATGAAATGTTCGGAAAGTATTCAGACCCCCTTGACTTTTTCACACATTTTTTTAACGTTACAGCCTTACCAATTTGTAAGTCGCTCTGGATAAGAGCGTCTGCTAAATGACTTAAATGTAAATGTTATTCTAAACTTGATTAAATGATAATTTTTTTCTCATCAATCTACACACTATACCCCGTCATAACAAAGCAAAAACAGGTTTTTAGACATTTTTGCAAATGTATTAAAAAAATAAAAAAAGTATTCAGGACCTTTGCGATGAGACTAGAAATTTGAACCAGTGACCAGAGCTCCAGAGATCATCTGTGGAGATGGGAGAACCTTCCAGAAGGACAACCATCTCTGCAGCACTCCACCAATCGCGCCTTTATGATAGAGTGGCCAGACGGAAGGCAGATGTCAGCCCGCTTGGAGTTTGCCAAAAGGCACCTAAAGGACTCTCAGACCATGAGAAACAAGATTCTCTGGTCTGATGAAACCAAGATTGAACTCTTTGGCCTGAATGCCAAGTGTCACATCTGGAGGAAACCTGGCACCATCCCTACGGTGAAGCAGGGTGGTGGCAGCATCAAGCTGTGGGGATGTTTTTCAGTGGCAGGGACTGGGAGACTCGTCAGGATCGAGGGAAAGATGAATGGAGAAAAGTACAGAGCACTCTCTGTTACCCCCTATAACCCCTCTCTCTAGACATGCACACACACACAGCTAGACACTCACACACACACACAGCTAGACTCACACACACACAGCTAGACACCCACACACACAGCTAGACACGCACACACACAGCTAGACACGCACACACACAGCTAGACACGCACACACACAGCTAGACACGCACACACACAGCTAGACACGCACACACACAGCTAGACACCCACACACACAGCTAGACACCCACACACACAGCTAGACACGCACACACACACAGCTAGACACTCACACACACACACAGCTAGACACTCACACACACACACAGCTAGACACTCACACACACACACAGCTAGACACTCACACACACACACAGCTAGACACTCACACACACACACAGCTAGACACGCACACACACACAGCTAGACACTCACACACACACACAGCTAGACACGCACACACACACAGCTAGACACTCACACACACACACACACACACAGCTAGACACACACACACAGCTAGACACCCACACACAGCTAGACACGCACACACACACAGCTAGACACCCACACACAGCTAGACACCCACACACAGCTAGACACGCACACGCACAGCTAGACACACGCACGCACAGCTAGACACGCACAGCTAGACACGCACACACACAGCGAGACACCCACACGCACAGCTAGACACCCACACGCACAGCTAGACACGCACACACACAGCTAGACACGCACACACACAGCTAGACACCCACACGCACAGCTAGACACCCACCCACACACACAGCTAGACACGCACACACACACGCACACAAACACAGCTAGACACACACACACAGCTAGACACCCACACACACAGCTAGACACCCACACACACAGCTAGACACGCACACACACACACAGCTAGACACGCACACGCACACAGCTAGACACACACACACGCACACACACACAGCTAGACACCCACACACACAGCTAGACACGCACACACACAGCTAGACACGCACAAACACAGCAAGACACACACACACACAGCTAGACACGCACACGCACACAGCTAGACACACACACACACACGCACACACACACAGCTAGACACACACACACACAGCTAGACACGCACACACACAGCTAGACACCCACACACACACAGCTAGACACCCACACACACAGCTAGACACCCCACACACAGCTAGACACTCACACACACACACACACAGCTAGACTCACACACACAGCTAGACACCCACACACAGCTAGACACTCGCACGCACAGCTAGACACTCGCACGCACAGCTGACACGCACACACACACAGCTAGACACTCACACACACACACACAGCTAGACACCCACACACAGCTAGACACGCACACGCACAGCTAGACACACGCACGCACAGCTAGACACGCACAGCTAGACACGCACACACACAGCGAGACACTCACACGCACAGCTAGACACCCACACGCACAGCTAGACACGCACACACACAGCTAGACACTCACAAGCACAGCTAGACACGCACACGCACAGCTAGACACGCACACACACAGCTAGACACGCACAGCTAGACACGCACACACACAGCTAGACACTCACACGCACAGCTAGACACCCACACGCACAGCTAGACACGCACACACACAGCTAGACACGCACACACACACGCACACAAACACAGCTAGACGCACACACACACAGCTAGACACCCACACACACAGCTAGACACGCACACACAGCTAGACACGCACACGCACACAGCTAGACACACACACACGCACACACACACAGCTAGACACCCACACACACAGCTAGACACGTACACACACAGCTAGACACGCACAAACACAGCAAGACACACACACACAGCTAGACACGCACTCGCACACAGCTAGACACACACACACACGCACACACACACAGCTAGACACGCCCACACACACACAGCAAGACACGCACACACACAGCTAGACACCCACACACACAGCTAGACACCCACACACACAGCTAGACACGCACACACACAGCTAGACACGCACACACACAGCTAGACACGCACACACACAGCTAGACACGCACACACACACACACACACACACACACACACACACACACACACACACACACACACACACACACACACACACACACACACACACACACACACACACACACAGAGACGGTGCACGCACACACAGCTAGACACGCACGCACACACACACACACACACACACACACACACACACACACACACACACACACACACACACACACACACACACACACACACACACACACACACACACACACACACACACAGACGGTGCACGCACACACAGCTAGACACGCACAAACACAGCACGACACCCACACACACAGCTAGACACCCACACACACAGCTAGACACGCACACACACAGCTAGACACGCACAAACACAGCTAGACACACACACACACACAGAGACGGTGCACGCACACACAGCTAGACACGCGCACACACACAGCTAGACACGCACACACACACAGCTAGACACCCACACACAGCTAGACACCCACACACAGCTAGACACCCACACACAGCTAGACACCCACACACAGCTAGACACCCACACACAGCTAGACACGCACACGCACAGCTAGACACTCACACGCACAGCTAGACACCCACACGCACAGCTAGACACCCACACGCACAGCTAGACACGCACACACACAGCTAGAAACTCACAAGCACAGCTAGACACGCACACGCACAGCTAGACACGCACACGCACAGCTAGACACCCACACGCACAGCTAGACACCCACACGCACAGCTAGACACCCACACACACACAGTTAGACACGCACACACACACGCACACAAACACAGCTAGACACGCACACACAGACGCACGCACACACACACAGCTAGACACCCACACACACAGCTAGACACCCACACACACAGCTAGACACCCACACACACAGCTAGACACGCACACACACACACAGCTAGACACGCACACGCACACAGCTAGACACACACACACGCACACACACACAGCTAGACACCCACACACACAGCTAGACACGCACACACACAGCTAGACACGCACACACACAGCTAGACACGCACAAACACAGCAAGACACACACACACAGCTAGACACGCACACGCACACAGCTAGACACACACACACACACGCACACACACACAGCTAGACACCCACACACACAGCTAGACACCCACACACACAGCTAGACACCCACACACACAGCTAGACACCCACACACACAGCTAAACACCCACACACACAGCTAGACACCCTCACACACAGCTAGACACTCACACCCACGCACAGCTAGACACTCGCACGCACAGCTAGACACGCATACACACACAGCTAGACACTCACACACACACACACAGCTAGACACTACACACACACACAGCTAGACACCCACACACAGCTAGACACGCACACGCACAGCTAGACACACGCACGCACAGCTAGACACGCACAGCTAGACACACACACACAGCGAGACACTCACACGCACAGCTAGACACCCACACGCACAGCTAGACACCCACACGCACAGCTAGACACGCACACACACAGCTAGACACGCACAAGCACAGCTAGACACGCACACACACAGCTAGACACGCACAGCTAGACACGCACACACACAGCGAGACACTCACACGCACAGCTAGACACCCACACGCACAGCTAGACACGCACACACACACACACACACACACACACACACACACACACACACACACACACACACACACACACACACACACACACAGAGACGGTGCACGCACACACAGCTAGACACGCACAAACACAGCACGACACCCACACACACAGCTAGACACCCACACACACAGCTAGACACGCACACACACAGCTAGACACGCACAAACACAGCTAGACACACACACACACACACACAGAGACGGTGCACGCACACACAGCCAGACACGCGCACACACACAGCTAGACACGCACACACACACAGCTAGACACGCGCACACACACAGCTAGACACGCACACACACACAGCTAGACACCCACACACAGCTAGACACCCACACACAGCTAGACACCCACACACAGCTAGACACGCACACGCACAGCTAGACACTCACACGCACAGCTAGACACCCACACGCACAGCTAGACACCCACACGCACAGCTAGACACGCACACACACAGCTAGAAACTCACAAGCACAGCTAGACACGCACACGCACAGCTAGACACGCACAGCTAGACACCCACACGCACAGCTAGACACCCACACGCACAGCTAGACACCCACACACACACAGCTAGACACGCACACACACACGCACACAAACACAGCTAGACACGCACACACAGACGCACGCACACACACACAGCTAGACACCCACACACACAGCTAGACACCCACACACACAGCTAGACACCCACACACACAGCTAGACACGCACACACACACACAGCTAGACACGCACACGCACACAGCTAGACACACACACACGCACACACACACAGCTAGACACCCACACACACAGCTAGACACGCACACACACAGCTAGACACGCACAAACACAGCAAGACACACACACACAGCTAGACACGCACACGCACACAGCTAGACACACACACACACACGCACACACACACAGCTAGACACCCACACACACAGCTAGACACCCACACACACAGCTAGACACCCACACACACAGCTAGACACGCACACACACACGCACACAAACACAGCTAGACACGCACACACACACGCACACACACACAGCTAGACACCCACACACACAGCTAGACACCCACACACACAGCTAGACACCCTCACACACAGCTAGACACTCACACCCACACACAGCTAGACACTCGCACGCACAGCTAGACACGCATACACACACAGCTAGACACTCACACACACACACAGCTAGACACTCACACACACACACACAGCTAGACACCCACACACAGCTAGACACGCACACGCACAGCTAGACACACACACGCACAGCTAGACACGCACAGCTAGACACGCACACACACAGCGAGACACTCACACGCACAGCTAGACACCCACACGCACAGCTAGACACCCACACGCACAGCTAGACACGCACACACACAGCTAGACACGCACAAGCACAGCTAGACACGCACACGCACAGCTAGACACGCACACACACAGCAAGACACGCACAGCTAGACACGCACACACACAGCAAGACACTCACACGCACAGCTAGACACCCACACGCACAGCTAGACACGCACACACACAGCTAGACACGCACACACACACGCACACACACACAGCTAGACACGCACGCACACACACACGCACACACACACAGCTAGACACCCACACACACAGCTAGACACCCACACACACAGCTAGACACGCACACACACACAGCTAGACACGCACACGCACACAGCTAGACACACACACACGCACACACACACAGCTAGACACCCACACACACAGCTAGACACGTACACACACAGCTAGACACGCACAAACACAGCAAGACACACACACAGCTAGACACGCACATGCACACAGCTAGACACACACACACACGCACACACACAGCTAGACACCCACACACACAGCTAGACACGCACACACACAGCTAGACACGCACACACACAGCTAGACACACGCACGCACAGCTAGACACGCACAGCTAGACACGCACACACACAGCGAGACACTCACACGCACAGCTAGACACTCACACGCACAGCTAGACACCCACACGCACAGCTAGACACGCACACACACAGCTAGACACGCACACACACACGCACACAAACACAGCTAGACACGCACACACACACGCACACACACACAGCTAGACACCCACACACACAGCTAGACACCCATACACACAGCTAGACACGCACACACACACAGCTAGACACGCACACGCACACAGCTAGACACACACACACGCACACACACACAGCTAGACACCCACACACACAGCTAGACACGTACACACACAGCAGACACGCACAAACACAGCAAGACACACACACAGCAGACACGCACACGCACACAGCTAGACACACACACACACGCACACAAACACAGCTAGACACGCACGCACACACACACGCACACACACACAGCTAGACACCCACACACACAGCTAGACACCCACACACCCAGCAGACACGCACACACACACAGCTAGACACGCACACGCACACAGCTAGACACACACACACGACACACACACACAGCTAGACACCCACACACACAGCTAGACACGTACACACACAGCTAGACACGCACAAACACAGCAAGACACACACACAGCTAGACACGCACATGCACACAGCTAGACACACACACACGCACACACACACAGCTAGACACCCACACACACAGCTAGACACGCACACACACAGCTAGACACGCACACACACAGCTAGACACACGCACGCACAGCTAGACACGCACAGCTAGACACGCACACACACAGCGAGACACTCACACGCACAGCTAGACACTCACACGCACAGCTAGACACCCACACGCACAGCTAGACACGCACACACACAGCTAGACACGCACACACACACGCACACAAACACAGCTAGACACGCACACACACACGCACACACACACAGCTAGACACCCACACACACAGCTAGACACCCATACACACAGCTAGACACGCACACACACACAGCTAGACACGCACACGCACACAGCTAGACACACACACACGCACACACACACAGCTAGACACCCACACACACAGCTAGACACGTACACACACAGCTAGACACGCACAAACACAGCAAGACACACACACAGCTAGACACGCACACGCACACAGCTAGACACACACACACACACACACACACAGCTAGACACCACACACACACAGCTAGACACCCACACACACACACAGCTAGACACGCACACGCACAGCTAGACACACGCACGCACAGCTAGACACGCACAGCTAGACACGCACACACACAGCGAGACACTCACACGCACAGCTAGACACCCACACGCACAGCTAGACACCCACACGCACAGCTAGACAACCACACGCACAGCTAGACATGCACACACACAGCTAGACACTCACAAGCACAGCTAGACACGCACACGCACAGCTAGACACGCACACACACAGCTAGACACGCACAGCTACACACGCACACACACAGCGAGACACTCACACGCACAGCTAGACACCCACACGCACAGCTAGACACCCACACGCACAGCTAGACACGCACACACACAGCTAGACACGCACACACACACGCACACAAACACAGCTAGACACGCACACACACACGCGCACACACACAGCTAGACACCCACACACACAGCTAGACACCCACACACACAGCTAGACACGCACACACACACAGCTAGACACGCACACGCACACAGCTAGACACACACACACGCACACACACACAGCTAGACACCCACACACACACAGCTAGACACGTACACACACAGCTAGACACGCACAAACACAGCAAGACACACACACAGCTAGACACGCACACGCACACAGCTAGACACACACGCACACGCACACACACACAGCTAGACACCCACACACACAGCTAGACACGCACACACACAGCTAGACACGCACACACACAGCTAGACACGCACACATACAGCTAGACACCCACACACACAACTAGACACCCACACACACAGCTAGACACGCACACACACAGCTAGACACGCACACACACAGCTAGACACACACACACACACACACACACACACACACACACACACACACACACACACACACACACACACACACACACACACACACACACACACACACACACACACAGAGACGGTGCACGCACACACAGCTAGACACGCACAAACACAGCACGACACCCACACACACAGCTAGACACCCACACACACAGCTAGACACCCACACACACAGCTAGACACGCACACACACAGCTAGACACGCACAAACACAGATAGACACACACACACACACACACACACACACACAGAGACGGTGCACGCACACACAGCTAGACACGCACACGCACACACACACAGCTAGACACACACACACACACGCACACACACACACGCACCCTAACTACCTTTGACCCGGGTCCTATGTGGATAGGGTGTGATTTGGGACGCTGTGTGGTGATTTATAGTAACAGTGCCCGTTAGGATCTTCGAGGAGGAAGCTCTATTAGATTGATTCTCTACTGCCCCTCCCTTCTCGACGACGACAGAGCTCGGCTAAAAAAGAAAACTGCCAGGGTACCGCTATATCCTCGTGTTTTTCCTCTCACTTTACCCCGTCTCTTGCTCAGCGATCATCGACACACACACACTCTCCCTCCTCAGATGAATAATAGATAGTCTGATGCGTTTGTTTGTCCGTCCCATCTGTATACGAGGCAGCATGTTTAGCAGTGGAAAGCAACGCAGCACTCTGAAAAACATTAGACTGATTTTAATCGCCCTCACAGCAGTGGAAATGGAGATGATATATGGGAAGGAGTGGAGTGGAACTAGCTGGTGGATGGGGGGAGTAGCTGGTGGAGGGGGAGGGGAGTAGCTGGTGGAGGGGGAGGGGAGTAGCTGGTGGAGGGGGAGTAGCTGGTGGAGGGGAGTAGCTGGTGGAGGGGGAGGGGAGTAGCTGGTGGGGGGGAGGGGAGTAGCTGGTGGAGGGGGAGTAGCTGGTGGAGGGGGAGGGGAGTAGCTGGTGGAGGGGGGGGGAGTAGCTGGTGGAGGGGGAGTAGCTGGTGGAGGGGGAGTAGCTGGTGGAGGGGGGTAGCTGGTGGAGGGGGGTGGAGTAGCTGGTGGAGGGGGAGTAGCTGGTGGAGGGGGGAGTAGCTGGTGGAGGGGGATTAGCTGGTGGAGGGGGGAGGGGAGTAGCTGGTGGAGGGGGGAGGGGAGTAGCTGGTGGAGGGGGGAGTAGCTGGTGGAGGGGGGAGTAGCTGGTGGAGGGGGAGTAGCTGGTGGAGGGGGAGGGGAGTAGCTGGTGGAGGGGGAGTAGCTGGTGGATGGGGGGAGTAGCTGGTGGAGGGGGAGTAGCTGGTGGAGGGGGGAGTAGCTGGTGGAGGGGGGAGTAGCTGGTGGAGGGGGTGGAGTAGCTGGTGGAGGGGGTGGAGTAGCTGGTGGAGGGGGAGTAGCTGGTGGAGGGGGAGTAGCTGGTGGAGGGGGAGGGGAGTAGCTGGTGGAGGGGGGAGTAGCTGGTGGAGGGGGAGTAGCTGGTGGAGGGGGTGGAGTAGCTGGTGGAGGGGGGAGTAGCTGGTGGAGGGGGGAGTAGCTGGTGGAGGGGGAGTAGCTGGTGGAGGGGGAGTAGCTGGTGGAGGGGGGAGTAGCTGGTGGAGGGGGGAGTAGCTGGTGGAGGGGGAGTAGCTGGTGGAGGGGGAGAGCTGGTGGAGGGGGGAGTAGCTGGTGGATGGGGGAGTAGCTGGTGGAGGGGGAGTAGCTGGTGGAGTAGCTGGTGGAGGGGGAGTAGCTGGTGGAGGGGGAGGGGAGTAGCTGGTGGAGGGGGAGGGGAGTAGCTGGTGGAGGGGGAGTAGCTGGTGGAGGGGGGAGTAGCTGGTGGATGGGGGAGTAGCTGGTGGATGGGGGAGGGGGAGTAGCTGGTGGAGGGGGAGTATCTGGTGGATGGGGGGAGTAGCTGGTGGATGGGGGGAGTAGCTGGTGGAGGGGGGTAGAGTAGCTGGTGGAGGGGCGGGGTAGCTGGTGGGGGGTAGCTGGTGGAGGAGGGGGTAAGTAGCTGGTGGATGGGGAGTAGCTGGTGGAGGAGGGGAACTAGCAGGTGGAGGGGTTAATTAGCTGATGGAGGGAGGGGGAGTAGCTGGTGAAGGGGGGAGTAGCTGGTGGAGGGGGGAGTAGCTGGTGGAGGAGGTGGTAGCAAGTGGAGGGGGGAGTAGCTGGTGGAGGGAGGGGAGTAGCTGGTGGAGGGAGGGGAGTAGCTGGTGGAGGAGGGGGAGTAGCTGGTGGAGGGGGAAGTAGCTGGTGGAGGGGGGAGTAGCTGGTGGAGGGGGAGTAGCTGGTGGAGGGGGAGTAGCTGGTGGAGGAGGGGAGTAGCTGGTGGAGGGGGGAGTAGCTGGTGGAGGGGGAGTAGCTGGTGGAGGGGGGAGTAGCTGGTGGAGGGGGGTAGCTGGTGGAGGGGGGAGTAGCTGGTTGGGGGAAGTAGCTGGTGGAGGGGGAGTAGCTGGTGGAGGGGGAACTAGCAGGTGGAGGGGTTAATTAGCTGGTGGAGGGAGGGTAGCTGGTGGAGGGGGGTAGCTGGTGGAGGGAGGGGAGTAGCTGGTGGAGGGAGGGGAGTAGCTGGTGGAGGAGGGGGAGTAGCTGGTGGAGGGGGAAGTAGCTGGTGGAGGGGGAGTAGCTGGTGGAGGGGGAGTAGCTGGTGGAGGGGGAGTAGCTGGTGGAGGAGGGGGAGTAGCTGGTGGAGGGGGAAAGTAGCTGGTGGAGGGGGAGTAGCTGGTGGAGGGGGAGTAGCTGGTGGAGGGGGAGTAGCTGGTGGAGGGGGGTAGCTGGTGGAGGGGGGGAGTAGCTGGTGGAGGAGGGGGAGTAGCTGGTGGAGGGGGGTAGCTGGTGGAGGGGGGGAGTAGCTGGTGGAGGAGGGGGAGTAGCTGGTGGAGGGGGGTAGCTGGTGGAGGGGGGAGTAGCTGGTGGAGGGGGGAAGTAGCTGGTGGAGGGGGGAGTAGCTGGTGGAGGGGGTAAGTAGCTGGTGGAGGAGGGGCGAGTAGCTGGTGGAGGGGGAAGTATCTGGTGGAGGGGGGAAGTGGCTGGTGGAGGAGGGGAACTAGCAGGTGGAAGGGGTAAGTAGCTGGTGGAGGGGGAGAAGTAGCTGATGGAGGGGTGTAAGTAGCTGGTGGAGGGGGTAAGTCGCTGGTGGAGGAGGTAAGTAGCTGGTGGAGGAGGGGAACTAGCAGGTGGAGGGGTTAATTAGCTGATGGAGGGAGGGGGAGTAGCTGGTGGAGAGGGGTAAGTAGGTGATGGAGGGGGAGTAGCTGGTGGAGGGGGTAAGTAGCTGGTGGAGGGGGAGTAGCTGGTGGAGGAGGGGAGTAGCTGGTGGAGGAGGGGAACTAGCAGGTAGAGGGGGTAAGTAGCTGATGGAGGGAGGGGAGTAGCTGGTGGAGGGGGTAAGTAGCTGATGGAGGGGGAGTAGCTGGTGGAGGGGGTAAGTAGCTGGTGGAGGGGGAGTAGCTGGTGGAGGGGGAGTAGCTGGTGGAGGAGGGGAACTAGCAGGTAGAGGGGGTAAGTAGCTGATGGAGGGAGGGGAGTAGCTGGTGGAGGGGGTAAGTAGCTGATGGAGGGGGGAGTAGCTGGTGGAGGGGTAAGTAGCTGGTGGAGGGGGGACTAGCAGGTGCAGGCGGGGAACTAGCTGGTGGAGGAGGGGAGTAGCTGATGGAAGGAGGGGAGTAGCTGATGGAGGGGGAAAGTAACTGATGGAAGGAGGGGAGTAGCTGATGGAGGAGGGAGTAGCTGATGGAGGAGGGGAAGTAGCTGATGGAGGAGGGGAAGTAGCTGATGGAGGATGGGGAGTAGCTGATGGAGGATGGGGAGTAGCTGATGGAGGATGGGGGAGTAGCTGATGGAGGATGGGGGAGTAGCTGATGGAGGGGGAGTAGCTGATGGAAGGAGAGGAAGTAGCTGATGGAGGGGGAGTAGCTGATGGAGGGGGAGTAGCTGATGGAGGGGGAGTAGCTGATGGGGGAGTAGCTGATGGAGGATGGGGAGTAGCTGATGGAAGATGGGGAGTAGCTGATGGAGGAGTAGTTGATGGAGGATGGGGAGTAGCTGATGGAGGATGGGGGAGTAGCTGATGGAGGATGGGGAGTAGCTGATGGAGGATGGGGGAGTAGCTGATGGGGGAGTAGCTGATGGAGGATGGGTGAGTAGCTGATGGAGGATGGGGAGTAGCTGATGGAGGATGGGGGAGTAGCTGATGGAGAGGGGGAGTAGCTGATGGAGGGGGGTTAGCTGATGGAGGGGGTTAGCTGATGGAGGGGGAGTAGCTGATGGATTGGGGGTAGCTGATGGATGGGGGGTAGCTGATGGAGGGGGGTAGCTGATGGAGGGAGGAGTAGCTGATGGAGGGGGAGTAGCTGATGGAGGGGGAGTAGCTGATGGAGGGGGGTAGTTGATGGAGGGGGAGTAGCTGATGGAGGGGGAATAGCTGATGGAGGGGGGGTAGTTGATGGAAGGGGGAGTAGCTGATGGAGGGGGAATAGCTGATGGAGGGGGGTAGCTGATGGAGGGGGGTAGCTGATGGGGGTAGCTGATGGAGGGGGGGTAGCTGATGGAGGGGGAAGTTGATGGGGGGGTAGCTGATGGGGGGGGTAGCTGATGGAGGGGGAGTAGCTGATGGAGGGGAGAATAGCTGATGGAGGGGGGTAGCTGATGGAGGGGGGTAGCTGATGGGGGTAGCTGATGGAGGGGGGTAGCTGATGGAGGGGGAAGTTGATGGGGGGTAGCTGATGGGGGGTAGCTGATGGAGGGGGGAGTAGCTGATGGAGGGGGGAATAGCTGATGGAGGGGGGAAGTTGAAATAGCTGAGGAGGATGGGAGTGGATGGGGGGTGAGCACTTACAAAACATCTCCCTAAATGTGGAGTCTCTCTCTGCCTGTGAGTCCATTAGCTAAGCACACTGTGTTTGTCTGCTCTTAAAGCTGGTTATGTCTTGTTGTGCTGAGCAGGACAGAAGGAAGCACAGCAAGCCTCCCCTTCCTCACTGGTCTGGGGAGAGGAAGAAACGTGGCTGTAAGTTGCTGTGTGTGTGTGTGTGTGTGTGTGTGTGTGTGTGTGTGTGTGTGTGAGATAGACATGCGGGGTTAGCCTAAGTAATGGTCTGAGGTTTGTCTGGTAATCCTTGAGAGGAGCTGAAGGGGTGAAAGGAAAGGAAAGCTCTCCATTTAGACACATTATTTTACTGATGGACAGCTAGATTTCCTCCCCTCTGTTCAGTGTCTTTCCCATAGAGATAAAGGATTTATCTTCTTTGCCCCCCCCCCCCCACATCAGCTGTAATAGACAGAGTAAAACTCACTTCCTTAGGGAGAAGATGGAGCATCATCAAAGCTGCTTACAATGGCTACAACATGATATAAAACATCTCTGGCACCATTACAACAACATAAATACTCATGCTGGTTTCAGATTCAAGATGCTAGAGACGGGTGGAGACGATTAAACCGACCAGCAGCCCGACCGGTGGAGAGACGGGCCGTTAGAGGGACGGGCCGTTAGAGGGACGGGGGTAGAGGGACGGGCCGGTAGAGGGACGGGCCGGTAGAGGGACGGGCCGGTAGAGGGACGGGCCGGTAGAGGGACGGGCCGGTAGAGGGACGGACCGGTAGAGGGACGGACCGGTAGAGGGACGGGCTAGCAGGACAGCTGAGTGTGAAATGAAGAGCAATGTGTGCGGCGGAGCATTGGACGTATAGGGGACCAACATCATATTAATAATACAGGTCTATATAGGGGACCTACATCATATTAATAACACAGGTCTATATAGGGGACCTACATCATATTAATAATACAGGTCTATATAGGGGACCTACATCATATTAATAATACAGGTCTATATAGGGGACCTACATCATATTAATAATACAGGTCTATATAGGGGACCTACATCATATTAATAATACAGGTCTATATAGGGGACCTACATCATATTAATAACACAGGTCTATATAGGGGACCTACATCATATTAATAATACAGGTCTATATAGGGGACCTACATCATATTAATAATACAGGTCTATATAGGGGACCTACATCATATTAATACTATAGGTATATATAGGGGACCTACATCATATTAATAATACAGGTCTATATAGGGGACCTACATCATATTAATAATACAGGTCTATATAGGGGACCTACATCATATTAATAATACAGGTCTATATAGGGGACCTACATCATATTAATAATACAGGTCTATATAGGGGACCTACATCATATTAATAATACAGGTCTATATAGGGGACCTACATCATATTAATAATACAGGTCTATATAGGGGACCTACATCATATTAATAATACAGGTCTATATAGGGGACCTACATCATATTAATAATACAGGTCTATATAGGGGACCTACATCATATTAATAATACAGGTCTATATAGGGACCTACATCATATTAATAATACAGGTCTATATAGGGGACCTACATCATATTAATAATACAGGTCTATATAGGGGACCTACATCATATTAATAATACAGGTCTATATAGGGGACCTACATCATATTAATAATACAGGTCTATATAGGGGACCTACATCATATTAATAATACAGGTCTATATAGGGGACCTACATCATATTAATAATACAGGTCTATATAGGGGACCTACATCATATTAATAATACAGGTATATATAGGGGACCTACATCATATTAATAATACAGGTCTATAGGGGACCTACATCATATTAATAATACAGGTCTATATAGGGGACCTACATCATATTAATAATACAGGTCTATATAGGGGACCTACATCATATTAATAATACAGGTCTATATAGGGGACCTACATCATATTAATAATACAGGTCTATATAGGGGACCTACATCATATTAATAATACAGGTCTATATAGGGGACCTACATCATATTAATAATACAGGTCTATATAGGGGACCTACATCATATTAATAATACAGGTCTATATAGGTGACCGACATCATATTAATAATACAGGTCTATATAGGGGACCTACATCATATTAATACTATAGGTATATATAGGGGACCTACATCATATTAATAATACAGGTCTATATAGGGGACCTACATCATATTAATAATACAGGTCTATATAGGGGACCTACATCATATTAATAATACAGGTCTATATAGGGGACCTACATCATATTAATACTATAGGTATATATAGGGGACCTACATCATATTAATAATACAGGTCTATATAGGGGACCTACATCATATTAATAATACAGGTCTATATAGGGGACCTACATCATATTAATAATACAGGTCTATATAGGGGACCTACATCATATTAATAATACAGGTCTATATAGGGGACCTACATCATATTAATAATACAGGTATATATAGGGACCTACATCATATTAATAATACAGGTCTATATAGGGGACCTACATCATATTAATAATACAGGTCTATATAGGGGACCTACATCATATTAATAATACAGGTCTATATAGGGGACCTACATCATATTAATAATACAGGTCTATATAGGGGACCTACATCATATTAATAATACAGGTCTATATAGGGGACCTACATCATATTAATAATACAGGTCTATATAGGGGACCTACATCATATTAATAATACAGGTCTATATAGGGGACCTACATCATATTAATAATACAGGTCTATATAGGGGACCTACATCATATTAATAATACAGGTCTATATAGGGGACCTACATCATATTAATAATACAGGACCTACATCATATTAATAATCTATATAGGGGACCTACATCATATTAATAATACAGGTCTATATAGGGGACCTACATCATATTAATAATACAGGTCTATATAGGGGACCTACATCATATTAATAATACAGGTCTATATAGGGGACCTACATCATATTAATAATACAGGTCTATATAGGGGACCTACATCATATTAATAATACAGGTCTATATAGGGGACCTACATCATATTAATAATACAGGTCTATATAGGGGACCTACATCATATTAATAATACAGGTCTATATAGGGGACCTACATCATATTAATAATACAGGTCTATATAGGGACCTACATCATATTAATAATACAGGTCTATATAGGGGACCTACATCATATTAATAATACAGGTCTATATAGGGGACCTACATCATTAATAATACAGGTCTATATAGGGGACCTACATCATATTAATAATAGGTCTATATAGGGGACCTACATCATATTAATAACACAGGTCTATATAGGGGACCTACATCATATTAATAACACAGGTCTATATAGGGGACCTACATCATATTAATAATACAGGTCTATAGGGGACCTACATCATATTAATAATACAGGTCTATATAGGGGACCTACATCATATTAATAACACAGGTCTATATAGGGGACCTACATCATATTAATAATACAGGTCTATATAGGGGACCCTCATCATATTAATAATACAGGTCTATATAGGGGACCTACATCATATTAATAATACAGGTCTATATAGGGGACCTACATCATATTAATAATACAGGTCTATATAGGGGACCTACATCATATTAATAATACAGGTCTATATAGGGGACCTACATCATATTAATAACACAGGTCTATATAGGGGACCTACATCATATTAATAATACAGGTCTATATAGGGGACCTACATCATATTAATAATACAGGTCTATATAGGGGACCTACATCATATTAATAATACAGGTCTATATAGGGGACCTACATCATATTAATAATACAGGTCTATATAGGGGTTTTGTGTTGTTCTGGGTGCTGTGTTGTTCTGGGTGCTGTGTTGTTCTGGGTGCTGTGTTGTTCTGGGTCCTGTGTTGTTCTGGGTCCTGTGTTATTCTGGGCGATGTGTTCTGGGTGGTGTGTTCTGGGTGGTGTGTTGTTCTGGGTGGTGTGTTCTGGGTGCTGTGTTGTTCTGGGTTTTGTGTTGTTCTGGGCGATGTGTTCTGGGTGGTGTGTTGTTCTGGGTGGTGTGTTCTGGGTGCTGTGTTGTTCTGGGTGCTGTGTTGTTCTGGGTGCTGTGTTGTTCTGGGTGCTGTGTTGTTCTGGGTGGTGTGTTGTTCTGGGTGGTGTGTTCTGGGTGCTGTGTTGTTCTGGGTCCTGTGTTGTTCTGGGCGATGTGTTCTGGGTGGTGTGTTCTGGGTGGTGTGTTGTTCTGGGTGGTGTGTTCTGGGTGCTGTGTTGTTCTGGGTTGTTCTGGGCGATGTGTTCTGGGTGGTGTGTTCTGGGTGGTGTGATGGGTGGCTACCGGAGGGGGCTAATATCATTGGTAGTGGAGAAACAGAGCTGAGTTCTGACAATCCCACTGTAACGGCTACAGTTTGACATTTTCATGGTGGAATACGGACTTAAGAGCAGGGCCCGGTTTCCCAAAAGCATTTTTAAATCTATGTTTTACTTAGAACCATGACACTATGGTTTTAATGATGAATTTAAGATGCTTTTGGGAAACTGGGCCCAGGTCAATTAAGCAAATCGCAACAGATCCCAGTAGCCATCATCTCTGCCTGACCTCTAACCCTGGCTAACTAGATGGAGGGAGAGGGGTGGGGGGAGACAGATCCCAGTAGCCATCATCTCTGCCTGACCTCTAACCCTGGCTAACTCTACATCTCTGCGGAGGACAGATGGAGGGAGAGGGGTGGGGAAGGACAGATCCCAGTAGCCATCATCTCTGCCTGACCTCTAACCCTGGCTAACTAGATGGAGGGAGAGGGGTGGGGAAGGACAGATCCCAGTAGCCATCATCTCTGCCTGACCTCTAACCCTGGCTAACTCTACATCTCTGCGGAGGACAGATGGAGGGAGAGGGGTGGGGAAGGACAGATCCCAGTAGCCATCATCTCTGCCTGACCTCTAACCCTGGCTAACTAGATGGAGGGAGAGGGGTGGGGGGAGACAGATGGAGGGAGAGGGGTGGGGAAGGACAGATCCCAGTAGCCATCATCTCTGCCTGACCTCTAACCCTGGCTAACTAGATGGAGGGAGAGGGGTGGGGAAGGACAGATCCCAGTAGCCATCATCTCTGCCTGACCTCTAACCCTGGCTAACTAGATGGAGGGAGAGGGGTGGGGAAACAGATCCCAGTAGCCATCATCTCTGCCTGACCTCTAACCCTGGCTAACTAGATGGAGGGAGAGGGGTGGGGAAGGACAGATCCCAGTAGCCATCATCTCTGCCTGACCTCTAACCCTGGCTAACTAGATGGAGGGAGAGGGGTGGGGAAGGACAGATCCCAGTAGCCATAATCTCTGCCTGACCTCTAACCCTGGCTAACTAGATGGAGGGAGAGGGGTGGGGAAGGACAGATCCCAGTAGCCATCATCTCTGCCTGACCTCTAACCCTGGCTAACTAGATGGAGGGAGAGGGGTGGGGAAGGACAGATCCCAGTAGCCATCATCTCTGCCTGACCTCTAACCCTGGCTAACTAGATGGAGGGAGAGGGGTGGGGAAGGACAGATCCCAGTAGCCATCATCTCTGCCTGACCTCTAACCCTGGCTAACTAGATGGAGGGAGAGGGGTGGGGAAGGACAGATCCCAGTAGCCATCATCTCTGCCTGACCTCTAACCCTGGCTAACTAGATGGAGGGAGAGGGGTGGGGAAGGACAGATCCCAGTAGCCATCATCTCTGCCTGACCTCTAACCCTGGCTAACTAGATGGAGGGAGAGGGGTGGGGAAGGACAGATCCCAGTAGCCATCATCTCTGCCTGACCTCTAACCCTGGCTAACTAGATGGAGGGAGAGGGGTGGGGAAGGACAGATCCCAGTAGCCATCATCTCTGCCTGACCTCTAACCCTGGCTAACTAGATGGAGGGAGAGGGGTGGGGAAGGACAGATCCCAGTAGCCATCATCTCTGCCTGACAGATGGAGGGAGAGGGGTGGGGGAGACAGATGGAGGGAGAGGGGTGGGGAAGGACAGATCCCAGTAGCCATCATCTCTGCCTGACCTCTAACCCTGGCTAACTAGATGGAGGGAGAGGGGTGGGGAGACAGATCCCAGTAGCCATAATCTCTGCCTGACCTCTAACCCTGGCTAACTAGATGGAGGGAGAGGGGTGGGGAAGGACAGATCCCAGTAGCCATCATCTCTGCCTGACCTCTAACCCTGGCTAACTAGATGGAGGGAGAGGGGTGGGGAAGGACAGATCCCAGTAGCCATCATCTCTGCCTGACCTCTAACCCTGGCTAACTAGATGGAGGGAGAGGGGTGGGGAAGACAGATCCCAGTAGCCATCATCTCTGCCTGACCTCTAACCCTGGCTAACTAGATGGAGGGAGAGGGGTGGGGAAGGACAGATCCCAGTAGCCATCATCTCTGCCTGACCTCTAACCCTGGCTAACTAGATGGAGGGAGAGGGGTGGGGAAGGACAGATCCCAGTAGCCATCATCTCTGCCTGACCTCTAACCCTGGCTAACTAGATGGAGGGAGAGGGGTGGGGAAGGACAGATCCCAGTAGCCATCATCTCTGCCTGACCTCTAACCCTGGCTAACTAGATGGAGGGAGAGGGGTGGGGAAGGACAGATCCCAGTAGCCATCATCTCTGCCTGACCTCTAACCCTGGCTAACTAGATGGAGGGAGAGAGGGGGTGGGGAAGGACAGATCCCAGTAGCCATCATCTCTGCCTGACCTCTAACCCTGGCTAACTAGATGGAGGGAGAGGGGTGGGGAAGGACAGATCCCAGTAGCCATCATCTCTGCCTGACCTCTAACCCTGGCTAACTAGATGGAGGGAGAGGGGTGGGGAAGGACAGATCCCAGTAGCCATCATCTCTGCCTGACCTCTAACCCTGGCTAACTAGATGGAGGGAGAGGGGTGGGGAAGGACAGATCCCAGTAGCCATCATCTCTGCCTGACCTCTAACCCTGGCTAACTAGATGGAGGGAGAGGGGTGGGGAAGGACAGATCCCAGTAGCCATCATCTCTGCCTGACCTCTAACCCTGGCTAACTAGATGGAGGGAGAGGGGTGGGGAAGGACAGATCCCAGTAGCCATCATCTCTGCCTGACCTCTAACCCTGGCTAACTAGATGGAGGGAGAGGGGTGGGGAAGGACAGATCCCAGTAGCCATCATCTCTGCCTGACCTCTAACCCTGGCTAACTAGATGGAGGGAGAGGGGTGGGGAAGGACAGATCCCAGTAGCCATCATCTCTGCCTGACCTCTAACCCTGGCTAACTAGATGGAGGGAGAGGGGTGGGGAGGACAGATCCCAGTAGCCATCATCTCTGCCTGACCTCTAACCCTGGCTAACTAGATGGAGGGAGAGGGGTGGGGAAGGACAGATCCCAGTAGCCATCATCTCTGCCTGACCTCTAACCCTGGCTAACTAGATGGAGGGAGAGGGGTGGGGAAGGACAGATCCCAGTAGCCATCATCTCTGCCTGACCTCTAACCCTGGCTAACTAGATGGAGGGAGAGGGGTGGGGAAGGACAGATCCCAGTAGCCATCATCTCTGCCTGACCTCTAACCCTGGCTAACTAGATGGAGGGAGAGGGGTGGGGAAGGACAGATCCCAGTAGCCATCATCTCTGCCTGACCTCTAACCCTGGCTAACTAGATGGAGGGAGAGGGGTGGGGAAGGACAGATCCCAGTAGCCATCATCTCTGCCTGACCTCTAACCCTGGCTAACTAGATGGAGGGAGAGGGGTGGGGGGGAGACAGATCCCAGTAGCCATCATCTCTGCCTGACCTCTAACCCTGGCTAACTAGATGGAGGGAGAGGGGTGGGGAAGGACAGATCCCAGTAGCCATCATCTCTGCCTGACCTCTAACCCTGGCTAACTAGATGGAGGGAGAGGGGTGGGGAAGGACAGATCCCAGTAGCCATCATCTCTGCCTGACCTCTAACCCTGGCTAACTAGATGGAGGGAGAGGGGTGGGGAAGGACAGATCCCAGTAGCCATCATCTCTGCCTGACCTCTAACCCTGGCTAACTAGATGGAGGGAGAGGGGTGGGGAAGGACAGATCCCAGTAGCCATCATCTCTGCCTGACCTCTAACCCTGGCTAACTAGATGGAGGGAGAGGGGTGGGGAAGGACAGATCCCAGTAGCCATCATCTCTGCCTGACCTCTAACCCTGGCTAACTAGATGGAGGGAGAGGGGTGGGGAAGGACAGATCCCAGTAGCCATCATCTCTGCAGAGGACAGATAACCCTGGCTAGACTAGATGGAGGGAGAGGGGTGGGGAAGGACAGATCCCAGTAGCCATCATCTCTGCAGAGGACAGATAAGGGGTGGGAACAGATGGAGGGAGAGGGGTGGGGAAGGACAGATCCCAGTAGCCATCATCTCTGCCTGACCTCTAACCCTGGCTAACTAGATGGAGGGAGAGGGGTGGGGAAGGACAGATCCCAGTAGCCATCATCTCTGCCTGACCTCTAACCCTGGCTAACTAGATGGAGGGAGAGGGGTGGGGAGACAGATCCCAGTAGCCATCATCTCTGCCTGACCTCTAACCCTGGCTAACTAGATGGAGGGAGAGGGGTGGGGAAGGACAGATCCCAGTAGCCATCATCTCTGCCTGACCTCTAACCCTGGCTAACTAGATGGAGGGAGAGGGGTGGGGAAGGACAGATCCCAGTAGCCATCATCTCTGCCTGACCTCTAACCCTGGCTAACTAGATGGAGGGAGAGGGGTGGGGAAGGACAGATCCCAGTAGCCATCATCTCTGCCTGACCTCTAACCCTGGCTAACTAGATGGAGGGAGAGGGGTGGGGAAGGACAGATCCCAGTAGCCATCATCTCTGCCTGACCTCTAACCCTGGCTAACTAGATGGAGGGAGAGGGGTGGGGAAGGACAGATCCCAGTAGCCATCATCTCTGCCTGACCTCTAACCCTGGCTAACTAGATGGAGGGAGAGGGGTGGGGAAGGACAGATCCCAGTAGCCATCATCTCTGCCTGACCTCTAACCCTGGCTAACTAGATGGAGGGAGAGGGGTGGGGAGACAGATCCCAGTAGCGATCATCTCTGCCTGACCTCTAACCCTGGCTAACTGGATGGAGGGAGAGGGGTGGGGAAGGACAGATCCCAGTAGCCATCATCTCTGCAGAGGACAGATGGAGGGAGAGGGGTGGGGAGACAGATGGAGGGAGAGGGGTGGGGAAGGACAGATCCCAGTAGCCATCATCTCTGCGGAGGACAGATGGAGGGACCCTGGGTGGGGGAGACAGATGGAGGGAGAGGGGTGGGGAAGGACAGATCCCAGTTGCCATCATCTCTGCGGAGGACAGATGGAGGGAGAGGGGTGGGGAAGGACAGATCCCAGTAGCCGTCATCTCTGCCTGTTGAGCCCGCGCACAATTATTTGTGGCTGTAGAGATTCTGAATGCGTGTGAAGAGGCGGTGCCGGCCGCTGTGGACCCTCTGAACCACCCTGCGGTCAACCTGAAACAGGCCACGACGCAACGCAGCCTGGCTATGCTCAAGAACATGGCCACGCAGAAACTACAGACCCTGGATACCAACCTACTGGCTGCAGAAACCGCAGACAAGGTAGAGCACAACCCCTAACCCTAACCCTTAACCCCTGACCTCTAACCCTGGCTAACTAGCGGTTTAGAGCGTTGGGCCAGTAACAAAAAGGTTGCTGGTTCGAATCTCAGAGCCTGCAAGGTGTAATAATCGTGCACCTCTCTGATTCAGAGGGGTTTCGTTAAATGACTCCTCCACCTCTCTGATTCAGAGGGGTGGGGTTAAATGACTCCTCCACCTCTCTGATTCAGAGGGGTGGGGTTAAATGACTCCTCCACCTCTCTGATTCAGAGGGGTTGGGTTAAATGACTCCTCCACCTCTCTGATTCAGAGGGGTGGGGTTAAATGACTCCTCCACCTCTCTGATTCAGAGGGGTGGGGTTAAATGACTCCTGCACCTCTCTGATTCAGAGGGGTGGGGTTAAATGACTCCTCCACCTCTCTGATTCAGAGGGGTGGGGTTAAATGACTCCTGTACCTCTCTGATTCAGAGGGGTTAAATAACTCCTGCACCTCTCTGATTCAGAGGGGTGGGGTTAAATAACTCCTGTACCTCTCTGATTCAGAGGGGTGGGGTTAAATAACTCCTGCACCTCTCTGATTCAGAGGGGTGGGGTTAAATGACTCCTGTACCTCTCTGATTCAGAGGGGTGGGGTTAAATAACTCCTTCACCTCTCTGATTCAGAGGGGTGGGGTTAAATGACTCCTCCACCTCTCTGATTCAGAGGGGTTGGGTTAAATGACTCCTCCACCTCTCTGATTCAGAGGGGTTGGGTTAAATGACTCCTCCACCTCTCTGATTCAGAGGGGTGGGGTTAATGACTCCTCCACCTCTCTGATTCAGAGGGGTGGGGTTAAATGACTCCTGTACCTCTCTGATTCAGAGTGGTTTGGTTAAATGACTCCTGCACCTCTCTGATTCAGAGGGGTGGGGTTAAATGACTCCTGCACCTCTCTGATTCAGAGGGGTGGGGTTAAATGACTCCTCCACCTCTCTGATTCAGAGGGGTGGGGTTAAATGACTCCTGCACCTCTCTGATTCAGAGGGGTGGGGTTAAATGACCCCTGCTGGTGGGCTGGTACAGGGTCAGGCAGAGTGGTCAGGTGGGCTGGTACAGGGTCAGGCAGAGTGGTCAGGTGGGCTGGTACAGAGTCAGGCAGAGTGGTCAGGTGGGCTGGTACAGAGTCAGGCAGAGTGGTCAGGTGGGCTGGTACAGGGTCAGGGACAGGCAGAGTGGACAGGTGGGCTGGTACAGGGACAGGGACAGGCAGAGTGGACAGGTGGGCTGGTACAGGGTCAGGCAGAGTGGTCAGGTGGGCTGGTACAGGGTCAGGCAGAGTGGTCAGGTGGGCTGGTACAGAGTCAGGCAGAGTGGTCAGGTGGGCTGGTACAGGGTCAGGCAGAGTGGTCAGGTGGGCTGGTACAGGGTCAGGCAGAGTGGTCAGGTACAGAGTCAGGCAGAGTGGTCAGGTGGGCTGGTACAGGGTCAGGCAGAGTGGTCAGGTGGGCTGGTACAGAGTCAGGCAGAGTGATCAGGTGGGCTGGTACAGAGTCAGGCAGAGTGGTCAGGTGGGCTGGTACAGGGTCAGGCAGAGTGGTCAGGTGGGCTGGTACAGGGTCAGGCAGAGTGGTCAGGTGGGCTGGTACAGGGTCAGGCAGAGTGGTCAGGTGGGCTGGTACAGAGTCAGGCAGAGTGGTCAGGTGGGCTGGTACAGGGTCAGGCAGAGTGGTCAGGTGGGCTGGTACAGAGTCAGGCAGAGTGATCAGGTGGGCTGGTACAGGGTCAGGCAGAGTGGTCAGGTGGGCTGGTACAGGGTCAGGGACAGGCAGAGTGGTCAGGTGGGCTGGTACAGAGTCAGGCAGAGTGGTCAGGTGGGCTGGTACAGGGTCAGGGACAGGCAGAGTGGACAGGTGGGCTGGTACAGGGACAGGCAGAGTGGACAGGTGGGCTGGTACAGGGTCAGGGACAGGCAGAGTGGACAGGTGGGCTGGTACAGGGTCAGGGACAGGCAGAGTGGACAGGTGGGCTGGTACAGGGTCAGGGACAGGCAGAGTGGTCAGGTGGGCTGGTACAGGGTCAGGGACAGGCAGAGTGGTCAGGTGGGCTGGTACAGGGACAGGGACAGGCAGAGTGGTCAGGTGGGTTGGTACAGGGTCAGGGACAGGCAGAGTGGTCAGGTGGGCTGGTACAGGGACAGGGACAGGCAGAGTGGTCAGGTGGGTTGGTACAGGGTCAGGGTCAGGCAGAGTGGTCAGGTGGGCTGGTACAGGGTCAGGGACAGGCAGAGTGGACAGGTGGGCTGGTACAGGGTCAGGGACAGGCAGAGTGGACAGGTGGGCTGGTACAGGGTCAGGGACAGGCAGAGTGGACAGGTGGGCTGGTACAGGGTCAGGGACAGGCAGAGTGGTCAGGTGGGTTGGTACAGGGTCAGGGACAGGCAGAGTGGTCAGGTGGGCTGGTACAGGGACAGGGACAGGCAGAGTGGTCAGGTGGGTTGGTACAGGGTCAGGGACAGGCAGAGTGGTCAGGTGGGCTGGTACAGGGTCAGGGACAGGCAGAGTGGTCAGGTGGGTTGGTACAGGGTCAGGGACAGGCAGAGTGGTCAGGTGGGTTGGTACAGAGTCAGGCAGAGTGGTCAGGTGGGCTGGTACAGAGTCAGGCAGAGTGGTCAGGTGGGCTGGTACAGGGACAGGGACAGGCAGAGTGGTCAGGTGGGTTGGTAAAGGGACAGGGTCAGGCAAAGGTCAATAACAAGGAAATGACGACAGGAGCTGACAGGACGAACGCTGGTAAGCTTAACAAACGAGACGAACTGGCAACAGACAAACCGAGAACACAGGTCTAAATACACTGGGGATACTGGGGCAAACGGGCGACACCTGGAGGGGGGTGGAGACGAGCACAAATACAGGTGAAACCGATCAGGACGCAACGTTTATGTAGCCGTAATGAAGGCTTGATGAATACATATATATGGGACCTAAAACAGTGAAGTGCGACTATGAACCGGGGATTGGTTTTTAGACCTGTATTAGGCTGTGTAAATATTAGCACTGTATGTTGGTTTGTTTCACCAGACCTCCCATCCAATGTTAAGTTAGAAAGCAATAAGCTCAGACTTGGAGTGATAGTTCTTTAATTGCTTCATACCAGAACTGTCTCAGTTTCAAACCCTGATCAGCACTTCATCACTGTCGAAGTGCTTTCCATCGCAATGCATTACACACACACACACACACACACACACACACACACACACACACACACACACACACACACACACACACACACACACACACACACACACACACACACACACACACACACACACACACACACACACACACACACACACACACACACTGTATAAGTGCTTTCCATCGCAATGCAACAAGTCTCTCCCCCATATAGTCTCTGTGCCAGTCATCCATAGCAAGGCATTACTGCATTTGATTTAATGGTGTTTCACTTCAGATGGAGGGAGAGGGGTGGGGGAGAAGGGTGTGGGGTGTGGGGAGACGACTGGAGGGAGAGGGGTGGGAGACGACTGGAGGGAGAGGGGTGGGAGACGACTGGAGGGAGAGGGGTGGGAGAGGACTGGAGGGAGAGGGGTGGGAGACGACTGGAGGAGAGGGGTGGGAGACGACTGGAGGGAGAGGGGTGGGAGACGACTGGAGGGAGAGGGGTGGGAGACGACTGGAGGGGGAGAGGGGTGGGGGAGAAGGGTGTGGGGTGTGGGGAGACGACTGGGGGGAGAGGGGTGGGAGACGACTGGAGGGAGAGGGGTGGGAGACGACTGGAGGGAGAGGGGTGGGGGAGAAGGGGTGTGTGGTGTGGGGAGACGACTGGAGGGAGAGGGGTGGGAGACGACTGGAGGGAGAGGGGGACTGGAGGGAGGGGGGGGACTGGAGGGGGAGACTGCTGGAGGGAGAGGGGTGGGAGACGACTGGAGGGAGAGGGGTGGGAGACGACTGGAGGGAGAGGGGGACTGGAGGGAAGGGGGCGGGACTGGAGGGGAGAGGGGTGGGGGAGAGGGGTGGGAGGGAGACGACTGGAGGGAGAGGGGTGGGGGAGAGGGGTGGGGGGACAGATGGAGGGAGAGGGGTGGGGGAGACGGCTGGAGGGAGAGGGGAAACTGGTGGGGAGAGGGGTGTGGGGAGACGACTGGAGGGAGAGGGGTGGGGGAGGACAGATGGAGGGAGAGGGGTGGGGGGAGACGGCTGGAGGGAGAGGGGTGGGGGGGAGACGGCTGGAGGGGAGGGGTGTGGGGAGAGTGGAGTGGGGAGACTGGTGGGGGAGAGGGGTGTGGGAGAGGGGTGGGAGGGAGACGACTGGAGGGAGAGGGGTGGGGAGAGGGGGGGGGGACAGATGGAGGGAGAGGGGGGTGGGGGAGACGGCTGGAGGGAGAGGGGAAACTGGGGGGAGAGGGGTGGGGGAGACGACTGGAGGGAGAGGGGTGGGGGAGGACAGATGGAGGGAGAGGGGTGGGGGGAGACGGCTGGAGGGAGAGGGGTGGGGAGAGTGGAGTGGGGAGACTGGTGGGGGAGAGGGGGTGGGGAGACCGATGGAGGGAGAGGGGTGTGGGGAGACCAGATGGAGGGAGAGGGCTGGGGGAGACCGATGGAGGGAGAGGGGTGGGGGAGACCGATGGAGGGAGAGGGGGGGGAGGACAGATGGAGGGAGAGGGGTGGGGAGGACAGATAGAGGGGTGGGGGGAGGACAGATGGAGGGAGAGGGGTGGGGGAGGACAGATGGAGGGAGAGGGGTGGGGGAGGACAGATGGAGGGAGAGGGGTGGGGGAGGACAGATGGAGGGAGAGGGGTGGGGGAGGACAGATGGAGGGAGAGGGGTGGGGGAGGACAGATGGAGGGAGAGGGGTGGGGGAGGACAGATGGAGGGAGGGGGTGGGGAGACCGATGGAGGGAGAGGGGTGGGGGAGACCGATGGAGGGAGAGGGGTGGGGGAGACCAATGGAGGGAGAGGGGTGGGGAGGACAGATGGAGGGAGAGGGGTGGGGGAGGACAGATAGAGGGGTGGGGGAGGACAGATGGAGGGAGAGGGGTGGGGGAGGACAGATGGAGGGAGAGGGGTGGGGAGACCGATGGAGGGAGAGGGGTGGGGGGAGGACAGATGGAGGGAGAGGGGTGTGGGGGAGACCGATGGAGGGAGAGGGGTGGGGGAGACCGATGGAGGGAGAGGGGTGGGGAGACCAATGGAGGGAGAGGGGTGGGGAGGACAGATGGAGGGAGAGGGGTGGGGGAGGACAGATAGAGGGGTGGGGGAGGACAGATGGAGGGAGAGGGGTGGGGGAGGACAGATGGAGGGAGAGGGGTGGGGAGGACAGATGGAGGGAGAGGGGTGGGGGAGGACAGATGGAGGGAGAGGGGTGGGGAGGACAGATGGAGGGAGAGGGGTGGGGGAGGACAGATGGAGGGAGAGGGGTGGGGGAGGACAGATGGAGGGAGAGGGGTGGGGGAGGACAGATGGAGGGAGAGGGGTGGGGAGGACAGATGGAGGGAGAGGGGTGGGGAGGACAGATGGGGGGAGAGGGGTGGGGGGAGACAGATGGAGGGAAAGGGGTGGGGGGAGGACAGATGGAGGGAAAGGGGTGGGGAGGACAGATGGAGGGAGAGGGGTGGGGGAGGACAGATGGAGGGAGAGGGGTGGGGGAGGACAGATGGAGGGAGAGGGGTGGGGGAGGACAGATGGAGGGAGAGGGGTGGGGGGGGACAGATGGAGGGAGAGGGGTGGGGGAGGACAGATGGAGGGAGAGGGGTGGGGGAGGACAGATGGAGGGAGAGGGGTGGGGGAGGACAGATGGAGGGAGAGGGGTGGGGAGGACAGATGGAGGGAGAGGGGTGGGGGGAGACAGATGGAGGGAAAGGGGTGGGGAGGACAGATGGAGGGAGAGGGGTGGGGGAGGACAGATGGAGGGAGAGGGGTGGGGGAGGACAGATGGAGGGAGAGGGGTGGGGGAGGACAGATGGAGGGAGAGGGGTGGGGAGGACAGATGGAGGGAGAGGGGTGGGGGGGAGGACAGATGGAGGGAGAGGGGTGGGGGAGGACAGATGGAGGGAGAGGGGTGGGGGAGGACAGATGGAGGGGTGGGGGAGACAGATGGAGGGAGAGGGGTGGGGGAGGACAGATGGAGGGAGAGGGGTGGGGGAGGACAGATGGAGGGAGAGGGGTGGGGGAGGACAGATGGAGGGAGAGGGGTGGGGGAGGACAGATGGAGGGAGAGGGGTGGGGAGGACAGATGGAGGGAGAGGGGTGGGGGAGGACAGATGGAGGGAGAGGGGTGGGGAGGACAGATGGAGGGAGAGGGGTGGGGGAGGACAGATGGAGGGAGAGGGGTGGGGGAGGACAGATGGAGGGAGAGGGGTGGGGAGGACAGATGGAGGGGTGGGGGGAGACAGATGGAGGGAGAGGGGTGGGGAGGACAGATGGAGGGAGAGGGGTGGGGAGGACAGATGGAGGGAGAGGGGTGGGGGAGGACAGATGGAGGGGTGGGGGGGAGACAGATGGAGGGAGAGGGGTGGGGAGGACAGATGGAGGGAGAGGGGTGGGGGAGGACAGATGGAGGGAGAGGGGTGGGGGAGGACAGATGGAGGGAGAGGGGTGGGGAGGACAGATGGAGGGAGAGGGGTGGGGCCAGATGGTCCCCTGTAGGGACTGTGTTTTGGTATTTGCAGTCACGTAAGGTTACAACCTCCTAGGCCTTGTTATCTCAGTGGATATTACACGTTCATTTTCCTTGACAGCCGGTATAAAAATAATCAACGGCATAAAATAGAATTTTGGTTTCTGTTTTCACAAAAGAGATGGAATTAGAGAAAAACAGAGAAGGAGAAAGACCTTCACTATCATTTAAAAAAAAAGAGAAGCACAATCAACCTCCCTGAACTAATGGTTGTGTCTAGGACCCTTTGGTTTGTGTCTGGGATGCAGAGCGCCACGACTGTCTTAAGGGGAGCACTTAACAGTGGCCATTTTGAAAACCAGTCTGGTGTTTTTGAAAAGCATGAAGGCTAGATTGCAGTGGGAATGAACAGGGCAAATAGCAAGGGCTAAGCGGCCGGATGAAAAATGCATGCCTTTCTTCTGTCTCGTGGGGGTTTAATCTTGGCCCAGCCGCCGTCTAGCTTTCAGCCCAGCCAGCCAGGCAGGCTCTGCCGTCGAAGATATTGCTGGAGAGAAGAGAGAGAGAGAGAGGGAGAGAGAGGGAGAGAGAGAGAGAGAGGTAGAGAGAGAAGAGAGGGAGAGGGAGAGAGAGGGAGATGAGGAGAGAGAGGAGAGAGAGAAGAGAGAGAGAGAGAGGAGAGAGAGATAGAGGAACATAGTGAGAGTGGTTCTTCTAGACAATTAGACAGGGAAACACTCCTAACCACCTCCTCCTCCTTGGGTGTGATAACGGAGGGTCCCCAGGCTCGGCAGGAGTAGTGGAGGTGGTGTGTGTGTGTGTGTGTCTGTAGAGTGTTTCCCAGACCAGCAGCCTGCAGGGACCAGGGGTTAGTTAACGTGGAGCCTGGGCTCTTAGTGCTGTGGACCTGGGGGTGTTGGGATGGAGGCATTGCTCTGGGTGCTACCAGGGGAGAAGATGGAATGAGAGGTAATCCTCCCTCCATCCTGTCCTCTTTTCTCACTCTCTCCATCGCTTCCTGAGATTCACACATCTCCCTCAGCCTGTCAGGAGGTAGGTAGGTGCGTGCGTGCGTGCGTGCGTGCGTGCGTGCGTGCGTGTGTGTGTGTGTGTGTGTGTGTGTGTGTGTGTGTGTGTGTGTGTGTGTGTGTGTGTGTGTGTGTGTGTGTGTGTGTGTGTGTGTGTGTGTGTGTGTGTGTGTGTGTGTGTGTGTGTGTGTGTGTGTGTTGTGTGTGTCTGTGTCTGTGTCTGTGTCGGTGTGTGTCTGTGTCTGTGTGTGTCTGTGTGTGTGTCTGTGTGTGTGTGTGTGTGTGTGCTACCACTGGAAGTGGTCCTGTAGTGTTCAGTTTGTGAGAGTGAGGCGGTAGAAATGCTAAGATCCTGGCTGAATCTTCTTCACATACTAAATGCACTCAGTGTACGTTTCTTTTTGGATAAACATGTCTTGAGTGGAATATTATTGCTATATACATTATCATATTCTGTCATACATTATCATATTTTTCTGTTACATGCGATCATATTATTCTGTCATACATTATCATATTATTCTGTCATACATTATCATATCGTTCTGTCATACATTATCATATCGTTCTGTCATACATTATCATATTATTCTGTCATACATTATCACATTATTCTGTCGTGCATTATATTATACTGTCATACATTATCATATTATTCTGTCATACGTTATCATATCAGTTTGTCATAAGAACGCCTCCTCCCAGCTGCCCACTGCACTGAAGATAGGAAACACTGTCACCACTGATAAATCCACCATAATTGAGAATTTCAATGGGCATTTTTCTGCGGCTGGCCGTGCTTTCCACCGGACTACTCCTACCCCGGTCAACAGCACTGCACCCCCCACAACAACTCGCCCAAGCCTTCCCCATTTCTCCTTCTCCCAAATCCGTTCAGCTGATGTTCTGAAAGAGCTGCAAAATCTGGACCCCTACAAATCAGCCAGGCTAGACAATCTGGACCCTTTCTTTCTAAAATGATCTGCCGAAATTGTTGCCACCCCTATTACTAGCCTGTTCAACCTCTCTTTCGTGTCGTCCGAGATTCCCAAAGATTGGAAAGCAGCTGCGGTCATCCCACTCTTCAAAGGGGGGGACACTCTTGACCCAAAATGCGACAGACCTATATCTATCCTACCATGCCTTTCTAAGGTCTTCGAAAGCCAAGTCACCAAACAGATTACTGACCATTTCGAATCTCACCATACCTTCTCTGCTATGCAATCTGGTTTCAGAGCTGGTCATGAGTGCACCTCAGCCACGCTCAAGGTCCTAAACGTTATCTTAACCGCCATCGATAAGAAACATTAGTATTCATTGATCTGGCCAAGGCCTTTCGACTCTGTCAATCACCACATCCTCATCGGCAGACTCGACAGCCTTGGTTTTTCAAATGATTGCCTCGCCTGGTTCACCAACTACTTCTCTGATAGAGTTCAGTGTGTCAAATTGGAGGGTCTGCTTTCCGGACCTCTGGCAGTCTCTATGGGGGTGCCACAGGGTTCAATTCTTGGACCGACTCTCTTCTCTGTATACATCAATGAGGTCGCTCTTGCTGCTGGTGAGTCTCTGATCCACCTCTACGCAGACGACGCCATTCTGTGTACTTCTGGCCCTTCTTTGGACACTGTATTGACAACCCTCCGGGCAAGCTTCAATGCCATACAACTCTCCTTCCGTGGCCTCCAATTGCTCTTGAATACAGGTAGGGCTGGATGCATGCTCTTCAACCGATCGCTACCTGCACCTGCCCGCCTGTCCAGCATCACTGCTCTGGACGGCTCTGACTTGGAGTACGTGGACAACTACAAATACTTAGGTGTCTGGTTAGACTGTAAACTCTCCTTCCAGACCCATATCAGACATCTCCAATCCAGAGTTGGATCTGGAGTTGGCTTCCTATTTCGCAACAAGGCATCCTTCACTCATGCTGCCAAACATACCCTTGTAAAACTGACCATCCTACCAATCCTCGAATTTGGCGATGTCATTTACAAAATAGCCTCCAATACCCTACTCAACAAATTGGATGCAGTCTATCACAGTGCAATCCGTTTTGTCACCAAAGCCCCATATACTACCCACCATTGCGACCTGTACGCTCTCGTTGGCTGCCCCTCGCTTCATACTCGTCGCCAAACCCACTGGCTCCATGTCATCTACAAGACCCTGCTAGGTAAAGTCCCCCCTTATCTCAGCTCGCTGGTCACCATAGCATCTCCCACCTGAAGCACACGCTCCAGCAGGTATATCTCTCTGGTCACCCCCAAAACCAATTCTTTCTTTGGCCGCCTCTCCTTCCAGTTCTCTGCTGCCAATGACTGGAACGAACTACAAAAATCTCTGAAACTGGAAACACATCTCCCTCACTAGCTTTAAGCACCAACTGTCAGAGCATCTTACAGATTACTGCACCTGTACATAGCCCACCTATAATGTAATTAATTAATTTTGCTCCTTTGCACCCCATTATTCTTATTTCTACTTTGCACATTCTTCCACTGCAAATCTACCATTCCAGTGTTTTACTTGCTATATTGTATTTACTTTGCCACCATGGCCTTTTTTTGCCTTTACCTCCCTTATCTCACCTCATTTGCTCACATCGTATATAGACTTGTTTATACTGTATTATTATATAATACTGATAATTAATTCTGATACGGCCTGAATCTTTTAAGTCTCTTTTGTTTGGCATTTTGGTCCAACAATGTCAGTTTCCAGAATAATAATCAGAATAATTGTTTATACTGTATGTTTGTTTTACTCCATGTGTAACTCTGTGTCGAACTGCTTTGCTTTATCTTGGCCAGGTCGCAATTGTAAATGAGAACTTGTTCTCAACTTGCCTACCTGGTTAAATAAAGGTAAAATAAATAAAAATAAAAATAAATAAGAATTACCATATTATTACATTACATTCTATTATTCTGCTATAAATTATCATATTATTGCAATATACATGATCATATTATTGCTTTATACATAATCATATTATTATGTCATACACTATCATATTGCGTTATGCGTTAGCATATTATTATGGTAAACATTATCACATTATTGCGGTATAAATTATCATATTATTGTGTTATACATGTTCATATTATTCCTTCATGCATTATAATATTATTGCGGTATACATTATCATATTATTGTGTTATACATGTTCATATTATTCCTTCATGCATTATAATATTATTGCGGTATACATTATCATGTTATTGCAGTATACATGATGATATTATTGCTGTATACATGTTTATATTGTTGTTTAATACATTATTGTGTAATACATTATCATATTATTGCATTATACATGGTCATATTATTGCGGTATACATGATCATATCATCGCGTATAGATGTAACATTATCACTTGATACATTATCACATTCTTGCATTATACATTACCATATTATTACTTCATACATGATCATACTATTGATGTATACATTATCGTACTGTTGCTTTATAAACTCTGATATTATCACTTCATACATTACCGTATTAGTGTTTTATACAGCACCATATTATACGTTTGATACCTTATCATATTGGCAATTTATACATGACCATATTGGCACGGAATACATTATCATACTATTGCAATACGCATGATCACAGCGTTGGTTTTTGTACATTATCGTTTATACATTGTCATATTATCACTTTATTCATTATCTTATTCTTGCTTTATACATGATCATATTGTTTTATACATGATCATATTATTGCTTTATACATTGCCATATTAGTGTTTAAAAAACATTATCATATTGCTTTTTTGCATTATCATATATTTTTACATTATCATGGAAGTGGTGCAGGTGCATCAGTGTGATACTAGGGTTCCCTTTATTTGATCATGTCTGCAGATGCTAAAAGAGGATATTGGGTTGCGGTGGTGGTAGTAGTGGTGATGGTAGTAGTTAGTTAGTGGTTGTGGTGGTGGTAGTGGTGGTGGTAGTATTTAGTTGTAGTGGTGGTGGTGGTGGTGGTAGTATTTAGTTGTAGTGGTGGTGGTGGTAGTATTTAGTTGTAGTGGTGGTGGTGGTGGTGGTAGTATTTAGTTGTAGTGGTGGTGGTGGTGGTAGTATTTAGTTGTAGTGGTGGTGGTGGTAGTATTTAGTTGTAGTGGTGGTGGTGGTGGTGGTGGTAGTATTTAGTTGTAGTGGTGGTGGTAGTATTTAGTTGTGGTGGTGGTATTTAGTTGTAGTGGTGGTAGTATTTAGTTGTAGTGGTGGTAGTAGTTAGTGGTGGTGGTGGTGGTAGTATTTAGTGGTGGTGGTGGTGGTGGTAGTATTTAGTGGTGGTGGTGGTAGTATTTAGTTGTAGTGGTGGTAGTAGTTAGTGGTGGTGGTGGTGGTAGTATTTAGTTGTAGTGGTAGTATTTAGTTGTAGTGGTGGTGGTGGTAGTATTTAGTTGTAGTGGTGGTAGTAGTTAGTGGTGGTGGTGGTGGTAGTATTTAGTTGTAGTGGTGGTGGTGGTAGTATTTAGTTGTAGTGGTGGTAGTAGTTAGTGGTGGTGGTGGTGGTAGTATTTAGTGGTGGTGGTGGTGGTGGTGGTGGTATTTAGTGGTGGTGGTGGTGGTAGTATTTAGTGGTGGTGGTGGTGGTGGTATTTAGTGGTGGTGGTGGTAGTAGTTAGTGGTGGTGGTAGTGGTAGTATTTAGTTGTAGTGGTGGTGGTGGTAGTATTTAGTTGTAGTGGTGGTAGTAGTTAGTGGTGGTGGTGGTGGTAGTATTTAGTGGTGGTGGTGGTGGTGGTAGTATTTAGTGGTGGTGGTGGTAGTATTTAGTGGTGGTGGTGGTAGTATTTAGTTGTGGTGGTGGTAGTATTTAGTGGTGGTGGTGGTAGTATTTAGTTGTAGTGGTGGTAGTAGTTAGTGGTGGTGGTGGTAGTATTTAGTTGTGGTGGTGGTAGTATTTAGTGGTGGTGGTGGTGGTAGTATTTAGTTGTGGTGGTGGTAGTATTTAGTTGTGGTGGTGGTAGTATTTAGTTCTAGTGGTGGTGGTGGTAGTATTTAGTTGTGGTGGTGGTAGTATTTAGTTGTAGTGGTGGTGGTGGTAGTATTTATTTGTAGTGGTGGTGGTGGTAGTATTTAGTTCTAGTGGTGGTGGTGGTAGTAGTTAGTGGTGGTGGTGGTAGTATTTAGTTGTAGTGGTGGTGGTGGTAGTATTTAGTTCTAGTGGTGGTGGTGGTAGTATTTAGTTCTAGTGGTGGTGGTAGTATTTAGTGGTGGTGGTGGTAGTATTTAGTTGTAGTGGTGGTGGTGGTAGTATTTAGTTGTGGTGGTATTTAGTTGTAGTGGTGGTGGTGGTAGAATTTAGTTGTAGTGGTGGTAGTATTTAGTTGTGGTGGTGGTAGTAGTTAGTGGTGGTGGTGGTGGTGGTGGTAGTAGTAGTGGTGGTGGTAGTAGTAGTGGTGGTGGTAGTAGTAGTGGTGGTGGTAGTAGTAGTGGTGGTGGTAGTAGTAGTGGTGGTGGTAGTAGTAGTGGTGGTGGTGGTAGTATTTAGTTGTAGTGGTGGTGGTGGTAGTATTTAGTTGTTGTGGTGGTAGGTGGTGGTGCTGGTAGTAGTAGAAGTGGTTGTGGTAGTAGTTAGTTGTGGTGGTTATGTTGGTAGTGGTGGTGGTGGTAGTAGTAGTGGTGGTTATGTTGGTGGTGGTGGTGGTAGTAGTGGTAGTGGTGCTGGTAGTAGTTGTGACGACCCTCCCACTCTGTCTGCCGTATTCTCTCTTTGTTCTTGTTTCCTTATTAGGATGCTGGTGGGCGGAGTTGGGAGGGAAACACCTACATGGGAAACACCTGGGCCAGGTGTCTCCCAGGATAAATAGACCTCTTCCACATTCATGGAAGAGACTCTCTCCATGCAGACACCTTTTGTAGATTGTGTTGTGGTGGTAGCCTTTTTGTTTGTTTGCTTTGGCACCTTTCATCACCCTGGCAAAACACTCACTTACACTACTGATTACTGTATACTTAGTGGTATAGTATTGGTGGTGGTGGTGGTAGTAGTGGTAGTAGTGGGTGTGGTAGTGGTGGTGGTCCCTTTAGTAGTGGTGGTGGTGGTGGTAGTAGTAGTGTCGGAGTGGCATTGACTAAAATACAGAAGAATAGAATACAGTATATACATATGAGATGAGTAAAACAGTATGTAAACATTATTAAAGTGACTAGTGTTCCATTATTAAAGTGACTAGTGTTCCATTATTGAAGTGACCAGTGATTTCATGTCTATGTATATAGGGCAGCAGCCTCTAAGTTGCAGGGTTGCGTAACTGGGTGGAAGCCAGCAAGTGCACAGCATATGTGGGAAGTCCTTCAAGATGGTTGGAAAAGCATTCCAGGTCAAGCTGGTTGAGAGAATGCCAAGAGTGTTCAAAGCTGTCATCAAGGCAAAGGGTGGCCATTTGAAAACCAGACAGTCTAACCAGATGGGATAGGGCAGTGTGCAGTGAGATGGCGATTGCATTGTCTGTGGATCTATTTTCCCGGGAAGCAAATTGAAGTGGGTCTGGGTGTCAGGTAAGGTTGAGGTGATATGATTTTTAACCAGCCTCTCAAAGCACTACATGATGACAGACGTGAATGCTTTCTTGGGTACAGGAACAATGGTGGACATATTGAAGCAAGTGGGGACAGCAGACTGGGATAGGGAGAGATTAATTATGTTCTTAAACATTCCAGGCAGCTGGTCTGTGCATGAGGACACGGCTAGGGATGCTGTTTGGGCCGCCTTGCAAGGGTTAAGAAGGAGGTGGAGAGCGCGGAGTCCTTGGTAGCGGGCTGCGTCGGTGGATCTGTGTTATCCTCAAAGCGGGCGAAGAAGGTGTTTAGCTTGTCCAGGATCAAGACGTCAGTCTCCGCGACGTGGCAGGTTTTCCCATTGTAGTCCGTGATTGTCTGTAGACCCTGCCCCATACGTCTCATGTCTGAGCCATTGAATTGCGACTCTTCTTTGTCTCTCTACTGACGTTTAGCCTGTTTGATTGCCTTACGGAGGGAATAACTACACTGTTTGTATTCAGCCATATTCCCAGTCACTTTGCCATGATTAAATTTGGTTGTCATGTTCTATCCTTTCCAGTTTTGCCCCCTGGTCTTGCTGCCATCTATCCATGGTTCCTGGTTAGGGAAGGTTTTAATAGTCAGAGTGGGTACAACGTCTCCTATACACTTTCTGCCATCTATCCATGGTTCCTGGTTGGGGAAGGTTTTAATAGTCAGAGTGGGTACAACGTCTCCTATACACTTTCTGATGAACTCCATATCCGTATCCGTCAATGTTATTCTCAGAGGCTACCCAGAACACATCCCAGTCCGCGTGATCAAAACAATCTTGAAGCGTGGATTCTGATTGATTGGTCAGACCAGCATTGAATAGTCCTTAGCACGGGTACTTCCTGTTTGAGTTTCTGCCTATAGGAAGGGAGGAGCAAAATGGAGTCGTGATCAGTTTTGCCAAAGGGAGGGAGGTGGGAGGGCCTTGTAGGCATTTCGAAAAGTTGAGTAGCAGTAGTCCAATGTTTTACCAGAGCCGAGTACTACAGTCAATGTGTTGGTTGAACTTCGGTTGCGTTTTCCTCAAATTTTCTTTGTTAAAACCTCCAGTTACAATAAATGCAGCCTCAGGATATGTGGTTTCCAGTTTGCATAAAATCTTGTGTAGTTCTTTGATGGCCGTCGTGGTATCGGCTTGTGGGGAAATATACACGGCTGTGACTATAACCGAAGAGAATCCTCTTGGGAGGTAATATGGTCTGCATTTGATTGTGACGTATTCTAGTTTGGGTGAACAAAAGTACTTGAGTTTCTGTATGTTATCACAATCACACCATGAGTATCATGAAACATACACTTCTTTTTCCCGGAGATGTCTTTATTCCTGTCTGTACTGAGAACCCAGCTGGCTGTATGGAAGGGGACATATCTAGTGAGAGACATGTTTCTGTGAAGCAGAGTATGTTACATTCCTTAATGTCTCTCTGGGAAGAATATTCTCACCCTGAGCTCGTCTACTGAGCATGAGCGAGTAATATACTGGGTGTGGAAGCGGTGGATGATGTTCACGCCTCCTGAATCGGAGTAGTGAGAAGTCCACTCCCAATACCTCTTCTCCGCCGACGGCATCTTGAAGCAGTCTCTGGTAAATTGCCCTGGGAGGTACGAACAAGGGATCCAATTGAGGAAAGTCGTATTCCTGGTGAGTTACCGCCACTCTGATATACAAAAGTTATTTCTGACTGGGCTAATAATGTAAGAAATAACACACACAAAAAAAAGGAATACTGCAAAGTGGCTAAGGAGCTAGAAGCAGAGCTGCCATACCTGTCTGTTTTACAAGTACTCCATGAAAAGGGCTCCCTTTTTATTCCTGGCTCCCTTTTTATTTCCTGTTCCAACAGGTTGTTTGGATAGGGCAGTGTGCTGAGATGGCGTCACTGGTTTTGACATTTGAGTGAGGGGGCCCCTCCAGCGGTCAGGCTAATCCCCATAAACTTCAGTGGCAAGAGAAGATCCCTATTTTCCCACTTTGGTTTACTTTTTTATTGTTCTGTTTTTTTCGTTCATTTTTATTTCTCCGTTATTTTACCAGGCAGTTGACTGAGAACACGTTCTCATTTGCAGCAACGACCTGGGGAATAGTTACAGGGGAGAGGATGGGGATGAATGAGCCAATTGTAAACTGGGGATTATTAGGTGACCGTGATGGTTTGAGGGCCAGATTGGGAATTTACCCAGGACACCAGGGGTTTCCCTATTTTTAGGTTCATGATAAGCAGCCTGTTACAGGGTTTCTTTGGTTTATATCAATGCATCATCGGGAATTTAAGGTCATAAGTGTGAATGTAAACGGACTGGGGAGTGCCATCGAGAGATGTATAGTATAGCAAAGATGAATCGGGAGAGTGTTGACATACTATTCTAGCAGGAAACTCACTTCTCCTAAACACGAGAACAGGATACAGGAATAACTTGTTTTTTCTTCTTCTAAAACGGGTAGAATCTTCATCCCAAATTCAGTTAATTTTGTTAGGGGATTTTTAAAATATATTTTCCAATAAAAATCTGCCATAAAAAGAAAGCAATACAAACAATGACATTCATTGTACTGTTGAATGAGATGGCCAATTTAGAGGACAAAACAAAACTTAACTCACACATACACAAAATAAAACTAAATCCTATTAGGTCGTACATGTATAAGAAGACAGCATATAGTCATTACAAGCAGTGTAGTTAAGCATGATTTTAAACCCAAAGTTGGAAAAGCACAAATCAAAATAGGAAAATTAGCCTGGTTGCTAAAATAAATATCAATAAGATATGATAGGATTTAGGACTCTGTGGCAAGAGAAGATCCTCTTACAGTAACTTTCGGCGCTGACAGAGATGGCCGCCCCGCTTCGCGTTCCTAGGAAACTTTTTTTTTACATGTTATTTCTTACATTGGTACCCCAGGTCATCTTAGGTTTCATTTCATACAGCCGGGAGGAACTACTGAATATAAGAGCAACGTCAACTCACCATCAGTACGACCAGGAATATGACTTTCCCGAAGCGGATCCTAGGTTCTGCCTGTCACCCAGGACAACGGAATGGATCCCAGCCTGCAACCCAAAACAAAGACGTCGTAAAATCAAAATAGGAAAATTAGTCTGGTTGCTAAAACAAAACCCAATAGGATATGACAGGATTCCAGGATGCTTGATGTTTGATGCTGCTTGGGAATATACTTTTAAATATACTTTTAGCTTTTAGCCCGCAACACTGAATACTTCAGGTTAAACTGATTTTTTTCATGTACAGTACAGAGAGGCACAGGCTTACGGATTGTAGGATCAGGCAGAGTGATTTATCAGATCATAATGGAGTTTACCTTACTCTACACCCTGATAGCAAACCAAGAAATCGTATTCTATGGAGACTTAACAAAAGCATGTTGAATGATCAAGCATTCAAGGAATCAATAAAACAGAATTGAATGTCTATCTGGAGAATAGATAAAGGGGAAGTCCTGCCATACCGCTGCGAGATGAATCGAAAAGGCGGTTATTCCCGAGGGAAGATGTTTAGCCACATCAACTCTCAAGAAACGATTAAAGCACAGAACCCCTGAAATTACAGGAAGAGAAGATCTATTTAGTCATTTTGGACTTTTTATGTTGCTTGAGATTCAGGAATTTGACCAGATTTACAGTGAAGAAGTGAAGAAACAGGTTCCTGAAACAACGATATTAGGGAACTGGGGTTCAAAGGCAACAAAATGACTAGCGTGGAGACTCGGAAAACAACATGCACAAAATACAATTTTCAAAATAAAAGACCCCAAAACATTTACATGCAAATTGGATGAAATACAGAATGCATTTTAATCATTTATACAAATCTGTATAGGGGCAACCAGAGAAGGCAGATGCACAGACAATAGAGCCACTGGGGAGTTTTTTGTTACAGATGAATCAAAATGGTGGTGACCTATTCTAAAGAAATCACTTCTCCTGAACACGAGTTCAGGAAACTATGGAATAATGTTTTTATGTATTATTTCTTACATTCTTCATCCCAAAATCTAAGTTTTACATCCCGGGATGAACTATTGCATATAAAAACGTCAAATAAACAAGACCAGGAATGCAAACAATTGCATAGAAGATTGTACTGATCTCCCTCAATGGGGACAGAGCAAAAATGATAGACTGACTTCAGAAACTGACCCCTGACCCTAACTCACAAAAGTAAACAACTCTCCAGGCACTGATGGTTTCCCTTATAAGAAACAACTAACACCAGTTTTAACTGGTCTCTGCAGGAGGGAGGATCTTCCACCGCCGTGGAGAGAAGCCATAGTATCTGTTTAACAGCAGAAAAGAAGGAATGAAAGTCCCTATTGACATGATCCAATTTTAACATGGATTAGAAAAACCATATGAATCAATACCGGATGCTGTCACGGATGGAGCAGAGGTCTAAAGGAAACTGTATTTCATGCAAGATTCACTACAGTCCCTGGTTCGAATCCACCCGGTCGCTGATTGAGAGTCCCATAAGGCCCCAGAACTCGAATTTAAGGGCTTGGCTCACTTAAATAAAAAATAAAAATAAATAATAATATCCAATAGAATGGTGGTTCTAATCCCAGAATTGATGGATCCCAGGCAATCAAACTGGTTAAAATAAAATAGAAACACAGAGGACACTACATGGACCATATAACTCAGGAGAAGACAGGCTCTGTATTAATCAGTCTAGATGAAAGGAAAGCATTTGATTCAGTGGGATGGAATGATCTATTCCAAATTATGGATAGATTTGGTTTCAACAAAGAAGTTGATACAGTAAATCAAAACACTGTTTTCATGCCCGACTGCCAGAATAAAGATGAATGGACATTTTGTCCCAAACGATAAGTTTAGAAAGAGGTGCAAGACAAGGCTATAATATCTCCCCCTAACTCCTCCCAGGGACCACTGGGGTTTCCTAACTCCTCCCAGGGACCACTGGGGTTTCTAACTCCTCCCAGGGACCACTGGGGTTTCCTAACTCCTCCCAGGGACCACTGGGGTTTCCTAACTCCTCCCAGGGACCACTGGGGTTTCTAACTCCTCCCAGGGACCACTGGGGTTTCCTAACTCCTCCCAGGGACCACTGGGGTTTCCCAACTCTCCTCCCAGGGACCACTGGGGTTTCTAACTCTCCTCCCAGGGACCACTGGGGTTTCCTAACTCTCCTCCCAGGGACCACTGGGGTTTCTAACTCCTCCCAGGGACCACTGGGGTTTCTAACTCCTCCCAGGGACCACTGGGGGTTTCTAACTCCTCCCAGGGACCACTGGGGTTTCCTAACTCTCCTCCCAGGGACCACTGGGGTTTCTAACTCCTCCCAGGGACCACTGGGGTTTCTAACTCCTCCCAGGGACCACTGGGGGTTTCTAACTCCTCCCAGGGACCACTGGGGGTTTCTAACTCCTCCCAGGGACCACTGGGGTTTCTAACTCCTCCCAGGGACCACTGGGGTTTCTAATCCTCCTCCCAGGGACCACTGCGGTTTCTAATCCTCCTCCCAGGGACCACTGGGGTTTCCTAACTCCTCCCAGGGACCACTGGGGTTTCTAACTCCTCTCAGTGACCACTGGGGTTTCCTAACTCCTCTCAGTGACCACTGGGGTTTCCTAACTCCTCTCAGGGACCACTGGGGTTTCCCAACTCTCCTCCCAGGGACCACTGGGGTTTCTAACTCTCCTCCCAGGGATCACTGGGGTTTCTAACCCTCCTCTCATCAGGGACCACTGGGGTTTCTAACTCCTCCCAGGGACCACTGGGGTTTCTAACTCCTCCCAGGGACCACTGGGGTTTCTAACTCTCCTCCCAGGGACCACTGGGGTTTCCTAACTCTCCTCCCAGGGACCACTGGGGTTTCTAACTCCTCCCAGGGACCACTGGGGGTTTCTAACTCCTCCCAGGGACCACTGGGGTTTCTAACTCCTCCCAGGGACCACTGGGGTTTCTAATCCTCCTCCCAGGGACCACTGCGGTTTCTAATCCTCCTCCCAGGGACCACTGGGGTTTCCTAACTCCTCCCAGGGACCACTGGGGTTTCTAACTCCTCTCAGTGACCACTGGGGTTTCCTAACTCCTCTCAGTGACCACTGGGGTTTCCTAACTCCTCTGTGACCACTGGGGTTTCCTAACTCCTCTCAGTGACCACTGGGGTTTCCTAACTCCTCTCAGTGACCACTGGGGTTTCCTAACTCCTCTCAGGGACCACTGGGGTTTCCCAACTCTCCTCCCAGGGACCACTGGGGTTTCTAACTCTCCTCCCAGGGACCACTGGGGTTTCTAACCCTCCTCTCATCAGGGACCACTGGGGTTTCTAACTCCTCCCAGGGACCACTGGGGTTTCTAACTCTCCTCCCAGGGACCACTGGGGTTTCTAACTCTCCTCCCAGGGACCACTGGGGTTTCCTAACTCTCCTCCCAGGGACCACTGGGGTTTCTAACTCCTCCCAGGGACCACTGGGGTTTCTAACTCCTCCCAGGGACCACTGGGGGTTTCTAACTCCTCCCAGGGACCACTGGGGTTTCTAACTCCTCCCAGGGACCACTGGGGTTTCTAATCCTCCTCCCAGGGACCACTGCGGTTTCTAATCCTCCTCCCAGGGACCACTGGGGTTTCCTAACTCCTCCCAGGGACCACTGGGGTTTCTAACTCCTCTCAGTGACCACTGGGGTTTCCTAACTCCTCCCAGGGACCACTGGGGTTTCCTAACTCCTCCCAGGGACCACTGGGGTTTCCTAACTCCTCCCAGGGACCACTGGGGTTTCTAACTCCTCCCAGGGACCACTGGGGGTTTCTAACTCCTCCCAGGGACCACTGGGGTTTCTAACTCCTCCCAGGGACCACTGCGGTTTCTAATCCTCCTCCCAGGGACCACTGGGGTTTCCTAACTCCTCCCAGGGACCACTGGGGTTTCTAACTCCTCTCAGTGACCACTGGGGTTTCCTAACTCCTCTCAGTGACCACTGGGGTTTCCTAACTCCTCTCAGGGACCACTGGGGTTTCCCAACTCTCCTCCCAGGGACCACTGGGGTTTCTAACTCCTCCCAGGGACCACTGGGGTTTCCTAACTCTCCTCCCAGGGACCACTGGGGTTTCTAACTCCTCCCAGGGACCACTGGGGTTTCTAACTCCTCCCAGGGACCACTGGGGGTTTCTAACTCCTCCCAGGGACCACTGGGGTTTCTAACTCCTCCCAGGGACCACTGGGGTTTCTAACTCCTCCCAGGGACCACTGGGGTTTCTAAACCTCCTCCCAGGGACCACTGCGGTTTCTAATCCTCCTCCCAGGGACCACTGGGGTTTCCTAACTCCTCCCAGGGACCACTGGGGTTTCTAACTCCTCCCAGGGACCACTGGGGTTTCTAACTCCTCCCAGGGACCACTGGGGTTTCTAATCCTCCTCCCAGGGACCACTGCAGTTTCTAATCCTCCTCCCAGGGACCACTGGGGTTTCCTAACTCCTCCCAGGGACCACTGGGGTTTCTAACTCCTCCCAGGAACCACTGGGGTTTCTAACTCTCCTCCCAGGGACCACTGGGGTTTCCTAACTCTCCTCCCAGGGACCACTGGGGTTTCTAACTCCTCCCAGGGACCACTGGGGTTTCTAACTCCTCCCAGGGACCACTGGGGGTTTCTAACTCCTCCCAGGGACCACTGGGGTTTCTAACTCCTCCCAGGGACCACTGGGGTTTCTAATCCTCCTCCCAGGGACCACTGCGGTTTCTAATCCTCCTCCCAGGGACCACTGGGGTTTCCTAACTCCTCCCAGGGACCACTGGGGTTTCTAACTCCTCTCAGTGACCACTGGGGTTTCCTAACTCCTCTCAGTGACAACTGGGGTTTCCTAACTCCTCCCAGGGACCACTGGGGTTTCCTAACTCCTCCCAGGGACCACTGGGGTTTCCTAACTCCTCCCAGGGACCACTGGGGTTTCCTAACTCCTCCCAGGGACCACTGGGGTTTCTAACTCCTCCCAGGGACCACTGGGGTTTCTAACCCTCCTCCCAGGGACCACTGGGGTTTCTAACCCTCCTCCCAGGGACCACTGGGGTTTCCTAACTCCTCCCAGGGACCACTGGGGTTTCCTAACTCCTCCCAGGGACCACTGGGGTTTCCTAACTCCTCCCAGGGACCACTGGGGTTTCCTACCTCCTCTCATCAGGGTCCACCTTCCCCTGTTTCCTGTAACAACCCATTATAATAATACCAGACTCCAGATCAAGGCAGACAGCAGCTCCAGTGTAATTTGTGTCTACTGGCTCTCCCTCGCTGCTTCCTCATCACACCTGTCGTCTTCAATCCGTCCCAATTGGCCCCCTATTCCCTACATAGTGCACTACCGTTGACCAGAGGCCCCCTATTCCCTACATAGTGCACTACCGTTGACCAGAGTCCCCCTATTCCCTACATAGTGCACTACTGTTGACCAGAGGCCCCCTATTCCCTACATAGTGCACTACCGTTGACCAGAGTCCCCCTATTCCCTACATAGTGCACTACTGTTGACCAGAGGCCCCCTATTCCCTACATAGTGCACTACCGTTGACCAGAGGCCCCCTATTCCCTACATAGTGCACTACCGTTGACCAGAGGCCCCCTATTCCCTACATAGTGCACTACCGTTGACCAGAGGCCCCCTATTCCCTACATAGTGCACTACCGTTGACCAGAGGCCCCCTATTCCCTACATAGTGCACTACCGTTGACCAGAGGCCCCCTATTCCCTACATAGTGCCATACGTTTCACTAGAGGCCCTTGTCAACAGGGTGCCATTTGGGTATATACACTAAGTGCCTTGACTGGTGATCAAATGGTCTACCAGAGAGACCCAGGATTCCCAAAGAGGTATTCACCTCCCCTCTCCTCACCTCCCCTCTCTCTCCTCCTTGTCTTCTCCCCTCCCCTCCCCTCCCCTCCCCTCCCCTCCCCTCCCCTCCCCTCCTTGTCTTCTCCCTTCCCCCTCCTCTCCTCTCCTCCCTCCCCTCTCCTCACTCTCTCCACTCAGCCCAGCCAGTCATTCTGTCAGCCCTGTCTATCTCTAATGTAGCATAATTTCTAATTTCCTCCGACACAGTAATTCTGCCTCTACCCGGGGGGTTAGCTGTACCTGTGATATCTGTTGTCAATACTCTCCATTATGCCCCCAACAACACAGAACAACAAGCCCTGATGCAGCCGCTAGCCAGCCCACCTGACCACCCACTGGGGTAATGATGGATAATGACCATCAACTGCCTTCCAATCAACCTGCCTACCTCGCCTCCACTTTGGTGTCGCTATGACACCTGCGCTGCCTGACTGCAAACCCACTATTCTTTGTGTTTGTGGTGGACGGGCTGGTGGGTGATGTGTATGGAGTGTTGGTACTGGGGAGGTTTTGTCAGACAGAATGTGTTTATGTGGATGTTGTTGTTGTTGGGGGAGTACTGTAGGGAGAGGGAACTGTAGATGTTTGTTGTTGGGGGAGTACTGTAGAGAGAGGGAACTGTAGATGTTTGTTGTTTGGGGGAGTACTGTAGAGAGAGAGAACTGTAGATGTTTGTTGTTGGGGGAGTACTGTAGAGAGAGGGAACTGTAGATGTTTGTTGTTGGGGGAGTACTGTAGAGAGAGAGAACTGTAGATGTTTGTTGTTGGGGGGGGAGTACTGTAGAGAGAGAGAACTGTAGATGTTTGTTGTTGGGGGGGAGTACTGTAGAGAGAGAGAACTGAGATGTTTGTTGTTGGGGGTGGGGGAGTACTGTAGAGAGAGAGAACTGTAGATGTTTGTTGTTGGGGGAGTACTGTAGAGAGAGAGAACTGTAGATGTTTGTTGTTGGGGGAGTACTGTAGAGAGAGAGAACTGTAGATGTTTGTTGTTGGGGGAGTACTGTAGAGAGAGGAACTGTAGATGTTTGTTGTTGGGGGAGTACTGTAGAGAGAGAGAACTGTAGATGTTTGTTGTTGGGGGAGTACTGTAGAGAGAGGGAACTGTAGATGTTTGTTGTTGGGGGGAGTACTGTAGAGAGAGGGAACTGTAGATGTTTGTTGTTGGGGGGAGTACTGTAGAGAGAGGGAACTGTAGATGTTTGTTGTTGGGGGGAGTACTGTAGAGAGAGGGAACTGTAGATGTTTGTTGTTGGGGGAGTACTGTAGAGAGAGGGAACTGTAGATGTTTGTTGTTGGGGGAGTACTGTAGAGAGAGGGAACTGTAGATGTTTGTTGTTGGGGGAGTACTGTATAGAGAGGGAACTGTAGATGTTTGTTGTTGGGGGAGTACTGTAGAGAGAGAGAACTGTAGATGTTTGTTGCTGGGGGGTACTGTAGAGAGAGGGAACTGTAGATGTTTGTTGTTGTTGGGGGAGTACTGTAGAGAGAGAGAACTGCAGATGTTTGTTGTTGGGGGAAGTACTGTAGAGAGAGAGAACTGTAGATGTTTGTTGTTGGGGGGAGTACTGTAGAGAGAGAGAACTGCAGATGTTTGTTGTTGGGGGAGTACTGTAGAGAGAGGGAACTGTAGATGTTTGTTGTTGGGGGGAGTACTGTATAGAGAGGGAACTGTAGATGTTTGTTGTTGGGGGGAGTACTGTAGAGAGAGAGAACTGTAGATGTTTGTTGCTGGGGGGGTACTGTAGAGAGAGGGAACTGTAGATGTTTGTTGTTGTTGGGGGAGTACTGTAGAGAGAGAGAACTGCAGATGTTTGTTGTTGGGGGAAGTACTGTAGAGAGAGAGAACTGTAGATGTTTGTTGTTGGGGGAGTACTGTAGAGAGAGAGAGAACTGCAGATGTTTGTTGTTGGGGGAGTACTGTAGAGAGAGAGAGAACTGCAGATGTTTGTTGTTGGGGGAGTACTGTAGAGAGAGAGAACTGCAGATGTTTGTTGTTGTGGGGAGTACTGTAGAGAGAGAGAACTGTAGATGTTTGTTGTTGGGGGGAGTACTGTAGAGAGAGAGAACTGCAGATGTTTGTTGTTGGGGGGGGTACTGTAGAGAGAGGGAACTGTAGATGTTTGTTGTTGGGGGAGTACTGTAGAGAGAGGGAACTGTAGATGTTTGTTGTTGGGGGAGTACTGTAGAGAGAGGGAACTGTAGATGTTTGTTGTTGGGGGGAGTACTGTAGAGAGAGGGAACTGTAGATGTTTGTTGTTGGGGGAGTACTGTATAGAGAGGGAACTGTAGATGTTTGTTGTTGGGGGAGTACTGTAGAGAGAGAGAACTGTAGATGTTTGTTGCTGGGGGTACTGTAGAGAGAGGGAACTGTAGATGTTTGTTGTTGTTGGGGGAGTACTGTAGAGAGAGAGAACTGCAGATGTTTGTTGTTGGGGGAAGTACTGTAGAGAGAGAGAACTGTAGATGTTTGTTGTTGGGGGGAGTACTGTAGAGAGAGAGAACTGCAGATGTTTGTTGTTGTGGGGGGGGGAGTACTGTAGAGAGAGAGAGAACTGCAGATGTTTGTTGTTGGGGGAGTACTGTAGAGAGAGAGAGAACTGTAGATGTTTGTTGTTGTTGGGGGGAGTACTGTAGAGAGAGAGAACTGCAGATGTTTGTTGTTGTGGGGGGAGTACTGTAGAGAGAGAGAACTGTAGATGTTTGTTGTTGGGGGGAGTACTGTAGAGAGAGAGAACTGCAGATGTTTGTTGTTGGGGGGGGGGGAGTACTGTAGAGAGAGAGAACTGTAGATGTTTGTTGTTGGGGGGAGTACTGTAGAGAGAGAGAACTGTAGATGTTTGTTGTTGGGGGGGAAAGTAGATAGAGAGAACTGTAGATGTTTGTTGTTGGGGGAGTACTGTAGAGAGAGAGAACTGCAGATGTTTGTTGTTGGGGGGAGTACTGTAGAGAGAGAGAACTGCAGATGTTTGTTGTTGGGGGGAGTACTGTAGAGAGAGAGAACTGTAGATGTTTGTTGTTGGGGGAGTACTGTAGAGAGAGAACTGTAGATGTTTGTTGTTGGGGGAGTACTGTAGAGAGAGAGAACTGTAGATGTTTGTTGTTGGGGGGAGTACTGTAGAGAGAGAGAACTGTAGATGTTTGTTGTCGGGGGGAGTACTGTAGAGAGAGAGAACTGTAGATGTTTGTTAGGGGGGGAGTACTGTAGAGAGAGAGAACTGTAGATGTTTGTTGGGGGGAGTACTGTAGAGAGAGAGAACTGTAGATGTTTGTTGTTGGGGGAGTACTGTAAAGAGAGAGGACTGTAGATGTTTGTTGTTGTGGGGGAGTACTGTAGAGGGAAAGAACTGTAGATGTTTGTTGTTGGGGGAGTACTGTAGAGAGAGAGAACTGTAGATGTTTGTTGGGGGGAGTACTGTAGAGAGAGAGAACTGTAGATGTTTGTTGTTGTGGGGGAGTACTGTAGAGGGAAAGAACTGTAGATGTTTGTTGTTGTGGGGGGGAGTACTGTAGAGAGAGAGAACTGTAGATGTTTGTTGTTGGGGGAGTACTGTAGAGAGAGAGAACTGTAGGTGTTTGTTGTGGGGGAGTACTGTAGAGAGAGAACTGTAGATGTTTGTTGTTGGGGGGAGTACTGTAGAGAGAGAGAACTGTAGATGTTTGTTGTTGGGGGAGTACTGTAGAGAGAGAGAACTGTAGATGTTTGTTGTCGGGGGGAGTACTGTAGAGAGAGAGAACTGTAGATGTTTGTTGTTGGGGGAGTACTGTAGAGAGAGAGAACTGTAGATGTTTGTTGGGGGAGTACTGTAGAGAGAGAGAACTGTAGATGTTTGTTGGGGGAGTACTGTAGAGAGAGAGAACTGTAGATGTTTGTTGTTGTGGGGGGGGAGTACTGTAGAGGAAAGAACTGTAGATGTTTGTTGTTGTGGGGGAGTACTGTAGAGAGAGAGAACTGTAGATGTTTGTTGTTGTGGGGGAGTACTGTAGAGAGAGAGAACTGTAGATGTTTGTTGTTGTGGGGGAGTACTGTAGAGAGAGAGAACTGGAGATGTTTGTTGTTGGGGGGGATGAGTACTGTAGAGAGAGAGAACTGTAGATGTTTGTTGGGGGGAGTACTGTAGAGAGAGAGAACTGTAGATGTCTGTTGCTGGGGGAGTACTGTAGAGAGAGACCTGTAGACATTTGTTGTTGTACTGTAGAGAGAGAACTGTAGATGTTTGTTGTTGGGGGAGTACTGTAGAGAGAGAGAACTGTAGATGTTTGTTGTTGTGGGGGGGGGGGGAGTACTGTAGAGAGAGAGAACTGTAGATGTTTGTTGTTGGGGGAGTACTGTAGAGAGAGAGAACTGTAGATGTTTGTTGTTTGGGGGTGGGGGAGTACTGTAGAGAGAGAGAACTGTAGATGTTTGTTGTTGGGGGAGTACTGTAGAGAGAGAGAACTGTAGATGTTTGTTGTTGTGGGGGAGTACTGTAGAGAGAGAGAACTGTAGATGTTTGTTGTTGGGGGAGTACTGTAGAGAGAGAGAACTGTAGATGTTTGTTGTTGGGGGGGTACTGTAGAGAGAGAGAACTGTAGATGTTTGTTGTTGTGGGGGGGTGGGGGGAGTACTGTAGAGAGAGAGAACTGTAGATGTTTGTTGTTGGGGGAGTACTGTAGAGAGAGAGAACTGTAGATGTTTGTTGTTGTGGGGGGAGTACTGTAGAGAGAGAGAACTGTAGATGTTTGTTGTTGGGGGAAGTACTGTAGAGAGAGAGAACTGTAGATGTTTGTTGTTGGGGGAGTACTGTAGAGAGAGAGAACTGTAGATGTTTGTTGTTGGGGGAGTACTGTAGAGAGAGAGAACTGTAGATGTTTGTTGTTGGGGGGAGTACTGTAGAGAGAGAGAACTGTAGATGTTTGTTGTTGGGGGAGTACTGTAGAGAGAGAGAACTGTAGATGTTTGTTGTTGTTGGGGGAGTACTGTAGATGTTTGTTGTTGGGGGAGTACTGTAGAGAGAGAGGACTGTAGATGTTTGTTGTTGGGGGAGTACTGTATAGAGAGAGAACTGTAGATGTTTGTTGTTGGGGGAGTACTGTAGAGAGAGAGAACTGTAGATGTTTGTTGTTGGGGGAGTACTGTAGAGAGAGAGAACTGTAGATGTTTGTTGTTGGGGGAGTACTGTAGAGCGAGAGAACTGTAAGATGTTTGCATGTTTGTTGTTTTGAAGAGGCTGGTTGGTAACAGAGTAGCTCTTGAGGCGTATTGATTTTGTAATGTCTCCCTGAATGCTCTTAGTCAAGGTTCAACAAAGTTTTCACTGAGCTGATTTCTCCAGGGTGTTAATACTACAGCCATTAGCAGAGTCAAGGAGAACCCTTAGTATAGATACCCTACAGCCATTAGCAGAGTCAAGGAGAACCCTTAGTATAGATACACTACAGAACCCTTAGTATAGATACACTACAGAACCCTTAGTATAGATACACTACAGCCATTAGCAGAGTCAAGGAGAACCCTTAGTATAGATACCCTACAGAACCCTTAGTATAGATACTCTACAGCCATTAGCAGAGTCAAGGAGAACCCTTAGTATAGATACACTAAAGAACCCTTAGTATAGATACACTACAGCCATTATCAGAGTCAAGGAGAACCCTTAGTATAGATACACTACAGAACCCTTAGTATAGATACACTACAGCCATTATCAGAGTCAAGGAGAACCCTTAGTATAGATACACTACAGAACCCTTAGTATAGATACACTACAGCCATTAGCAGAGTCAAGGAGAACCCTTAGTATAGATACACTACAGAACCCTTAGTATAGATACACTACAGCCATTATCAGAGTCAAGGAGAACCCTTAGTATAGATACACTACAGAACCCTTAGTATAGATACACTACAGCCATTAGCAGAGTCAAGGAGAACCTTAGTATAGATACACTACAGAACCCTTAATATAGATACCCTACAGCCATTAGCAGAGTCAAGGAGAACCCTTAGTTTAGATACACTACAGCCATTAGCAGAGTCAAGGAGAACCTTAGTATAGCTCCCCTACAGCCATTAGCAGTATAGATTGGTGATCTAAAAGATGGAACGCTTTTACTGTCCTGTTGAAGACTACATTTGCACCTTGCATGGCATTGATTGTAATTGTGTGTGTGTGTGTGTACCAAGTGAGAGAACCAGATTAAAACCACTATCAATAGCCTTCGTTCTCCTGTCTCAGCTGAACTGGCATCAGTCAAAATCAATTGTGTACTGTACTGTATGTGGTGATGCTTTGAGTTACGGTGTGGTTTATTGATCCTGTACCACATAGACACTTCCCCTGTAGCTTGTGTGTCTGTTTCAACCTGCCTGCTGGACCGGACTAGTCTGAGCAAGGAGGAGAGCAGGAGGACAGTAGGGGTCCTGTGGAACAATGAGCTTTTAACAGCCTGGATCTCTGTTTCCAGCTCCAGCCCTTTCCTTTCTCCTCTCACTGCTTATACCACTCTCCCCTCTGTTCTCTCCTCTTGTCTCCCCTCTGTTCTCTCCTCTCCCCTCCCCTCTGTTCTCTCCTCTCCTCTCCTCTCCTCTCCCTCTCCTCTCCTCCTCTCTCCTCTCCTCCCTCTCCTCTCCTCTCCTCTCCTCTCTCATGCTCACACCACTCTGCTCTGCTCTTCTTTGCTCCCACTGTGGGTTTCCTGTGTGTTTTTTCTACTCACACTGCTCTGTTCTCCTCTGTCCTCTGTTCTCCTCTGTTCTCCTCTGTTCTCTTCTCCTCTCCTCTCCTCTCCTCTCCTCTCCTCTCCTCTCCTCTCCTCTCCTCTCCTCTCCTCTCCTCTCCTCTCCTCTCCTCTCCTCTGTCGTCCTCCTCTCCTCTCCTCTCCTCTCCTCTCCTCTCCTCTCCTCTCCTCTCTCATGCTCACACCACTCTGCTCTGCTCTTCTTTGCTCCCACTGTGGGTTTCCTGTGTGTTCTTTCTACTCACACTGCTCTGTTCTGCTCTCCCTAAAGTAGACATGGAGCTTGGCTGGCCAGTCAGTCACAACAAGGCTAGCTATCTCCCACTTATTTATGGGTTTCTATAGCAACCAAATTAGCCATCAACTGCAAGAGGAGCCTGCATTTTAGAATGGGCCAAAGGTGAAGGTTCGTAAAGATGGAGGAATTCAGATATGACGTCATTGTTTTTAGTACAACCCACAGAGTTCTTAAACTACGGCGCGCAACATGGTTCAATGACCCAGTAAATAAGCACAATCTACCACCAGGGAATCAGATCCACCTAATTCTACACAGCAAGTTACCATCAAATCTACCACCAGGGAATCAGATCTACCATCAGGGAATCATATCTACCACCAGGGAATCAGATCTACCACCAGGGAATCAGATCCACCACCAGGGAATCAGATCCACCACCAGGGAATCAGATCTACCATCAGGGAATCAGATCTACCACCAGGGAATCAGATCTACCATCAGGGAATCAGATCTACCACCAGGGAATCAGATCTACCACCAGGGAATCAGATCTACCATCAGGGAATCAGATCTACCATCAGGGAATCAGATCTACCACCAGGGAATCAGATCTACCATCAGGGAATCAGATCTACCACCAGGGAATCAGATCTACCACCAGGGAATCAGATCTACCACCAGGGAATCAGATCTACCACCAGGGAATCAGATCTACCATCAGGGAATCAGATCTACCATCAGGGAATCAGATCTACCATCAGGGAATCAGATCTACCACCAGGGAATCAGATCCACCATCAGGGAATCAGATCTACCATCAGGGAATCAGATCTACCATCAGGGAATCAGATCTACCACCAGGGAATCAGATCCACCATCAGGGAATCAGATCCACCATCAGGGAATCAGATCTACCATCAGGGAATCAGATCTACCATCAGGGAATCAGATCTACCATCAGGGAATCAGATCTACCACCAGGGAATCAGATCTACCATCAGGGAATCAGATCTACCACCAGGGAATCAGATCCACCATCAGGGAATCAGATCCACCATCAGGGAATCAGATCTACCATCAGGGAATCAGATCTACCATCAAGGAATCAGATCTACCATCAGGGAATCAGATCTACCACCATGGAATCAGATCCACCTGATTCTACACAGCAAGTTACCATCAAATCTACCACCAGGGATTCAGATCCACCTAATTCTACACAGCAAGTTACCATCAGATCTACCACCAGGGAATCAGATCTACCACCAGGGAATCAGATCCACCTGATTCTACACAGCTCGCTACCATAAAATCTACCACCAGGGATTCAGATCCACCTGATTCTACACAGCTAGCTGCCATCAGATCTACCACCAGGGAATCAGATCTACCACTATGTACTATGTATACAGGTATAGGGTATTACGGTACACAGTCAATGTGGAGGCTATATACAGGGTATTACGGTACAGAGTCAATGTGGAGGCTATATATAGGGGGTACCGGTACAGAGTCAATGTGGAGGCTATATACAGGGTATTACGGTACAGAGTCAATGTGGAGGCTATATACAGGGTATTACGGTACAGAGTCAATGTGGAGGCTATATACAGGGTATTACGGTACAGAGTCAATGTGGAGGCTATATACAGGGGGGTACCGGTACAGAGTCAATGTGGAGACTATATGCAGGGTGTTACGGTACAGAGTCAATGTGGAGGCTATATACAGGGTGTTACGGTACAGAGTCAATGTGGAGACTATATGCAGGGTGTTATGGTACAGAGTCAATGTGGAGGCTATATACAGGGGGGTACGGTACAGAGTCAATGTGGAGGCTATATACAGGGTATTACGGTATTACGGTACAGAGTCAATGTGGAGGCTATATGCAGGGTGTTACGGTACAGAGTCAATGTGGAGGGTATATACAGGGTGTTACGGTACAGAGTCAATGTGGAGGCTAGATACAGGGGTGTACCGGTACAGAGTCAATGTGGAGGGTATATACAGGGTGTTACGGTACAGATTCAATGTGGAGGCTATATAAAGGGAGTACCTGTACCGAGTCAATGTGGAGGCTATATAGAGGGAGGTACCAGTACAGAGTCAATGTGGAGGCAATATACAGGGGGTACCGGTACAGAGTCAAGGTGGAGGCTATATAGAGGGGGGTACCGGTACAGAGTCAATGTGGAGGCTATATACAGGGGGTACCGGTACAGAGTCAATGTGGAGGCTATATACAGGGTGTTACGGTACAGAGTCAATGTGGAGGCTATATACAGGGTGTTACGGTACAGAGTCAATGTGGAGGCTATATACAGGGTGTTACGGTACAGAGTCATTGTGGAGGCTGTATACAGGGGGGTACCGGTACAGAGTCAATGTGGAGGCTACAGTGCCTTGCGAAAGTATTCGGCCCCCTTGAACTTTGCGACCTTTTGCCACATTTCAGGCTTCAAACATAAAGATATAAAACTGTATTTTTTGTGAAGAATCAACAACAAGTGGGACACAATCATGAAGTGGAACGACATTTATTGGATATTTCAAACTTTTTTAACAAATCAAAAACTGAAAAATTGGGCGTGCAAAATTATTCAGCCCCCTTAAGTTAATACTTTGTAGCGTCACCTTTTGCTGCGATGACAAGCTGTAAGTCGCTTGGGGTATGTCTCTATCAGTTTTGCACATCCCATTCCTCCTTGCAAAACAGCTCGAGCTCAGTGAGGTTGGATGGAGAGCATTTGTGAACAGCAGTTTTCAGTTCTTTCCACAGATTCTCGATTGGATTCAGGTCTGGACTTTGACTTGGCCATTCTAACACCTGGATATGTTTATTTTTGAACCATTCCATTGTAGATTTTGCTTTATGTTTTGGATCATTGTCTTGTTGGAAGACAAATCTCCGTCCCAGTCTCAGCTCTTTTGCAGACTCCATCAGTTTTTTTTCCAGAATGGTCCTGTATTTGGCTCCATCCATCTTCCCATCAATTTTAACCATCTTCCCTGTCCCTGCTGAAGAAAAGCAGGCCCAAACCATGATGCTGCCACCACCATGTTTGACAGTGGGGATGGTGTGTTCAGGGTGATGAGCTGTGTTGCTTTTACGCCAAACATAACGTTTTGCATTGTTGCCAAAAGATTCAATTTTGGTTTCATCTGACCAGAGCACCTTCTTCCACATGTTTGGTGTGTCTCCCAGGTGGCTTGTGGCAAACTTTAAAGGACACTTTTTATGGATATCTTTAAGAAATGGCTTTCTTCTTGCCACTCTTCCATAAAGGCCAGATTTGTGCAATATACGACTGATTGTTGTCCTATGGACAGAGTCTCCCACCTCAGCTGTAGATCTCTGCAGTTCATCCAGAGTGATCATGGGCCTCTAGGCTGCATCTCTGATCAGTCTTCTCCTTGTATGAGCTGAAAGTTTAGAGGGACGGCCAGGTCTTGGTAGATTTGCAGTGGTCTGATACTCCTTCCATTTCAATATTATCGCTTGCACAGTGCTCCTTGGGATGTTTAAAGCTTGGGAAATCTTTTTGTATCCAAATCCGGCTTTAAACTTCTTCACAACAGTATCTCGGACCTGCCTGGTGTGTTCCTTGTTCTTCATGATGCTCTCTGCGCTTTTAACGGACCTCTGAGACTATCACAGTGCCGGTGCATTTATACGGAGACTTGATTACACACAGGTGGATTGTATTTATCATCATTAGTCATTTAGGTCAACATTGGATCATTCAGAGATCCTCACTGAATTCTGTAGAGAGTTTGCTGCACTGAATGTAAAGGGGCTGAATAATTTTGCACGCCCAATTTTTCAGTTTTTGATTTGTTAAAAAAGTTTGAAATATCCATATACAGGGAGTACCACTATAGAGTCAATGTGGAGGCTATTTACAGGGTATTACGGTACAGAGTCATTGTGGAGGCTATATACAGGGGGTACCGGTACAGAGTCATTGTGGAGGCTATATACAGGGGGTACCGGTACAGAGTCATTGTGGAGGCTATATACAGGGAGTACCGCTACAGAGTCAATGTGGAGGCTATATACAGGGTGTTACGGTACAGAGTCAATGTGGAGGCTATATACAGGGTGTTACGGTACAGAGTCATTGTGGAGGCTATTTACAGGGGGTACCGGTACAGAGTCATTGTGGAGGCTATATACAGGGGTACCGCTACAGAGTCAATGTGGAGGCTATTTACAGGGGGTACCGGTACAGAGTCATTTTGGAGGCTATATACAGGGAGTACCGCTACAGAGTCAATGTGGAGGCTATATACAGGGTATTACGGTACAGAGTCAATGTGGAGGCTATATACAGGGTATTACGGTACCATCAGGGAATCAGCAGGTAGCCTGGTAGCCTTGTGCGTATCGGGGTGGCAGGTAGCCTGGTAGCCTTGTGCGTATCAGGGCGGCAGGTAGCCTTGTGCGTATCGGGGCGGCAGGTAGCCTTGTGCGTATCGGGGCGGCAGGTAGCCTGGTAGCCTTTGTGTTTATTTCTGCGCTTATAATGTGAAGTGATAATAGTTGATCAACATTTTAAGCTGAACATTCTGCTTTGTTGCATCACTCATTGCTTTTGGGAGAGAAAAAAAAATCCAACATTTATGTAGCCTAAGACCTACTGGTTGTATGAATTTGGGCTCCATCGTTCCACAACTGTCCTCGAGTCTGTTTTGAATAGGCTATTTTTTTCTCTCGACAAGCTGACCAGTAGAATAGCTTAACTTTTCTACTATGCGTGGATAGTGCAATGGTTCCTCATTTAAAAGTTGTTATACTGTAGCATGTGGTATGCTGTGGGACGGTTTGTCGTCGTGCTTGCCGTTAATGCTCATTATAACCACCAGAGGGCATCTTTGAGCATATCTACTACGCTATTTGACAGCAGAGTCGGTTCACGATTATGCGTTCCTTTTTTCGTGATGAAAAGAAATTGATTCATATTATGATGTTTCTATTTCAAGAAAAAATGACCCAAAATAAGTTCTTCAACATAGAAATATGGCCAGAATATTGTATCAAATATTTGTTAAAAGCCTATCGAGCGGCGTAACGGTCTAAGGCACTGCAGCTCAGTGAAGGAGGCGTCACAACAGACCCTGGTTCGAACCTGTGATGTATCACAACCGGCCGTAGGGCGGCGGACAATTGGCCCAGCTTCGTCGGGGTTTGGCCAGGGTTGGCCGGGGTTTGCCGGGTTTGGCCGGGGTTTGGCCAGGGTTGGCCGTCATTGTAAATAACAACTTGTTCATCATTTCACTTGCCAAATTAAATAAAGGTTAAATTAAAAGAGAAAATCATCTGTAAAATAAAAATATGTAACTCATAAAATTCTCCTACCAGGAAGTTGTGACAACATGACTGGGAAGTTTTTAATTTACATGCCATTTAAGAGATTTTCCCAGAACCATATGCACTGGGTTCATAACCCATTAAGGCATCCACCAACTGTGCAGAATGACAGAAATCCCATTTAGATGATGGTAATGCATCTTAAACAGAACATCCAACTCCTGTCTGTGATATTGAGGTAGTAATGTTTCAGGACATAACCCTCTAATACATAACCCTCTAATACATAACCCTCTAATACATAACCCTCTAATACATAACCCTCTAATACATAACCCTCTAATACATAACCCTCTTATACATTGCCCTTTTTGACCATTAGGCTGCACTTTACAATAGGACTCAACTCTGTCTGACCGGCACAATCAATTGGTAGCCTGAACTGTGGCCCAAATTGGTGGATTTTTCCACACCGAGCCTTGTTGTTAGACTATCCTTTTGTAAATTGAATGGAGGTGTGAATGTTTCTGTCAAAGAGCGTCTCTCCTCTCGCACTATAGTCCTGCAACAACAACAAACCAGCTGGCGTGTGGTCCCGGAGTGGAGCGAGAACTTGGGTCATTTTTGTTGTTGTAGAATAACACTTAACATTTGGACTGACAAATGTAGAGATATAGGATACTTGTACCTTATATTCCATTACATAAACAAAGAGCGGGTGCTGGTGGAGCGGGTGCTGGTGGAGCGGGTGCTGGTGGAGCGGGTGCTGGTGGAGCGGGTGCTGGTGGAGCGGGTGCTGGTGGAGCGGGTGCTGGTGGAGCGGGTGCTGGTGGAGCGGGTGCTTGTGGAGCGGGTGCTGGTGGAGCGGGTGCTGGTGGAGCGGGTGCTGGTGGAGCGGGTGCTGGTGGAGCGGGTGCTGGTGGAGCGGGTGCTGGTGGAGCGGGTGCTGGTGGAGCGGGTGCTTGTGGAGCGGGTGCTGGTGGAGCGGGTGCTGGTGGAGCGGGTGCTTGTGGAGCGGGTGCTGGTGGAGCGGGTGCTGGTGGAGCGGGTGCTTGTGGAGCGGGTGCTTGTGGAGCGGGTGCTTGTGGAGCGGGTGCTGGTGGAGCGGGTGCTGGTGGAGCGGGTGCTGGTGGAGCGGGTGCTGGTGGAGCGGGTGCTGGTGGAGCGGGTGCTGGTGGAGCGGGTGCTATCCACCATGGAGAGGGAGAGTTCCCAGCTCAAAACTGCAGATAACACAAGGCCAGCTATTGTGAAAGAATACTTGTGGATTTTGTTGATTTCTTCTATCGCCTCAGAGAGGCCACGCCCACCTTGGAGGCAAGTGAACAGCCTGCTTGCTCTTCACCTGATAACGGTGTGGATCCAACGGACAAAGCGTCGCCTACAGCTGGATTTGTGGCGTCAGAGAGGGGAAGTCAGCTGTCAGCTGGCACGGGGGGGTGACATCTGTTTCCTGCACAGACATTTGAAGAAATCCACGTTTTTGTTTAAGTTAATTTTACAGTTATTTTACCAGGTAAGTTGACTGAGAACATGTTCTCATTTACAGCAATGACCTGAGGAATAGTTACAGGGGAGAGGAGGGGGATTAATGAGCCAATTTTAAGCTGGGGATGATTAGGTGACCATGATGGTATGAGGGACAGCTTGGAATTTAGCCAGGACACCGGAGTTAACACCCCTACTCTTACGATAAGTGCCATGGGATCTTTAATGACCTCAGAGAGTCAGGACACCCGTTTAACATCCCATCTGAAAGATGGCACGCTACACAGGGCAGTGTCCCCAATCACTGCCCTGGGGCATTGGGATATTTTTTATTTAATTTATTTTTACATTTTTAATAGGATTGATGAATGGACTGTTTTATGTTAACTTTCGTCTGATTAGGTCTGCCCTATTCCATTGTGAAAATAAAAATATATCGTTCTTAATTCACGGCATGGTTTCTTTTTATCCGAACGTTGAAAAGACGTGCAGACAAATAATTTAATACGGAAAGAATAATACTGGCCTATTCTGGAGTCATGGATACAACGAATCGGAATACAACGGATCATAAATACTACGGATCATAAATACAACGGATCGTAAATACAGAGGATCATAAATACAGAGGATCATGAATACAGAGGATCACGGATCATAAATACAGAGGATCACGAATACAGAGGATCATAAATACAGAGGATCATAAATACAGAGGATCATGAATACAGAGGATCATAAATACAGATCATAAATACAACTAATCATAAATACAGAGGATCATGAATACAGAGGATCATAAATACAGAGGATCATGAATACAGAGGATCACGGAATACAACGGATCATAAACGAATACAGAGGATCACGAATACAGAGGATCATGAATACAGAGGATCATGAATACAGAGGATCATGAATACAGAGGATCATGAATACAGAGGATCACGAATACAGAGGATCACGAATACAGAGGATCACAATGGATCATAAATACAGAGGATCACGAATACAGAGGATCACGAATACAGAGGATCACGGATCATAAATACAGAGGATCACGAATACAGAGGATCACGAATACAGAGGATCACGAATACAAATACAGAGGATCACGAATACAGAGGATCACGAATACAGAGGATCACGAATACAGAGGATCACGAATACAGAGGATCACGAATACAGAGGATCACGAATACAGAGGATCACGAATACAGAGGATCACGAATACAGAGGATCACGAATACAGCGGATCACGAATACAGCGGATCACGAATACAGCGGATCACGAATACAACGGATCAGAATACAGGATCACGAATACAGAGGATCACGAATACAGAGGATCACGAATACAGAGGATCATGAATAGAGAGGATCATGAATACAGAGGATCATGAATATCAGCGAGATCATGAATAGATCAGAGGATCATGAATACAGCGGATCATGAATAGAGAGGATCATGAATACAACGGCTCGGCTCTTGGAAAGCATAAGAGCCACCTTATTTCTTCAATATAATAATTCCTTCAGGAGGTTAAACCCGTAGGTCTTCAGTCCTACTAGGTGTTTTGGATTATTCATTATGAAAAGGATTTATTTTGTTTATTTTGTCTTACATTCTTCATTGTAACCACATTGTCACAAATAATTGAACACACACACACAACCCGAGCCAATTAACTTGGTCTTTATGAAAGACGATCTGTCAAAGACACAGAATGTGTCAGTGATGTATTTATTTTGGGACCAAAGCCGCGAATGATTGTGTCACTCATCTTCATGCTGACAAATAGCCAAAACCTAATAAACTAAATATCCTAAATTAACTACATTTTTATAAATAAATCAAGTAAATCAAATAGCTCAAGTCTTGAAAATATGGGCAGCATTTGTCTTCTCCGTATCCTCGCTGGAATCTCTGACGTAAATGTACCGTAGTGTACCACCATCTATGTCAATGCGCTGCAGTATAAACTTGCGACTTTTAATTGAAGAACCACTGTGGATTGACATTGGCTAGTGACTTTGCTGTTCGTTACCCATCTTGTTAGCCGAGGAAAAGGTAAACGTGGACAGTTATTTTAACATCTTCAAAGTGCACATCAGAATTACGTAAGAAGGACCACGCTTCGTTGCATCCTTGAATTGCATGTTCTGAATGATGGATTACAATAAAGTAAATGTGATGTTCTGTCATTCTAAGCACCATGGGTGGACTTCTTAACCAGGTTATTCACCCAATGCATATGGAGCTGGTCAATTTATCAAATGTCTGGTAAATTCAAATGCTGCAGGTCAGATGTCTCGGCATAACATTTTCTGTAAACCCTGGTGTGTGTGTGTGTGTGTGTGTGTGTGTGTGTGTGTGTGTGGGTGGGTTGGGTGGGTGGTTGGTGGGGAGAATCAGACATATGTCTGTCCTCTGTGCATTTGACCCTGCAGCTCGAAACCCCTGGTTAACGGGAACTGAACGAAAATGAGCGAGAGCCCGTGTTGCCCTCCCTTCCCCCCGTGGGGGTGGGTGTGTGCCATCCCTTCCGTTAACTCCTGCAGCTTCAGCTATGATAGAATGGGTGGACAGGGTCTGGGGAAGATGGGGGAGGTGGATAGGGTCTGGGGAAGATGGGAAAGGTGGACAAGGGAGGATGGGGGAGGTGGACAGGGTTAGGGGAAGATGGGGAAGGTGGACAGGGTTAGGGGAAGATGGGGGAGGTGGACAGGGTTAGGGGAAGATGGGGGAGGTGGACAGGGTTGGGGAAGATGGGGAAGGTGGACAGGGTTAGGGAAGATGGGGAAGGTGGACAGGGTTAGGGGAAGATGGGGGAGATGGATAGGGTTAGGGAAGATGGGGGGAGGTGGACAGGGTTATGGGGGGAGGATGGGGGAGGTGGACAGGGTTGGGGAAGATGGGGAAGGTGGACAAGGTTGGGGAAGATGGGGAAGTCGGACAGGGTTAGGGGAAGATGGGGGAGGTGGACAGGGTCTGGGGAAGATGGGGGAGGTGGACAGGGTCTGGGGAGGGGGGAAGATGGGGAGGTGGACAGGGTTAGGGGAAGATGGGGGAGGTGGACCAGGTTAAGAAAAGATGGGGGAGGTGGACAGGGTTAGGGGAAGATGGAGGGAGGTTGACAGGGTTAGGGGAAGATGGAGGGAGGTGGACAGGGTCTGGGGGAGATGGGGGAGATGGACAGGGATAGGGGAAAATGGGGGAGGTGGACAGGGTCTGGGGAAGATGGGGGAGGTGGACAGGGTCTGGGGAAGATGGGGGAGATGGATAGGGATAGGGGAAGATGGGGGAGGTGGACAGGGTTAGGGGAAGATGGGGGAGGTGGACAGGGTTAGGGGAAGATGGGGAGGTGGACCAGGTTAGGGGAAGATGGGGGAGGTGGACAGGGATAGGGGAAGATGGGGGAGATGGACAGGGATAGGGGAAGATGGGGAAGGTGGACAGGGTTAGGGGAAGATGGGGGAGGTGGACCAGGTTAAGAAAAGATGGGGGTGATGGACAGGGTTAGGGGAAGATGGAGGGAGGTTGACAGGGTTAGGGGAAGATGGAGGGAGGTGGGGAAGGTTAAGAAAGATGGATGGAGGTGGACAAGGTTAGGGGAAGATTGTGGAGGTGGCCAGAGGAAGGGGGAGCTGGACAGGGTTAGGGGAAGATGGAGGGAGCTGGCCAGGGGAAGATGGAGGGAGGTGGACAGGGTTAGGGGAAGATGGAGGGAGGTGGACAGGGTTAGGGGAAGATGGAGGGAGGTGGACAGGGTCTGGGGAAGCTGGACAGAGTTAGGGGAAGCTGGGGGAGGTGGACAGGGTTTGGGGAAGCTGGGGGAGGTGGACAGGGTTAGGGGAAGCTGGACAGAGTTAGGGGAAGCTGGGGGAGGTGGACAGGGTTAGGGCAAGCTGGGTCTGGGAACCTGGTCTTTGTCTTGTTGTTGTAGCAGCCGTTGTCCTGTAGAGGGCAGCATTCCTCCACTACAACTACAGCAACACGGCTGCGTCCAGACATCTCTTTTCAGAAAGAAGCAGTTCAAAGAGAGAAAGCCTAATTAAGCTTCACTGATCAGAGCATATCAGTACTGCTGCTGCAGGATGCATTGTCCAGGGATATTTGTGCAACTTCTCTGCTGTGTGTGTGTGTGTGTGTGTGTGTGTGTGTGTGTGTGTGTGTGTGTGTGTGTGTGTGTGTGTGTGTGTGTGTGTGTGTGTGTGCGCTTGTGTCACAGGTGCAAGTGCAGTGTCTCACCATCAGTCAGGACACCATAAAGGCTAATTACTGAACAGGGAAGCTGTGAGCTTGGCTGGGGCCCACACACACTGTGATTGTAAGGGGCGTAGTTGTAGCTTGGCTGTAGCTTCCTTCAGTAGCCAGCACCAGCAGAGGAAATATCCAGACACACACACACACACACACACACACACACACACACACACACACACACACACACACACACACACACACACACACACACACACACACACACACACACACACACACACACACACACACACACACACACACACACACACACACACACACACACACACACACACACACACACACACACACACACACACACACACACACACACACACACACACACACACACACACACACACACACACACACACACACACACACACACACACACACACACACACACACACACACACACACACACACACACACACACACACACACACACACACACACACACACACACACACACACACACACACACACACACACACACACACACACACACACACACACACACACCACACAGGCGTCTCACGGCTGCCTGGAGAAGCAGACAGCTGTCGAACAATTGAGGACGGCGCAAGGCCTGTGTCTTTGATTGGCTGTTCCCTCATCAAACGGACAGTAAAGCTGATGGCTTGGACCACCAGTAGGACAAAGGGGCTGCTGGCATGCAGGTGTCAGGAGTCACTTCCCTCCCGGTGAAGTCAGCCAAACAAGGCCCTTTATAACCGGTTGAAACACCAATCCACCACGTTGACAACTCTTTAAAATCAACAATATTACTGTAAATATAGAATTTTCGACTCAAAACAAATAGTTTCCAATGATTTTTTCTCCCACCGTGTACATTTCAATCTTACAATGTGCTACTTTATGTTGGCAGTCACGTAATACATAATCTCTGGCATATAGACCCTGCGATAGTCTAGTGTCCTGTCCAGGGGGTGTACTGTTACATCAAGCTGCAACAGGAGATAGACTAGTGTCCTGTCCAGGGGGTGTCCTGGTACATCAAGCTGCTACAGCGACAGGAGATAGACTAGTGTCCTGTCCAGGGGGTGTCCTGGTACATCAAGCTGCTACAGCGACAGGAGATAGACTAGTGTCCTGTCCAGGGGGTGTCCTGTACATCAAGCTGTCTCACTACAGAAACAGGAGATAGACAAGTGTCCTGTCCAGGGGGTGTCCTGTACATCAAGCTGCTACAGCGACAGGAGATAGACTAGTGTCCTGTCCAGGGGGTGTCCTGGTACATCAAGCTGCTGGAGATAGCCTTAGCTCACTAGGACACTGTCTGTCTGTCTGTCTGTCTGTCTGTCTGTCTGTCTGTCTGTCTGTCTGTCTGTCTGTCTGTCTGTCTGTCTGTCTGTCTGTCTGTCTGTCTGTCTGTCTGTCTGTCTGTCTGTCTGTCTGTCTGTCTGTCTGTCTGTCTGTCTGTCTGTCTGTCTGTCTGTCTGTCTGTCTGTCTGTCTGTCTGTCTGTCTGTCTGTCTGTCTGTCTGTCTGTCTGTCTGTCTGTCTGTCTGTCTGTCTGTCTGTCTGTCTGTCTGTCTGTCTGTCTGTCTGTCTGTCTGTCTGTCTGTCTGTCTGTCTGTCTGTCTGTCTGTCTGTCTGTCTGTCTGTCTGTCTGTCTGTCTGTCTGTCTGTCTGTCTGTCTGTCTGTCTGTCTGTCTGTCTGTCTGTCTGTCTGTCTGTCTGTCTGTCTGTCTGTCTGTCTGTCTGTCTGTCTGTCTGTCTGTCTGTCTGTCTGTCTGTCTGTCTGTCTGTCTGTCTGTCTGTCTGTCTGTCTGTCTGTCTGTCTGTCTGTCTGTCTGTCTGTCTGTCTGTCTGTCTGTCTGTCTGTCTGTCTGTCTGTCTGTCTGTCTGTCTGTCTGTCTGTCTGTCTGTCTGTCTGTCTGTCTGTCTGTCTGTCTGTCTGTCTGTCTGTCTGTCTGTCTGTCTGTCTGTCTGTCTGTCTGTCTGTCTGTCTGTCTGTCTGTCTGTCTGTCTGTCTGTCTGTCTGTCTGTCTGTCTGTCTGTCTGTCTGTCTGTCTTAAACTAGTTAGTCTGTTAACCATGTGTTTGTGTCCTCTTCTCTCCTGTAGCTGATAAGTCCAGCCTGCTTTACGCTGTTAGGACTCCCTCCGTCCTCCTCTCCTCTATACGCCCGCCCAGCCTTACTCTGGTTTACTCTGTGATCACTGTTGCATACACAGCATCGGCCATTGAAGAACCTTATTAAATGCCATTGAGCATGGGGACAGTGCTGACCCTCAGTGTGCTAATTGTCAGAGATAGACCTTACTGTGATGTCTATTGAGCCCTCCCTCCTGGACGGAGCAGATGCAGGATGGGGAGGGGGGTGAGAGGGTTGTTTGAAGGGGCTAGGGGACCCAGCAACAGCAGCCTCTTTCTCCCTCTGTCTCTCTCTCTCTCTGACTCTCTCTCTGTCTCTCTCTGACTCTCTCTCTCTCTCTCTCTGTCTCTCTCTCTCTGTCTCTCTCTCTCTGTCTGTCGCTCTGTCTCTCTCTGTCTGTCTGTCTCTCTCTCTCTCTCTGTCTCTCTCTGTCTCTGACTCTCTCTCTCTCTGTCTGTCGCTCTGTCTCTCTCTGTCTCTCTCTGTCTCTCTCGGTCTCTCTCTCTCTCTCTCTCTCGGTCTCTCTCTCTCTCAATTCATTTCAAGGGGCTTTATTGGCATGGGAAACATGTGTTAACATTGCCAAAGCAAGTGAGGTAGATATTATACAAAGGTTAAATAAACACTAAAAATGTACAGTAAACATTAAACATACAGAAGTTTCAAAACAATAAAGACATTACAAATGTCATATTATATATATATATATATATATATATATATATATATATATATATATATATATATACAGTGTTGTAACAATGTACAAATAGTTAAAGTACACAAGGGAAAATAAATAAGCATAAATATGGGTTGTATTTACACTGGTGTTTGTTCTTCACTGGTTGCCCTTTTCTTGTGGCAACAGGTCACACATCTTGCTGCTGTGTATCTCTGTCTCGCTCTCTCTCTCTTTCTTTCTCCCTCCCGGGAAGAGAGCAGGACAATAATGTTCTGAGGTTCCAGTCATTGCAGATCTGGTTCATTTCTATGTTAACATCCTTACCTATGCAAAGTGTGTAGTGCATGGGGGACCTTCAAATTGAATTACAATTGAATAGGGATTAGCATGTTTGCAAATGAGACTTGCTGTGGTTAGAAAACAGAATACGATTCAGTGAAAGGCTTGGGGACATTGGAGGTGAAATATACCAGGTTGTTACAGACCCTGATGACTAAACCTGAATCTAAAATAGATGGACAATGAGATTGACGGAGGAGTGGGGGCATTTTGCTCCTGAATCCAGACACAGTGAATGGAAGGGAAACCAGGTGATTATTGAGATAGCAAGGCAAAGAGTTTACGAACATGAACATATCCAGTTTGAAGAAAAAATACCTCCATAACATAACATTATTCCACATTTGTTACACGGAAAATACAGTATATCTGACTTTTCTTCTACTGATTATCCAACATTAATAAGAGAGCCTTGTATCGGAATATCATAGAATCCATCTGTCTTCCAAATCCATCCTTTAATCTCTCCTCTGTAGCGTGATGTACTACAGTACCCACAATGCCTTTTGGAAGATATCTCGTCATGTCTTAGTTAAGACACCAACGTGATGGTGTCCCTTCTCCTTATCAATACATCGGTCTTTGTTGTTTCCCAGGGCAACCTGCAGAAGTACTCCAACAACAGTCTGGTGGTGCAGGCCATGAAGACCAATCTGACAGACCCTGACATGCATGTCCTGTTCTTTGACTTGGAGTCGGTGATCATCCAGCTGCTGACGGAGGAGTCCCGGCGGCCCAACCACACCCTGGTCTCCCCAGAGACCCTCCAGAAGGCCCAGGGAGCAGCTGACAAGGGAGGGTCCTTCCTGGCCAATAAAATCTTCAAACAGGTGAGGCATGGATGGATGCTTGGTCCTGCTAGGTTGTTCCTGGAATGGCACCGTATGTCCTGTATAGTGCTCTACTTCTGGCCAGAGTCTTCCTGTTCCTTGTAGAGGACTCTACTTCTGGCCAGAGTCTTCCTGTTCCTTGTAGAGGACTCTACTTCTGGCCAGAGTCTTCCTGTTCCTTGTAGAGGACTCTACTTCTGGCCAGAGTCTTCCTGTTCCTTGTAGAGGACTCTACTTCTGGCCAGAGTCTTCCTGTTCCTTGTAGAGGACTCTACTTCTGGCCAGAGTCTTCCTGTTCCTTGTAGAGGGCTCTACTTCTGTCCAGAGTCTTCCTGTTCCTTGTAGAGGACTCTACTTCTGTCCAGAGTCTTCCTGTTCCTTGTAGAGGACTCTACTTCTGTCCAGAGTCTTCCTGTTCCTTGTAGAGGACTCTACTTCTGTCCAGAGTCTTCCTGTTCCTTGTAGAGGGCTCTACTTCTGGCCAGAGTCTTCCTGTTCCTTGTAGAGGACTCTACTTCTGGCCAGAGTCTTCCTGTTCCTTGTAGAGGACTCTACTTCTGGCCAGAGTCTTCCTGTTCCTTGTAGAGAGGGCTCTACTTCTGTCCAGAGTCTTCCTGTTCCTTGTAGAGGATGTTCTACTTCTGGCCAGAGTCTTCCTGTTCCTTGTAGAGGACTCTACTTCTGGCCAGAGTCTTCCTGTTCCTTGTAGAGGACTCTACTTCTGGCCAGAGTCTTCCTGTTCCTTGTAGAGGGCTCTAGGGAATGGGGAGTGTTCTGTCCAGAGTCTTCCTGTTCCTTGTAGAGGGCTCTACTCTGTCCAGAGTCTTCCTGTTCCTTGAATAGAGGACTCTACTATCTGTCCAGAGTCTTCCTGTTCCTTGAATGAGGGCTCTACTTCTGGCCAGAGTCTTCCTGTTCCTTGTAGAGGACTCTACTGGGAATCTGTCCAGAGTCTTCCTGTTCCTTGTGTAGTGTACTACTTATAGGGAATCCAGTCTTCCTGTTCCTTATAGAGGACTCTACTTCTGGCCAGAGTCTTCCTGTTCCTTGTAGAGGAGTGTACTACTTCTGGCCAGAGTCTTCCTGTTCCTTGTAGAGGACTACTATATTCTGGCCAGAGTCTTCCTGTTCCTTGTAGACGACTCTACTTCTGGCCAGAGTCTTCCTGTTCCTTGTAGATTGGGAGTGTTCTCTAGTGTTCTATCTGGCCAGAGTCTTCCTGTTCCTTGAATTGAGGACTCTAATTCTGGCCAGAGTCTTCCTGTTCCTATGTAGAAGGACTACTTATTCTGGCCAGTCTTCCTGTTCCTTGTAGATGGGACTCTACTTCTGGCCAGAGTCTTCCTGTTCCTTGTAGAGGACTCTACTATAGGGAATGGCCAGAGTCTTCCTGTTAGAGGAAGAGGACTCTACTTCTATATAGGGAATGGCCAGAGTCTTCCTGTTCTTGTAGAGGACTCTACTTCTGGCCAGAGTCTTCATGTTCCTTGTCGAGGGCTCTACTTCTGGCCAGAGTCTTCCTGTTCCTTGTAGAGGGGATGGGCAGTGTTCTACTATATAGGGAATGGGTAGTGTTCTACTATATGGGGAATGTTCTACTATATAGGGAATGGGTAGTGTTCTACTATATGGGGAGTGTTCTACTATATAGGTAATGGGTAGTGTTCTACTATATGGGGAGTGTTCTACTATATAGGGAATGGGTAGTGTTCTACTATATAGGGAATGGGTAGTGTTCTATATAGGGAATGGGGAGTGTACAACTATATAGGGAATGGGGAGTGTTCTACTATATAGGGAATGGGGAGTGTTCTATATAGGGAATAGGGAATGGGGAGGGTTCTATATAGGGAATGGGTAGTGTTCTACTATATAGGGAATGGGGAGTGTTCTAGGGAATATATAGGGAATGGGTAGTGTTCTACTATAGGGAATGGGGAGTGTTCTACTATATAGGGAATAGTGTTCTATATGGGAATGGGTGTTCTACTATATAGTGTTCTATATATATGGGGAGTGTTCTACTATATAGGGAAGGGAATGGGAATGGGTAGTGTTCTACTATATGGGGAGTGTTCTACTATATGGGAATGGGTAGTGTTCTACTATATAGGGAATGGGTAGTGTTCTATATAGGGAATGGGGAGTGTTCTAGGGACTATATAGGGAATGGGGAGTGTACTACTATATAGGGAATGGGGAGTGTTCTATATAGGGAATGGGGAGTGTTCTATAGGGAATGGGGAGTGTCTACTATATAGGAATGGGAGGAATGGGGAGTGTTCTATATAGGGAATAGGGAATGGGTAGTGTTCTATATAGGGAATGGGGAGTGTTCTATATAGGGAATGGGGAGTGTTCTATATAGGGAATGGGGAGTGTACTATATAGGGAATGGGGAGTGTTCTATATAGGGAATGGGGAGTGTTCTACTATATAGGGAATGGGGAGTGTTCTATAGAGGGAATGGGGAGTGTTCTATATAGGGAATGGGGAGTGTTCTATATAGGGAATGGGGAGTGTTCTACTATATAGGGAATGGGGAGTGTACTACTATATAGGGAATGGGGAGTGTTCTATATAGGGAATGGGGAGTGTTCTACTATATAGGGAATGGGTAGTGTTCTAGGGAATGGGGAGTGTTCTAGGGAATGGGGAGTGTTCTACTATATAGGGAATGGGTAGTGTTCTATATAGGGAATGGGGAGTGTTCTATATAGGGAATGGGGAGTGTTCTATATAGGGAATGGGGAGTGTACTACTATATAGGGAATGGGTAGCGAGTCGATGTTCAGGGGTACGAGGTAGATATGTACATATACTGCAGGTATGGATAAAGTGACTAGGGAATAGGATAGATAATAAACAGTGTCGATGCACATACTCTGGGTAGCTATTTGGTTAACTGGTTAAGTGTTTAAGTATCTAACTAACTATTTAGCAGTCTTTTGGCTTGAGGGGTAGAAGCTGTTCAGGGTCCTGACTTGTTGTTCGGGAACCGCTTGCCAGGCTACGGCTTGGGTGGCTGGAGTCTTTGACCATTTTGTTAGGGCTTTCCTCTGACACCGCCTGGTATACAGTCCTATTCATAATGGGTGGATCCTCAGTCTTAGCCTGGTGGTCTATTGTTTACCCGTATGTCTCCTCAGAGACCTACTGTAGGGGCTGGAGCCCAGTCTTTAGTACATCCAGGACCCATGGCTGATGTGGGCCCTTGGCTTGGTGTGGGGTGCCTTGATTTGGGGATCATTGCTCCACAGGCTGGGGGTCTTTCTAGGGCAGTATTGGGGAGTTTTACCAGACTTAGTTTGCTATTCGTATAGAGAGCAGAGAGAGGAGAGGATGTGGTCTGATTGTAAAGATGTGTACTAAGTCCCGTAGGGAGCTGAATGATTTAACATGCTGCAGCTGAAATGCCAGATAGAGGATGACAATTTCATGAAGTCTGTCGACGGCCGTCTCGGCGCCCTTTGGATGTGTTCGTATTATTATCGTACATAAAACAGAGGAACAGGAACTGAAAAGACTTGCTTCATAGAAAAGCATAGGGGGGTACAGATAGAAGGACGGACGGAGAAAAGTTCAAACTTATTCTCTGCCAGCCATATAATTGGTCCAAGCCTGTCCTCAATATTTCAAATCATTTTTTTTTCATGTCCGCCATTGTAGATTTATGTTCTAGAATTAGATTCCTTCTAGAATAGATTCCGTGTTCCTTCTCGACTAGTTAGAAATAAAGAAGAAGCTCCAGAACTTGACGCCACAGGTCTTCCAACTTCCACAAAGCCCATTATACAATGCATTAACCCCCTGCCATGGCCCAATGCTTTCAAACACACATCTGTCCATATCAAATAGTAGCTTTAATAACAACCCACTGACATGAATTCATTTTAGTCAGTAGACTTCTTGCACATTGTAGGTCACATATGATCTTAGTAGGCCTAGTACACATATTATCTTAGTAGGCCTAGTACACATCTTGGTAGGCCTAGTGCACATCATATCTTAGTAGGCCTAGTACACATATTATCTTAGTAGGCCTAGTACACATCTTGGTAGGCCTAGTACACATATTATCTTAGTAGGCCTAGTACACATATTATCTTAGTAGGCCTAGTACACATATTATCTTAGTAGGCCTAGTACACATATTATCTTAGTAGGCCTAGTACACATATTATCTTAGTAGGCCTAGTACACATATTATCTTAGTAGGCCTAGTACACATATTATCTTAGTAGGCCTAGTACACATATTATCTTAGTAGGCCTAGTACACATCTTGGTAGGCCTAGTGCACATCATATCTTAGTAGGCCTAGTACACATATTATCTTGGTAGGCCTAGTACACATATTATCTTAGTAGGCCTAGTACACATCTTATCTTAGTAGGCCTAGTACACATCTTGGTAGGCCTAGTACACATCTTATCTTAGTAGGCCTAGTACACATCTTATCTTAGTAGGCCTAGTACACATCTTATCTTAGTAGGCCTAGTACACATCTTATCTTGGTAGGCCTAGTACACATATTATCTTAGTAGGCCTAGTACACATCTTATCTTAGTAGGCCTAGTACACATCTTATCTTAGTAGGCCTAGTACACATCTTATCTTAGTAGGCCTAGTACACATCTTGGTATGCCTAGTGCACATCATATCTTAGTAGGCCCAGTACACATATCATGTTAGTAGGCCTAGTACACATCTTATCTTAGTAGGCCCAGTACACATATCATGTTAGTAGGCCCAGTACACATCTCATGTTAGTAGGCCCAGTACACATCTCATGTTAGTAGTCCTAGTACACATCTTAGTAGGACTGGTACACATCTCTTGTTGGTAGTCCTAGTAGCCCGTCTGGTGTTCAACCTTCCCAAGTTCTCTCACGTCACCCCGCTCCTCCGCTCTCTCCACTGGCTTCCAGTTGAAGCTCGCATCCGCTACAAGACCATGGTGCTTGCCTACGGAGCTGTGAGGGGAACGGCACCTCAGTACCTCCAGGCTCTGATCAGGCCCTACACCCAAACAAGGGCACTGCATTCATCCACCTCTGGCCTGCTCGCCTCCCTCTGTCCTTCTGTGGCACAGTTGGTAGAGCATGGCGCTGTAGCCCAGTCAAAAGTGGGTTCGATTCCTGGCCACCCATGGTGGAATGTATGCACACATGACGGAGTCAATCACCACCTTCCGGAGACACCTGCTAAAACCCCATATTATTTATTAGGATTATTACCACTGAGGATAGTAAAGTAACCTTCTCAGCCCAGTCAAAAGATTTAGCTGCACTATTGTAAATGGCTGTTCCACTGGATGTCATAAGGTGAATGCACTAATTTGTAAGTCGCCTGGATAAGAGAGTCAATGACTTAAATGTAGTAAATGAAACACATCTTTAAGGAACATCTCTTTAGAGATTAGATTTTAATGGACTTTCCACCCTTTAAGATGATCAGTATTAGTAAAGTGCATTTCCCTGGCATGCGTTCCAAATGGCACCCTAATTCCTACATGGTGCACTTTGTAGCCTTATGGGCCCTGGTCAAAAGTAATGCACTGAATATGGGGATAGGGTGTCGTTTAGGATGCATCACTCTGTCTGGCCTCTGTGTGATAAACAGTGGATGAGCCCTAAATTAAATGGTCTGATAGAAGTATTTTGCAGCTCTGTCCTAGCGAAGCATTGAACAAGCTGTTTTTATACAGACCCTGATCGCTCTAAACGGTTTTCCTATCTTGTTTCTAACCCAAAAAATGGTAATAAATGTGTCCGTACCGTGACTAATAGGAATTCAGCCTCAGGCCCAGTACACATCTCCTGCAGTAGGCCCAGAAAGACTGTCATGTTGTCAGGCCCAGCTAGCAGCATCTCAGAAAGACTGCCCTTGTTTGTCTACTACAGCTAGCTAGCCCAGAGAAATACTGTCCATGTTGTCAACCCAGCTAGCTAGCATCTCATGTTAGAAAGACTGCCCAGTTGTCATCTACAGCTAGCTAGCCTCAGAAAGACTGCCCATGGTTGTCAACTACAACTAGCTAGCCTCAGAGAAAGACTGCCCATGTTTAGTGTCACACTACAGCTAGTAGCCCAGAAAGACATCTCATGTTAGTAGTCCTAGTACACATCTTAGCCTAGAAAGACTGCCCTTGGTTGTCTACTACAGCTAGTAGTCCTCAGAGAAAGACTCTTAGTTGACTGGTACAGCTAGCTCTCAGAGAAAGATGTTAGTAGTCTAGTACACATCTTAGAGAAAGACTTGGTACTACACATCTCAGAGGTTAGTAGTCCTAGTCAGACAAAGACTCTTGGCTGTCTGGTACAGCTAGCTCTCAGAGAAAGACTGCCCTTGGTTGTCTACACAGCTTAGCTAGGACTGGTACACATCTCTTGTTAGTAGTCTAGTACAGCATCTTAGAGAAAGACTGCCCTGGTTGTCAACTACATCTAGCTTCAGAGAAAGACTTTTAATGGACTTTCTACAGCTAGCTAGCTTTAGAGATGGTCAGATGTACTAGGAGGAGTCTATTTCAGCTAGCTAGCCTCCAAAAGACTGCCCTTGGTTTCCTACAGCAAGCTAGCCTCAGAGAAAGACTGCCCTGGTTGTCAAAAGTACAGCAGCTGAAGCCTCAGAGAAAGACTGCCCTTGGTTGTCACTACAGCTAGCTAGCCTCAGAGAAAGACTGTGGATGTCCCTAAGCTAAATGGTCTCAGAGAAAGACTGCCCTTGGCTGTCTACTACAGCTAGCTAGCTTCAGAGGCTGGCATTAATACTAGGCTGTCTACTATAGCTAGCTAGCCTCAGACAAAGACTGCCCTTGGCTTGTCTACTAACAGCTAGCTAGCCTCAGAGAAAGACTGCCCTTGGTTGTCTACTATAGCTAGCTAGCCTCAGAGAAAGACTGGCCTTGGCTGTCTACTACAGCTAGCTAGCCTCAGAGAAAGACTGCCGTTGGTTGTCAACTACAGCAAGCTAGCCTCAGAGAAAGACTGCCCTTGGTTGTCAACTACAGCTAGCTAGCCTCAGAGAAAGACTGCCCTTGGCTGTCTACTACAGCTAGCTAGCTTCAGAGGCTGGTCAGATAATACTAGGCTGTCTACTACAGCTAGCTAGCCTCAGAGAAAGACTGCCCTTGGTTGTCTACTACAGCTAGCTAGCCTCAGAGAAAGACTGCCCTTGGTTGTCTACTACAGCTAGCTAGCCTCAGAGAAAGACTGCCCTTGGTTGTCTACTACAGCTAGCTAGCCTCAGAGAAAGACTGCCCTTGGTTGTCTACTACAGCTAGCTAGCCTCAGAGAAAGACTGCCCTTGGTTGTCTACTACAGCTAGCTAGCCTCAGAGAAAGACTGCCCTTGGTTGTCTACTACAGCTAGCTAGCCTCAGAGAAAGACTGCCCTTGGTTGTCTACTACAGCTAGCTAGCCTCAGAGAAAGACTGCCCTTGGTTGTCTACTACAGCTAGCTAGCCTCAGAGAAAGACTGCCCTTGGTTGTCTACTACAGCTAGCTAGCCTCAGAGAAAGACTGCCCTTGGTTGTCTACTACAGCTAGCTAGCCTCAGAGAAAGACTGCCCTTGGCTGTCTACTACAGCTAGCTAGCTTCAGAGGCTGGTCAGATAATACTAGGCTGTCTACTATAGCTAGCTAGCCTCAGAGAAAGACTGGCCTTGGCTGTCTACTACAGCTAGCTAGCCTCAGAGAAAGACTGCCGTTGGTTGTCAACTACAGCTAGCTAGCCTCAGAGAAAGACTGCCCTTGGTTGTCTACTACAGCTAGCTAGCCTCAGAGAAAGACTGCCCTTGGCTGTCTACTACAGCTAGCTAGCCTCAGAGAAAGACTGCCCTTGGTTGTCTACTACAGCTAGCTAGCCTCAGAGGCTGGTCAGATAATACTAGGCTGTCTACTATAGCTAGCTAGCCTCAGAGGCTCAGGGAAAATAGTCAACTGGGATCAAACTAAAAGGTCATAAAATAGATGAAATAAAATGATCCAAGTTTAAATATAAATACATACTTCAGTATTGGTGGTACAGTTTTCTGGGATCGGATATTGTTGACAGTTTTCAGTCATTCTATTTTATGGGGATCCATAGTGGACATAGGGGTCTCATTGCTGGACCTAACAAGGGTAGAGAGGACTGAAAGAAGGACCTAACTGGGGTAGAGAGGACTGAAAGAAGGACCTAACCTGGGTAGAGAGGACTGAAAGAAGGACCTAACTAGGGTAGAGAGGACTGAAAGAAGGACCTAACTAGGGTAGAGAGGACTGAAAGAAGGACCTAACCTGGGTAGAGAGGACTGAAAGAAGGACCTAACTAGGGTAGAGAGGACTGAAAGAAGGACATAACTAGGGTAGAGAGGACTGAAAGAAGGACATAACTAGGGTAGAGAGGACTGAAAGAAGGACCTAACTAGGGTAGAGAGGCTGGTCAGATAACTAGGGTAGAGAGGACTGAAAGAAGAACCTAACTAGGGTAGAGAGGACTGAAAGAAGGACCTAACTAGGGAAAAGAGAGGACTGAAAGAAGGACCTAAAATAGAGACTGAAAGAAGGAACCTAACTAGGTAGAGAGGACTGAAAGAAGGACCTAAAGGGTAGAGGACTTGAAAGAAGGACCTAACTAGGGTAGAGAGGACTGAAAGAAGGACCTAACTTGGGTAGAGAGGACTGAAAGAAGGACCTAACTAGGGTAGAGAGGACTGAAAGAAGGACCTAACGAGGGTAGAGAGGACTGAAAGAAGGACCTAACGAGGGTAGAGAGGACTGAAAGAAGGACCTAACTAGGGTAGAGAGGACTGAAAGAAGGACCTAACTAGGGTAGAGAGGACTGAAAGAAGAACCTAACTGGGTAGAGAGGACTGAAAGAAGGACCTAACTAGGGTAGAGAGGACTGAAAGAAGGACCTAACCTGGGTAGAGAGGACTGAAAGAAGGACCTAACTAGGGTAGAGAGGACTGAAAGAAGGACCTAACTAGGGTAGAGAGGACTGAAAGAAGGACCTAACTAGGGTAGAGAGGACTGAAAGAAGGACATAACTAGGGTAGAGAGGACTGAAAGAAGGACCTAACTAGGGTAGAGAGGACTGAAAGAAGGACCTAACTAGGGTAGAGAGGACTGAAAGAAGGACATAACTAGGGTAGAGAGGACTGAAAGAAGGACCTAACTAGGGTAGAGAGGACTGAAAGAAGGACATAACTAGGGTAGAGAGGACTGAAAGAAACACATAACCTGGGTAGAGAGGACTGAAAGAAGGACCTAACCTGGGTAGAGAGGACTGAAAGAAGGACATAACTAGGGTAGAGAGGACTGAAAGAAACACATAACCTGGGTAGAGAGGACTGAAAGAAGGACATAACTAGGGTAGAGAGGACTGAAAGAATGACCTAACTAGGGTAGAGAGGACTGAAAGAAGGACATAACTAGGGTAGAGAGGACTGAAAGAAGGACATAACTAGGGTAGAGAGGACTGAAAGAAGGACCTAACCTGGGTAGAGAGGACTGAAATAAGGACCTAACTAGGGTAGAGAGGACTGAAAGAAGGACCTAACCTGGGTAGAGAGGACTGAAAGAAGGACATAACTAGGGTAGAGAGGACTGAAAGAAGGACATAACTAGGGTAGAGAGGACTGAAAGAAGGACCTAACCTGGGTAGAGAGGACTGAAAGAAGGACCTAACAAGGATAGAGAGGACTGAAAGAAGGACCTAACTAGGGTAGAGAGGACTGAAAGAAGGACATAACTAGGGTAGAGAGGACTGAAAGAAGGGTCACATCATCATCACTCTCCTTCTCCCCAGAGTGGCTCTCCCTGCTAGAAAGATAAGATGGGTACAGTGCCTTCCGAAAATATTCATTCCGCTTATTCCGCATTTTGTTGTGTTAAGCAGTTTCTATGGGCTGCTTATTCTTTAACATTATTTGGTGCTGTGTCTGACTGCTGTTTCTGTCAGCGCTCTCTTTCAGCTTGATGCAGTGCTTTTGTTTTCATTGCTCTGACTCTTAGTAACTACCCTTGGTCCTGAATCAATAGTCAGGCCTATGTGTGGTTGAATTTATTCCCGTCACTGTGTGAGTTTTGACTATTGGCCTCTTTTGGAATTGTTTTTTTTTTTTGTCAGAGGATTAATGGTTTCTATCTGCCTTTTATACGTCACGGTGGCGTTTGAATGCATGGGTGCGGCAGCGTAGCCTAGTGGTTAGAGCGTCAGACTAGTAACCGGAAGGTTGCAAGTTCAAACCCCCGAGCTGACAATCTGTCGTTCTGCCCCTGAACAGGCAGTTAACCCACTGTTCCTAGGCCGTCATTGAAAATAAGAATTTGTTCTTAACTGACTTGCCTAGTTAACTGACTTGCCAAGTGTAGACCATGCAGTGAAATGCTGACTTACAGGCTCTAACCAATAGTGAAAAAAGGGTATTAGGTGAAGTAAGTAAAGAAATAAAACAACAGTAAAAAGACTATATAGGCTATATACTGTAGAGAGGCTATATACAGTAGCGAGGTTACATACAGACACCGGTTAGTCAGGCTGATTGAGGTAGTATGTAGATATGGTTAAAGTGACTATGCATATATCACGGCACTGGAGAAGATGGCTGACGTTTTACATGCTCCTAACCAAATGTGTTTTTTGTTTGTTTTTTTTTTGCTGTGTTTGCAACTTACTTTTTAAAACTTATTTTGTACATAATGTTGCTGCTGCCGTTTCTTATGACTGAAAATAACTTCTGGACATCAGAACAGCGATTACTCACCATGGACTGGCAGAAGCTGTTTTTTTTTACTTTAACGTGTCTGAAGATCCCGACGTGAAGGACATTGTGCTTTCCCGGGAACAGGCCCAAATCTCCATAATTTGCATGAAGAGAAGATGGAGAAAAAGAGGACGGAGGTCGGGGCTGCCTTAGGATAATTTTTTTAGGCAATCGAATAAACACCCACTGGCTTCCCTTCCACTAGCTAACATGCAATCATTGGAAAATAAAATCGACGACATACAAATAAGATTAAACTATCAACGGGACATTAAAAACTGTATAAGCTGTAGACCACAATATCTACCTAGATAGTTTTCATCTGTATTTTTCGTAGCGGTCTACATACCGCCACAGACCGATGCTGGCACTAAAACCGCACTCAATGAGCTGTATTCCGCCATCGGCAAACAGGAAAACGCTCATCCAGAGGCAGCGCTCCTAGTGGCCAGGGACTGTAATGCAGGGAAACAAATCAGTTTTACCTAATTTCTAGCAGCATGTTAAATGTGCAACCAGAGGGGAAAAAAACTCTAGACGACCTTTACTCCATACACAGAGACACGTACAAGGCTCTCCCTCGCCCTCCATTTGGCAAATCTGACCATAATTCTTCCTGATTCCTGCTTACAAGCTAAAATTAGAGCAGGAAGCACCAGTTACTCGGTCTATAGAAAAGTGGTCAGATGAAGCAGCTGCTAAACGACAAGACTGTTTTGCTATCACAGACTGGAACATGTTCCGGGATTCTTCCGATGGCATTGAGGAATACACCACATCAGTCACTGGCTTCATCAATAGTGTATCGATGACATCGTCCCCATGGTGACTGTACGTACATACCCCAACCGGAAGCCATGGATTACAGGCAACATTCGCACTGAGCTATAGGCTAGAGCTGACGCTTTCAAGGAGCGGGACTCTAACCTGGAAGCTAATAAGAAATCCCGCTATGCCCTCCAACGAACCATCAAACAGGCACAGCGTCAATACAGGACTAAGATCAAATCGTACTACACGGGCTCTGACGCTCGTCGGATGTGTCAGGGCATGCAAACCATTACAGACGACAAAGGGAAGCACAGTCGAGAGCTGCCCAGTGACACAAGCTTACCAGATGAGCTAAACTACTTCTATGCTCACTTCGAGGCAAATAACACTGAAGCATGCATGAGAGCACCAGCTGTTCCGGACGACTGTGTGATCACGCTCTCCCCTGCTGATGTGAGTAAGACCTTTAAACTGGTCAGCATTCACAAGGCCACAGGGCCAGACAGATTACCAGGACGTGTACTGTTAGCATGCTCTGACCAACTGGCAAGTGTCTTTACTGACATTTTCAACCTCTCCCTGACCGAGTCTGTAATACCAACATGTTTTTTTTTTTCAATTTAAAGTTTCATTAAGTTCTTGTTTTTCAATTAACCAACAAAACACATTCCACATTCACAGATGTGGCAGACATAAATAATAAAATATAAAACAAAACAAACTTGTAGCAGCACTATCAGCCTTTCCTATTAGCTATTTCCAGTCTCCACTGAGATGACAAGCAAATCATTCATTTTAACTGCACCTTACACATGTATCTGCTCATTTCCCTAATCACCCCATTCACTCTCTCCAATTTGAAATATAGTTGAGTCGTGGAGACCAGAGTCTATCAAACTTGGGCTGTTCATCAAACTTGGGCTGTTCATCAAACTTGGGCTATCTCTTGCGAAGGTCATACGTGAGCTTTTCAAGAGGAAGAAAGTCAAGAATCTGGTCAATCCACATTTTAAATGTAGGAGAAGAATTAAAGTCCACAATAGAATATTGCATGTCTTAGCAAAGTATGTGACAGTCAGAAACAAATTCTCTCTCAGGAGCAAGAACAAAGTTCTGCTGGGCATTAAGATAGATAGATACACAGGGTCATATCAAACTGTACATCTGGTATTTTCTGTGCAGCAGTATGTATAGATTGCCAAAATCTGGTAATCTCTCAAGAACTCCAAAATATATGCATACACAGTGCCTTGCAAAAAGTATTCAACCCCCCTTGTCCAAATTGGTGACGTGAAATGAATACAATAACTTGTTTAAAAAAATAAATAACTGAAAAAACAAAGTTGTGGAAGTACAGATTGTATCCATTATTAAAAAATGTAAAGAATATGGCACAACAACAAACCTGCCAAGGGAAGCCCGCCCCTCAAAACTCACGGACCAGGCAAGGAGGGCATTAATCAGAGAGGCAACAAAGTGACCAACGAAAACCCCGCAGCCTTATACCACACAGAGCTGGGCTTTATGAAAGAGTGGGCAGAAATAAAAGCCATTGCTTAAAGAAAACAATAAGCAAACATGTTTGGTGTTCGCCAAAAGGCATGTGAGAGACTCCCCAAACATATGGACGAAGGAATTATGGTCAGATGAGACTAAAATGTAGCTTTTTGACCAGCAAGGAAAACGTTATGTCTGGCGCAAACCCAGCCCCTCTCATCACTCCGAGAACACCATCATCACAGTTAAGCGTGGTGGCAGCATCATGCTGTGGGGATGTTTTCCATCGACAGGGACTGGGAAACTGGTCAGAGTTGAAGGAATGATGGATGGCGTTAAATACAGGGAAATTCTTGAGGGAAACCTGTTTCAGTCTTCCAGAGATTTGAGACTGGGACGGAGGTTCACCTTCCAGCAGGACAATGACCTTAAGCATACTGCTAAAGCAACACTCGAGTGGTTAAAGGGGAAACATTTACATGTCTTGGAATGGCCTAGTCAAAGCCCAGACCTCAATCCAATTGAGAATCTGTGGTATGACTTAAAGATTGCTGTAAACCAGCGGAACCCATCCAACTTGAAGGAGCTGGAGCAGTTTTGCCTTGAAGAATGGGAAAAAATCCCAGTGGCTAGATGTACCAAGCTTATAGAGACATACCCCAAGAGACTTGCAGCTGTAATTGCTGCAAAAGGTGTCTCTACAAAGTATTGACTTTTTTTTTTTTTTGGGGGCAGTTATGTACGCTCAAGTTTTCTGTTTTTTTTCTTATTATTTCTTGTTTGAATCACAAGACAAAATATTTTGCATCTTCAAAGTGGTAGGCATGTTGTGTAAATAAAATGATACAACCCCCACCACAAAATTGATTTTAATTCCAGGTTGTAAGGCAACAAAAATAGGAAAAATGCCAAGGGGGGTGAATACTTTTGCAAGGCACTGTAGGTTCCACTTTGAGAGGTACATATTTTACAATCAGGAGAAATGTCTGTATTCATTCAATGGAGTCTCACTGGGGTGTAATAAAAACATGTTTAAAAAAAATTGTAATTAGATTCTTTCATTTTTACATTGGTAGAGGAGCAGTATACCCTGTCGCAAACCTCCGCCCATAACTCATCACTGATAGTCAGACCAAGGTCCTTTTCCCAGATTATTTTCTAATGAATAGAGGAGCCCCCTTTCTCAGAAAGGATTAGGTATAAATGTGATATATTTACTTTTGGCAAGTCTGGGTTGCATTCTATAGTAGAGTGGCATCACTCAGGGCTTTCGGCACGTCTGGGTTGCATTCTATAGGAGAGTGGTATCACTTAGGGCTTTCAGCAAGTCTGGGTTGCATTCTATAGGAGAGTGGTATCACTTAGGGCTTTCGGCAAGTCTGGGTTGCATTCTATAGGAGAGTGGCATCACTCAGGGCTTTCAGCAAGTCTGGGTTGCATTCTATAGGAGAGTGGTATCACTTAGGGCTTTCGGCAAGTCTGGGTTGCATTCTATAGGAGAGTGAGAACATATTTGGGAGGAAATGCCAAGCTATTTCTTGCAGTCCCTCCATGCTAGTAGGGTGCTGTAAATCACAAAGGTGTTGGCTATGTTGCCCACTTCACTAAAGTTATTAATGAATATAATTGAGTTTAGGGGCAATGAACCACAGGATTGGGCTTCTATCTGAATCCACATTGAGTCTTTTCTGTTCGTGATCCATGTTAGCATGTTGCGGATTTGGGTAGACCAGTAGTACAATTGAAGGGCGGGAACGGCAAGACCACCCTTAGATTCAGGTTTCGATAGAGTGGAGAACTTGATCCTATGTATTTTATTGCCCCGTATAAATTTGGTGATTCTTTGGTTAGTTATTTTAAGAAAAGGAGGGCCTATCCCTCTCTCAGCTAAAAGAAAATAAGTACAAATTAGACAGCTATAATGACATTTAGCGGGGTGGGTGGGTCATCGGATGGCGGCTATATGTCGTCTCACCTCCATTAGTGATAACAGTAATCGCTTTTAATCATTTGGCCCATTTCTCGGTGGCCAGGATCGTCCTTCAAAAAACGTTTTGCCTCTTCGGGAGTTTTGAAGTGTCGCAAGGCTCCTTGGTGAAGAATCCTGAGCTCGTTTGGGTATTTGAATCCCCTGAAGATGCCTCGGTCAATGGAGTATTTCTTCACCTCGTCAAACTCTCGGCACTTTCAGCGTGTTCCAGCTGACTGGTCCTGGTGTTAGGTGAGTTACCACTGTGATGGTGTTGATATTCCAGCTGACTGGTCCTGGTGTTAGGTGAGTTACCACTGTGATGGTGTTGATATTCCAGCTGACTGGTCCTGGTGTTAGGTGAGTTACCACTGTGATGGTGTTGATATTATAGCTGACTGGTCCTGGTGTTAGGTGAGTTACCACTGTGATGGTGTTGATATTCTAGCTGACTGGTCCTGGTGTTAGGTGAGTTACCACTGTGATGGTGTTGATATTCTAGCTGACTGGTCCTGGTGTTAGGTGAGTTACCACTGTGATGGTGTTGATATTCTAGCTGACTGGTCCTGGTGTTAGGTGAGTTACCACTGTGATGGTGTTGATATTCTAGCTGACTGGTCCTGGTGTTAGGTGAGTTACCACTGTGATGGTGTTGATATTCTAGCTGACTGGTCCTGGTGTTAGGTGAGCAAGGCTATATACAGACACCTGTTAGTCAGGCTTATTGAGGTAGTATGTACATGTAGGTATGGTTAAAGTGACTATGCATATATGATGAACAGAGAGTGTTGTATTCGTAAAAAGAGGTGGTCCTGGTGGTGGGTGGGACCACTGTGATAGCCCGGTTAGCCAATTCGGGAGCACTGACTGGTCCGGCCAATTGAGGTAGTATATACATGAATGTATAGTTAAAGTGACTTTGCATATAAGATAACTGAGATGGTGTAGATAGCAGCATAAAATAGTGGTTAGGGGTTACCAATGTGATGGTGTTGGTAGCCATTTGATTCCTGGTTCAGGTGAGTCCACTGTGATGGTGGTGAAAAACTGCTGAGAAGCCTGGTTTTGTCCTAGACTTGGCATGGTGTTGATACCGCTGACTGGTCCTGCAGTAGTAGTGAGACCAGTCTATGATGGGGTCTTTGACAATTTTTAGGGCCTTCCACTGACACCGCCTGGTGTAGAGGTCCTGGTGTTAGGTGAGCTTTACCAGTGATGTATGGTGTTGATATTCCACTACCCTCTGAAGTGCCTTAGGTCGGAGTTACCGAGCAGTGATGTTGATATTCCAGCTGACTGGTCCTGGTGTTAGGTGAGTTACCACTGTGATGGTGTTGATATTGCAGCTGACTAGGTCCTGGTGATTCAGGTGAGTTACCACCAAGATGGTGTTGAATTATAGCTGACTTGTCCTATTGTTCAGGAGACTGGAAAAGATATTCTAGGGTCCTGGTCCTGGTTCTACAGCTGCACCATCGAGAGCATCCTGACTGGTTGCATCACTGCCTGGTATGGCAAGTATGACAATTCCGGTATCTTTACTTTTACTCAAGTATGACAATTAGGTACTTTTTTTCCTTCCTTGTAGCCTGTAGTACTTCTCCACAACGTAGCGCCCACTTGGGCGATACCTCTGCAGCTGCTACAGTCCTAAAAGCAGTCCAGATCAGTAGTCATGCTCACTGGGTCTCAGCCAGTGCTGAGATGTCTCTCTTTAAATGCAGTCATTAGCTAGCCAAACCAGACAAGTCAACCTGCAATCAGTTCTACATCTCTGTGGGTAACAACAACCAGATACTGTATATTCAATCAACAACTCAATGAGCTAATAATAATAATAATAATAATATGTACTAAATGTACAAAGCTCTCTGTTTAGGCTGCCTCACGGCGCCATGGCAACCACAGAACCACAGTAGCTGTCTTTAACATTAAAGACCACAGACTTCTCTTTCTGTGCCAAACTTCACTCTCGCTAACTTTGCTCTGCTCTTTACTCTCCCGAGAGAATAACTAGTTTGTCAGAGAAAACGTTTCAATGTTTTTCCCCCTGTCAGACACAGGAATTGTAATATCCCAGGATCACAGGCAAACTGTTAGTGTTAGATGTTCGACTCGGTAGCACATATAGTCTACTTGTATCGAGGCTTTAGCTAACAAGAGAGATCTGCTGTACTCTTCATTCGCTTCATTAGTCCAAATGCAACAGGTTCTGTCAGCAGAATGGAACGAGCGGTGAGCCGTTTTCAAAGGGGAGGCTGTAAGGTTCACAGGGGAGGCTGTAAGGTTCACAGGGGAGGCTGTAAGGTTCACAGGGGAGGCTGTAAGGTTCACAGGGGAGGCTGTAAGGTTCACAGGGGAGGCTGTAAGGTTCACAGGGGAGGCTGTAAGGTTCACAGGGGAGGCTGTAAGGTTCACAGGGGAGGCTGTAAGGTTCACAGGGGAGGCTGTAAGGTTCACAGGGGAGGCTGTAAGGTTCACAGGGGAGGCTGTAAGGTTCACTTGGGGTGAGGGGGGCTGTAAGGGTCACAGGGGGAGGCTGTAAGGGTCACAGGGGAGGCTGTAAGGGTCACAGGGGAGGCTGTAAGGGTCACAGGGGAGGCTGTAAGGTTCACAGGGGAGGCTAACAGTCAAAGATTCAATGCAGTCGTTATTATCTTAATATTAACTCATTTCTGGGTAACGATTAAGTATCTTACTGTGACGAACATTTGAACATCTTGGCCATGTTCTGTTATCATCTCCACCCGACACAGCCAGAAGAGGACTGGCCACCCCTCATAGCCTGGTTCCTCTCTAGGTTTCTTCCTAGGTTTTGGCCTTTTCTAGGGAGTTTTTCCTAGCCACAGTGCTTCTACACCTGCATTGCTTGCTGTTTGGGGTTTTAGGCTGGGTTTCTGTACAGCACTTTGAGATATCAGCTGATGAAAGAAGGGCTTTATAAATACATTTGATTGATTGATTGTTTTAAATCAACATGGTCAAAAAGAAACAAAATATAGTTTTTCCAGCAAAGAGCAATTTTTCAAGCAAGAATTTAGCTAGGACTGTCTGTGGGTGGTGATGTCACCAGGCAGGTCCAAACTCCATCCCACCAAAACAGGCAGAGATTTCAGGTTGTCTTTCTCAAACAGCTCTTACACTAAAAGGACATTATCATCATTTCCACAGTATTATTCCAAACCCATAGTGTGGAAATAATGTATGTTTATAACACTAGAAATGACGTTTCTTGACTACACTGGGTATGTGTGTTAAGCTGTATCTGGCCCTGGAGATTCAGGGGAGGAAACCCTGGTGGGATGAGTGCTGCAGTTTGGGAGAGCTGCAGGTGTTATGGGTAGTGCTGCAGTTTGGGAGAGCTGCAGGTGTTATGGGTAGTGCTGCAGTTTGGGATAGCTGCAGGTGTTATGGGTAGCGCTGCAGTTTGGGAGAGCTGCAGGTGTTATGGGTAGCGCTGCAGTTTGGGAGAGCTGCAGGTGTTATGGGTAGCGCTGCAGTTTGGGAGAGCTGCAGGTGTTATGGGTAGCGCTGCAGTTTGGGAGAGCTGCAGGTGTTATGGGTAGCGCTGCAGTTTGGGAGAGCTGCAGGTGTTATGGGTAGCGCTGCAGTTTGGGAGAGCTGCAGGTGTTATGGGTAGCGCTGCAGTTTGGGAGAGCTGCAGGTGTTATGGGTAGCGCTGCAGCTTGGGAGAGCTGCAGGTGTTATGGGTAGCGCTGCAGTTTGGGAGAGCTGCAGGTGTTATGGGTAGCGCTGCAGTTTGGGAGAGCTGCAGGTGTTATGGGTAGCGCTGCAGTTTGGGAGAGCTGCAGGTGTTATGGGTAGCGCTGCAGTTTGGGAGAGCTGCAGGTGTTATGGGTAGCGCTGCAGTTTGGGAGAGCTGCAGGTGTTATGGGTAGCGCTGCAGTTTGGGAGAGCTGCAGGTGTTATGGGTAGCGCTGCAGTTTGGGAGAGCTGCAGGTGTTATGGGTAGGGCTCTGTGCTTCGGTTCGTCCTATCACATCACCTGGTTTTGAACTTTTATTTAAAACTTTTTCATCAAACTTTTCCCTTTTTATTATTTTTTTGTCAGATTGTCCAGCACCATCCTCTGATAATTGTAAAAAAAAAAAAAAAAAAAACGAATTGAAATACAAATGTCTGTAAAAGGCTTAAAATAAAGGTTAGAATCCAGGTCATTGGGACACGATCCACCAAAACAAAGAGCTTTAATTATAGGCAGTAATGATTGGGCTTCTTCTTTAACATTGTGGGCGGAGAATTTTTCTTCTTCATTTCAACTAATAGATAGATGTAACAGAACAGCCCACATCCGGACATGTCCTTACCCTAAATGAAAAGGGGAATTGAGAAAGTTTTATATAATCTGTGTTTCCTTTAGGCTTGGAGGGATCTGAGGCAGATGGCCCCCTGGGAGATTTGTTTTAGAACGACGACTGAAAATGTCGCTTCTGGAGACTTAAAAAACGAACAAAAAAAAACATTCTACTCTAAAATGCGTGAAAATTAAATGATGTTGACACCATCTGGAATTTAACTGATGCTCGCCAGGAGGAGCCAGCGGTGTCTGTTTTCTTGTGGCTCTCATTCACACTACTCCTCCTTCTCTGTGTGCTACAAATATACCTTGTCACTCTGACCTTAAAGGAATACTGTGCGATTTGGGCAATGAAGCACTTTTTTTCTACTTCCCCAGAGTCAGATTTATTCATGGGTACCGTTATGTTTTTGCGTGCACTTTTGAAGGAAGTTGAAAGGTAGTTTTTCACAAGCCGTTTCTATGTAGTATTAGCACAATGACTGGAAGTCTATGGGAACAGCTAGCATGCTGGAAGTTTCCCCAGAGACTTCCAGTCATTACGCTAACGCTAGGTAGCAACTTCCTTCAAACTGCACGCAGAGACATAAACATGGTATCCATGAGTTTATCTGATTCTTGATAAGTTGATAAAAGGGCTTGATTGCCAAAATCTCGCACTATCCCTTTAAACGTTCCGCCGCAGCTAAATGCACATTGGGAAAACACTGATAGTAATGATTTGTTGTTATTCATAACCTCTCTGTCCACACACACACACACACACACACACACACACACACACACACACACACACACACACACACACACACACACACACACACACACACACACACACACACACACACACACACACACACACACACACACACACACACACACACACACACACACACACACCCCCACCACCGCCGAGCTTGTTGATTCTACACAGCACATGGAGGCAGGCATTTCAAGCTTCTCTCTGTTAAATATTTGATGGCGTCTTTGTGGTGTTCTGTTCTCCAGGCCTCCTAGACCCGGAGCCCCTGAGACCCCCAAACAGACTGTAGCACCCCCTCAGGTCTCCAGTCCGGCCATGCAGGGACGGATCAAACAAGGTAACTACAAACGACTGTTTTCCCCACTGGGCCGTACTGGGAGAACCACTGATGTACAGGCAGGTAGCAGGCCCTGTGAGCCTCAGAGATCAATGAGAGGCCTCCTCCTGGCCTGTCAATCTCACTGTGAGTCCCAAATGGCAGATTATTCCCTATATAGGGCACTACTTTTGACAAAAGCACTATATAGGGAATAGGTATGGGCTCTGGTTAAGGATGCATCATTCTGGCCCCAAATTCCCTGGTTTTCCAGAAATCCGGGTGGGAATTTTCCTGCAATTACGAGGGAATAAGGAGAAAATACGGGGATCCTCCAACTAGGATTTGTGGAAAACCAGGGAATTTTTGCAAAGTTACCATCATTTTGAAATCCTAGCTTTGGTCAAAAGTAGTGTACTGTATAGGGAATAGGGTTCCATAGGGCTCTGGTCTAAAATGGTGCACTATATATGGAATAGGGTTCCATAGGGCTCTGGTCTAAAGTAGTGCACTATATAGGGAATAGAATGCCGTCTGGGACGCCGCCACTAGAGTACCTCATAGTCATTACCCACAGCACTAAAGGGGACAGAGCACTTTAGTCAACAATATAGTACATTTACAGTGCAGTTAACTTTACTTAACCGAGCCAAGCGTCTGTGCTCCACAGCAGTTCTGTCTGTCTGCATTTATATTTCACTTTGTGCTATTTATCAGATGCTCTTATCCAGAGCCACAGTCAGTTCTGTCTGTCTGCATTTATATTTCTGTTACACTGACCTTAGGTGACCTGATTTATCAGGTTGATGCTGACCTGTTAGGTTATCCAGAGCCTGTTACACTGACCTGTTAGGTTGACCTGTTACACTGACTGTTAGGTCTTTATTGTTACGTTGACCTGTTAGGTTGACCTGTTAGGTTGACCTGTTAGGTTGACCTGTTAGGTTGACCTGTTAGGTTGACCTGTTACACTGACCTGTTAGGTTGACCTGTTAGGTTGACCTGTTAGGTTGACCTGTTAGGTTGACCTGTTACGCTGACCTGTTAGGTTGACCTGTTACTGTTAGGTTGACTGACCTGTTAGGCTGACCTGTTTGACCTGTTGACCTGTTAGGTTGACCTGTTACACTGACCTGTTACACTGACCTGTTAGGTTGACCTGTTAGGTTGACCTGTTAGGTTGACCTGTTAGGTTGACCTGTTAGGTTGACCTGTAGGTTGACCTGTTACACTGACCTGTTAGGTTGACCTGTTAGGTTGACCTGTTAGGTTGGTTCCTTAGGCTGACCTGTTACACTGACCTGTTCAGGATTACTGACCTGTTAGGTTGACCTTCCCAAGTTAGGTTGACCTCGTTACAAGACCATGGTGTTGACCTGTTAGATTTAGGCCCTACACCCAAACAAGGGCTGTCTTCCTGCCTCCCTACCACTAGCCTCAGCCCAGTCAAAACTGTTCGCTGCTCTGGCCCCCAATGGTGGAACAAACTCCTGACTCAAGTCAAGGGGTTAAGATTTAGATGCACTATTGTAAAGTGACTGTTCTCTAAAGGTAACAGTGGTGTAAATGACTTAAATACCTGTTAGGTTGACCAGTAAAAATACTATAAAGTACTGTCAAGGGTTGTTCACTATCTAAATAGTTTTTCAGTAAAAATACTATAAAGGGGTGGGGGTATCTGTACTATACTATTTATATTTTTGACAACTTTTACTTTTATTTCACTACATTCCGAAAGTAAATAATGTACTTTTTCTACATACGTTTTCCCTGACACCCAAAAGTACTTTTGAATGCTTAGCAGGAGAGGAAAATTGTCAAATTCACAGAATTATCAAGAGAACATCCCTGGTCATCTCTATTGCCGCTGATCTGGAGGACTCACTAAACAGAGAACATCCCTGGTCATCTCTATTGCCGCTGATCTGGAGGACTCACTAAACAGAGAACATCCCTGGTCACATCCTGATCTGGAGGTAAACAGAGAACATCCCTGGTCATCCCTACTGCATCGCTGACTCTAAACAGAGAACATCCCTGGACTCTGGAGGACTAAACAGAGAACATCCCTGGTCATCCCTAAACAGAGAACATCCCTGTCATCCCCATCTGATCTGGAGGACTCACTAAACAGAGAACATCCCTGGTCATCCCTACTGCCTCTGATCTGGAGGACTCACTAAACAGAGAACATCCCTGGTCATCCCTACTGCCTCTGATCTGGAGGACTTAACAGAGAACACTAAACAGAGAACATCCCTGGTCATCTCACTAAACAGAGAACATCCCTGCATCTGATCTGGAGGACTCACTAAACAGAGAACATCCCTGGGTCATCCCTAAACAGAGAACATCCCTGCCTCTGATCTGGAGGACTCACTAAACAGAGAACATCCCTGGTCATCCCTACTGCCTCTGATCTGGAGGACTCATTAAACAGAGAACATCCCTGGTCATCCCTACTGCCTCTGATCTGGAGGACTCACTAAACAGAGAACATCCCTGGTCATCCCTACTGGAGGCCATCTGGTCATCCCTACTGCCTCTGATCTGGAGGACTCTGGAGGACTTAAACAGAGAACATCCCTGGTCATCCCTACTGCCTCTGATCTGGAGGACTCACTAAACAGAGAACATCCCTGGTCATTCCTACTGCCTCTGATCTGGAGGACTCACTAAACAGAGAACATCCCTGGTCATCCCTATTGCCTCTGATCTGTAGGACTCACTAAACAGAGAACATCCCTGGTCATCCCTATTGCCTCTGATCTGTAGGACTCACTAAACACAAATGCTTAGTTTGTAAATTATGTTTGAGTGAAAGCCCATTGCTTTCAGTAAATAACAAAAACAAGAAAATGACCCCATTCGGTTTGCTTAAAATAAGGAATTTGAAATGATTTGTACTTTTAGATTAGATTATTTCAATTATTTATATTTTTATAGTATCTATTTATATTTTTAAAAAATGGTGCCTTAATGTATTCATACTTTTACTTTTGATACCTAAGTATATTTAAAACCAAATACTTGTAGACTTTTACTCAAGTAATATTTTACTGGGTGACTTTGACCTTTGACTTGAGTCATTTTCTAGTAAGGTATCTTTACTGTTACTCAAGTATGACAATTAGATACTTTTTCCACCATTGCTAAATAGGTGATTCACATCAGTTTGGGGAGGTGTGTCCATAAATGGAATAATATTGTACCCACACATTACAAAGAATCAGACAATGGCATCATAGCATCACATAAACACATTTAATACACACATTTTAAATTAATTACTTTTTAATAGCGCTTAAATGTTCACTGAGTGTACAAAACATTAGGAACACCTGCTCTTTCCATGACAGACTGACCAGGTGAATCCGGGTGAAAGCTATGATCCCTTATTGATGTCACTTGTTAAACCTTCTTCAGTTAGTGTAGATGAAGGGGAGGAGGAGACGGGTTAAAGAAGGATTTTGAAGCCTTGAGACAACTGAGACATGGATTGTGTATGTGTGTCATTCAGAGGGTGAATGGGCAAGACAAAAGATTTAAGTGCCTTTGAACGGGGGTATGGTAGTAGGTGCCAGGTGCACCGGTTTGTGTCAAGAACTACAACGCTGCTGGGTGTTTCACGCTCAACAGTTTCCTGTGTATCAAGAACGGTCCAACCACCCAAAGGACATCCAGCCAGCTTGACCCAACTGTGGGAAGCATTGGAGTCAACATGGGCCAGAATCCCTGTGGAACACTTTCGATCCCTCGTAGAGTCCATGCCCCGATCAATTGAGGCTGTTCAGAGGGCAAAAGGGGAGGTGCAACACAATATTAGGAAGGTGTTCCTAATGTTTTGTACACTCAGTGTATGCGTCATTAAAACTAGTTTTTCAACCACTCCACAAATTTCTTGTTAACAAACTATAGTTTTGGCAAATCGGTTAGGACATCTACTTTGTGCATGACACAAGTAATTTTTCCAACAATTGTTTACAGACCGATCCTTTGAGTCAATTGGAGGTGTACCTGTGTATGTATTTCAAGGTCTATCTTCATACTCAGTGCCTCTTTGCTTGAAATCAAATCATTCAAGACCTCAGATAAAAAGAAATGTAGACCTCCACAAGTCTGGTTCATCCTTGGGAGCAGTTAAACAAGTATAAACACCATGGGACCACGCAGCCGTCATACCGCACAGGAAGGAGACGCGTTCTGTCTCCTAGAGATGAACATACTTTGGTGTGAAAAGTGCAAATGAATCCCAGAACAACAGCAAAGGACCTTGTGAAGACTCAAGGAAACAGGTACAAAAGTATCTATATCCACAGTAAAACGAGTCCTATATTGATATCACCTGAAAGGCCGCTCAGCAAGGAAGAAGCCACTGATCCAAAACCGCCATAAAAAAGCCAGACTATGGTTTGCAACTGCACATGGGGACAAAGATCATACTTTTTTGGAGAAATGTCCTCTGGTCTGATGCAACACAAATAGAACTGTTTGGCCATATTGACCATCGTTATGTTTAGAGGAAAAAGGGGGAGGCTTGCAAGCCGAAGAACACCATCCCAACCTTGAAGCACAGGGGTGGAAGCATCATGTTGTGGGGGTGCTTTGCTGCAGGAGGGACTGTTGCACTTCACAAAATAGATGGCAACACGAGGAGGAAAATTATGTGGATATATTGAAGCAACATCTGAAGACATCAGTCAGGAAGTTGAAGCTTGGTCGCAAATTTGTCTTCCAAATGGACAATGACCCCAAGCATACTTCCAAATTTGTGGCAAAATGGCTTAAGGACAACAAAGTCAAGGTATTGGAGTGGCCATCACAAAGCCCTGACCTCAATCCTAGAATATTTGTGGGCAGAACTGAAAAAGCGTGTGCAGGCAAGTAGGCCTACAAACCTGACTCAGTTACACCAGCTCTGTCAGTAGGAATGGGCCAAAATTCACCCAACTTATTGTGGGAAGCCTGTGGAAGGCTACCCGAAACGTTTGACCCAAGTTAAGCAATTTAAAGGCAATGGTACCAAATATTAATTGAGTGTATGTAATCTTCTGACCCGCTGGGAATGTGATGAAAGAAATAAAAGTTGAGATAAATCCTTCTCTCTACTATTATTTTGACATTTCATGTTCTTAAAATAAAGTGATGATCCTCACTGACCTAAAATAGGGAGTTTTTACTTGGATAAAATGTCAGGAATTGTGATAAACTGAGTTTAAATATATTTGGCAACGGTTAACTTCCTACTTCAACTGTATATATACTGGTCTCTATGCAGATGTCGTGTCCATCCGGACAAAAGCCAGTTGAACAAACAACAACGTTTAAACACACACACACACACACACACACACACACACACACACACACACACACACACACACACACACACACACACACACACACACACACACACACACACACACACACACACACACACACACACACACACACACACACACACACACACACACACACACACACACACACACACACACACACACACACACACACACACACACACACACACACACACACACACACACACACACACACACACCACACACACACACACACACACACACACACACACACACACACACACACACACACACACACACACACACACACACACACACACACACACACACACACACACACACACACACACACACACACACACACACACACACACACACACACACACACACACACACACACACACACACACACACACACACACACACACACACACACACACACACACACACACACACACACACACACACACACGTGTCCACCATTAGCGTTCAGAGCCCATTGTTACACCATAAAAGTGCCTCTGGACTCATTGGTTTTCACTTAATGCATACCATGTGCTTATTCTAATTGAGAGGAAGTGTCCTGTAGTGACCTGCTAAATCAACCACACGTTGTTCCGGGCACTCCACTCATTCATATGCTAATAGCTTCTGCCTTTTCCCTCTCTAATCCAATGTAATGTGTGTGAGTTTAGACGCTGACATGTCAAACCCAAAGGCCACTTGTTTATTTTACAGGCTGTGCGTGGCAAATCTCTTCACAAAACAAACAGAATAAAATTAGAGACAATTAAAAAAAATGTAAATGTTGCTATATTTTTAGGAAATGGTCCGTTTGATTACCTCATATGTCTGCTAATAACACAAACACAGTATGTTTCCTTCTTTGTGGCTATATACTATTTTATTATTATTATTATAATATTGGATCTGTCTCCGATACATAGTATTATTATCTCGTATCTGTCTCCGATACGTAGTATTATTATCTAGTATCTGTCTCCGATACATAGTATTATTATCTAGTATCTGTCTCCGATACATAGTATTATTATCTCGTATCTGTCTCCGATACATAGTATTATTATCTAGTATCTGTCTCCGATATATAGTATTATTATCTAGTATCTGTCTCCGATACATAGTATCTGTCTCCGATACATAGTATTATTATCTAGTATCTGTCTCCGATATATACATAGTATTATTATCTAGTATCTGTCTCCGATATATACATAGTATTATTATCTAGTACCTGTCTCCGATATATAGTATTATTATCTAGTATCTGTCTCCAATACATAGTATTATTATCTAGTATCTGTCTCCGATACATAGTATTATTATCTAGTATCTGTCTCCGATACATAGTATTATTATCTAGTATCTGTCTCCGATACATAGTATTATTATCTAGTATCTGTCTCCAATACATAGTATCTGTCTCCGATACATAGTATTATTATCTAGTATCTGTCTCCAATACATAGTATTATTATCTAGTATCTGTCTCCGATACATAGTATTATTATCTAGTATCTGTCTCCGATACATAGTATTATTATCTAGTATCTGTCTCCGATACATAGTATTATTATCTAGTATCTGTCTCCGATACATAGTATTATTATCTAGTATCTGTCTCCGATACATAGTATTATTATCTAGTATCTGTCTCCGATACATAGTATTATTATCTAGTATCTGTCTCCGATACATAGTATCTGTCTCCGATACATAGTATTATTATCTAGTATCTGTCTCCAATACATAGTATTATTATCTAGTATCTGTCTCCGATACATAGTATTATTATCTAGTATCTGTCTCCGATACATAGTATTATTATCTAGTATCTGTCTCCAATACATAGTATTATTATCTAGTATCTCAAATCAAATCAAATCAAATTTATTTATATAGCCCTTCGTACATCAGCTGATATCTCAAAGTGCTGTACAGAAACCCAGCCTAAAACCCCAAACAGCAAACAATGCAGGTGTAAAAGCACGGTGGCTAGGAAAACTCCCTAGAAAGGCCAAAACCTAGGAAGAAACCTAGAGAGGAATCGGGCTATCTGTCTGGGGTGGCATAGTCCTATTTCTGGCTGTGCCGGGTAGAGATTATAACAGAACATGACCAAGATGTTCAAATGTTCATAAATGACCAGCATGGTCGAATAATAATAAGGCAGAACAGTTGAAACTGAGCAGCAGCACAGTCAGGTGGACTGGGGACAGCAAGGAGCCTTCATGTCAGGTAGTCCTGGGGCACGGTCCTAGGGCTCAGGTCAGTCTGAAACTGGAGCAGGAGCATGGCCAGGTGGACTGGGGACAGCAAGGAGTCCTCATGTCAGGTAGTCCTGGGACATGGTCCTAGGGCTCAGGTCCTCCGAGAGAGAGAAAGAAAGAGAGAAGGAGAGAATTAGAGAACGCACACTTAGATTCACACAGGACACCGAATAGGACAGGAGAAGTACTCCAGATATAACAAACTGTATCTGTCTCCGATACATAGTATTATCATCTAGTATCTGTCTCCAATACATAGTATCTGTCTCCGATACATAGTATTATTATCTAGTATCTGTCTCCGATACATATTATTATCTAGTATCTGTCTCCAATACATAGTATTATTATCTAGTATCTGTCTCCGATACATAGTATTATCATCTAGTATCTGTCTCCAATACATAGTATCTGTCTCCGACACATAGTATTATTATCTAGTATTTGTCTCCGATACATAATATTATTATCAGGTATCTGTCACCGATACATAATATTATTATCCAGTATCTGTCTCCAATACATAGTATTATTATCTAGTATCTGTCTCCAATACATAGTATTATTATCTAGTATCTGTCTCCGATACATAGTATCTGTCTCCAATACATAGTATTATTATCTAGTATCTGTCTCCGATACATAGTATTATTATCTAGTATCTGTCTCCGATATATAGTATTATTATCTAGTATCTGTCTCCGATACATAGTATTATTATCTAGTATCTGTCTCCGATACATAGTATTATTATCTAGTATCTGTTTCCGATACATAGTATTATTATCTAGTATCTGTCTCCGATACATAGTATTATTATCTAGTATCTAATATATGCCATTTAGCAGACGTATTTTATCCAGTATCTGCGACTTACAGTCATGTGTGCATACATTCTACTATGGGTGGTCCCGGGATTGAACCCACTTCTGTCTCCGATACATAGTATTATTATCTAGTATCTGTCTCCAATACATAGTATTATTATCTAGTATCTGTCTCCAATACATAGTATCTGTCTCCGATACATAGTATTATTATCTAGTATCTGTCTCCGATACATAATATTATTATCTAGTATCTGTCTCCAATACATAGTATTATTATCTAGTATCTGTCTCCGATACATAGTATTATCATCTAGTATCTGTCTCCAATACATAGTATCTGTCTCCGATACATAGTATTATTATCTAGTATTTGTCTCCGATACATAATATTATTATCATAGTATCTGTCACCGATACATAATATTATTATCCAGTATCTGTCTCCAATACATAGTATTATTATCTAGTATCTGTCTCCGATACATAGTATTATTATCTAGTATCTGTCTCCGATACGTAGTATTATTATCTAGTATCTGTCTCCGATACATAGTATTATTATCTAGTATCTGTCTCCGATACATAGTATTATTATCTAGTATCTGTCTCCGATACATAGTATTATTATCTAGTATCTGTCTCCGATATATAGTATTATTTAGTATCTGTCTCCGATACATAGTATTATTATCTAGTATCTGTCTCCGATACATAGTATTATTATCTAGTATCTGTCTCCGATACATAGTATTATTATCTAGTATCTGTCTCTACATAGTATTATTATCTAGTATCTGTCTACATAGTATTATTATCTAGTATCTGTCTCCGATACATAGTATTATTATCTAGTATCTGTCTCCGATACATAGTATTATTATCTAGTATCTGTCTCCATAGTATTATATCTATAGTATTATTATCTAGTATCTGTCTCCGATACATAGTATTATTATCTAGTATCTGTCTCCGATACATAGTATTATTATCTAGTATCTGTCTCCGATACATAGTATTATTATCTAGTATCTGTCTCCGATACATAGTATTATTATCTAGTATCTGTCTCCGATACATAGTATTATTATCTAGTATCTGTCTCCGATACATAGTATTATTATCTAGTATCTGTCTCCGATACATAGTATTATTATCTAGTATCTGTCTCCGATACATAGTATTATTATCTAGTATCTGTCTCCGATACATAGTATTATTATCTGTATCTGTCTCCGATACAGTATTATTATCTCTGTCTCCGATACATAGTATTATTATCTAGTATCTGTCTCCGATACATAGTATTATTATCTATCTGTATCATAGTCTCCGATACATAGTATTATTATCTAGTATCTGTCTCCGATACATAGTATTATTATCTAGTATCTGTCTCCGATACATAGTATTATTATCTAGTATCTGTCTATACATAGTATCTGTCTCCAATACATAGTATTATTATCTAGTATCTGTCTCCGATACATAGTATTATTATCTAGTATCTGTCTCCGATACATAGTATTATTATTATTATCTAGTATCTGTCTCCGATACATAGTATTATTATCTAGTATCTGTCTCCGATACATAGTATTATTATCTAGTATCTGTCTCCGATACATAGTATTATTATCTAGTATCTGTCTCCGATACATAGTATTATTATCTAGTATCTGTCTCCGATACATAGTATTATTATCTAGTATCTGTCTCCGATACATAGTATTATTATCTAGTATCTGTCTCCGATACATAGTATTATTATCTAGTATCTGTCTCCGATACATAGTATTATTATCTAGTATCTGTCTCCCGATACATAGTATTATTATCTAGTATCTGTCTCCGATACATAGTATTATTATCTAGTATCTGTCTCCGATACATAGTATTATTATCTAGTATCTGTCTCCGATACATAGTATTATTATCTAGTATCTGTCTCCGATACATAGTATTATTATCTAGTATCTGTCTCCGATACATAGTATTATTATCTAGTATCTGTCTCCAATACATAGTATTATTATCTAGTATCTGTCTCCGATACATAGTATTATTATCTAGTATCTGTCTCCGATACATAGTATTATTATAGTATCTATTATTATCATAGTATTATTAGTATCTGTCTCCGATACATAGTATTATTATCTAGTATCTGTCTCCGATACATAGTATTATTATCTAGTATCTGTCTCCGATACATAGTATTATTATCTAGTATCTGTCTCCGATACATAGTATTATTATTATTATCATAGTATTATTATCTGTATCTGTCTCCGATACATAGTATTATTATCTAGTATCTGTCTCCGATACATAGTATTATTATCTAGTATCTGTCTCCGATACATAGTATTATTATCTAGTATCTGTCTATACATAGTATTATTATCTAGTATCTGTCTCCGATACATAGTATTATTATCTAGCATCTGTCTCCGATACATAGTATTATTATCTAGTATCTGTCTCCGATACATAGTATTATTATCTAGTATCTGTCTCCGATACATAGTATTATTATCTAGTATCTGTCTCCGATACATAGTATTATTATCTAGTATCTGTCTCCGATACATAGTATTATTATCTAGTATCTGTCTCCGATACATAGTATTATTATCTAGTATCTGTCTCCGATACATAGTATTATTATCTAGTATCTGTCTCCGATACATAGTATTATTATCTAGTATCTGTCTCCGATACATAGTATTATTATCTAGTATCTGTCTCCGATACATAGTATTATTATCTAGTATCTGTCTCCGATACATAGTATTATTATCTAGTATCTGTCTCCAATACATAGTATTATTATCTAGTATCTGTCTCCGATACATAGTATTATTATCTAGTATCTGTCTCCAATACATAGTATCTGTCTCCGATACGTAGTATTATTATCTAGTATCTGTCTCCGATACATAGTATTATTATCTAGTATCTGTCTCCAATACATAGTATTATTATCTAGTATCTGTCTCCGATACGTAGTATTATTATCTAGCATCTGTCTCCGATACATAGTATCTGTCTCCGATACATAGTATTATTATCTAGTATCTGTCTCCGATACATAGTATTATTATCTAGCATCTGTCTCCGATACATAGTATTATTATCTAGTATCTGTCTCCGATACATAGTATTATTATCTAGTATCTGTCTCCGATACATAGTATTATTATCTAGTATCTGTCTCCGATACATAGTATTATTATCTAGTATCTGTCTCCGATACATAGTATTATTATCTAGTATCTGTCTCCAATACAGTAGTATAGTATTATTATCTAGTATCTGTCTCCGATACGTAGTCTATTATTATCTAGCATCTGTCTCCGATACATAGTATCTGTCTCCGATACATAGTATTATTATCTATCTGTCATAGTATTATTATCTAGTATCTGTCTCCGATACATAGTATTATTATCTAGTATCTGTCTCCGATACATAGTATTATTATCTAGTATCTATACATAGTATCTGTCTCCAATACATAGTATTATTATCTAGTATCTGTCTCCGATACGTAGTATTATTATCTAGCATCTGTCTCCGATACATAGTATTATTATCTAGTATCTGTCTCCGATACGTAGTATTATTATCTAGCATCTGTCTCCGATACATAGTATCTGTCTCCGATACATAGTATTATTATCTAGTATCTGTCTCCGATACATAGTATTATTATCTAGCATCTGTCTCCGATACATAGTATTATTATCTAGTATCTGTCTCCAATACATTGCACACTACATTGATTCTCAATGGTTCTTTGGCTTTGAGGAGATAATGAAAGTTACTGAAAGCGTGAAGAGGTTGTTTTTCCTTCCTCCGCTCGTTTCCTGCTCTATTGATCTGTTCAACGCTTCTATTATTAAGTGTTCTTTAATGGAGTCGTTCTTTTAAATCCGGGGCCAAGATAAAGGCCTGGTCGCTGCGTCCCAATTGGCACCCTTTTCCCCTATTTAGGGCACTACTTTATACCAGAATATACAAAGGGAGTAGGGTGCCATGGGGGACACATTGTGTGTGTTCTGAACAGCGTGGTATGAGGTAAAGCAGCAGCTTGTTGTTTAAGGAGGGCTGTGGAGAAATAAATGTCACAGAGCCGTTACGACTGTCACACAGCCATTATGACTGTCACACAGCCGTTACGACTGTCACACAGCCATTTCTGTCACACAGCCGTTACGACTGTCACACAGCCATTACGACTGTCACACAGCCGTTACGACTGTCACACAGCCGTTACGACTGTCACACAGCCGTTACGACTGTCACACAGCCATTACGACTGTCACTCAGCCATTACGACTGTCACAAAGCCGTTACGACAGTCACACAGCCATTACGACTGTCACACAGCCGTTACGACTGCACTGTCAGGACTGCTGTCTATAGGTAATACACTGCACCGTCAGGACTGCTGTCTATAGGTAATACACTGCACCGTCAGGACTGCTGTCTAGAGGTAATACACTGCACCGTCAGGACTGCTGTCTATAGGTAATACACTGCACTGTCAGGACTGCTGTCTAGAGGTAATACACTGCACTGTCAGGACTGCTGTCTAGAGGTAATACACTGCACCGTCAGGACTGCTGTCTAGAGGTAATACACTGCACTGTCAGGACTGCTGTCACAGAGGTAATACACTGCACTGTCAGGACTGCTGTCTAGAGGTAATACACTGCAGACTGCCATTCTAGAGGTAATACACTGCACTGTCAGGACTGCTGTCTAGAGGTAATACACTGCACTGTCAGGACTGCTGTCTATAGGTAATACACTGCAGGACTGCTGTCTAGAGGTAATACACTGCACTGTCAGGACTGCTGTCTAGAGGTAATACACTGCACTGTCAGGACTGCTGTCTAGAGGTAATACACTGCACCGTCAGGACTGCTGTCTAGAGGTAATACACTGCACCGTCAGGACTGCTGTCTAGAGGTAATACACTGCACCGTCAGGACTGCTGTCTAGAGGTAATACACTGCACCGTCAGGACTGCTGTCTATAGGTAATACACTGCACTGTCAGGACTGCTGTCTAGAGGTAATACACTGCACTGTCAGGACTGCTGTCTAGAGGTAATACACTGCACTGTCAGGACTGCTGTCTAGAGGTAATACAGGGGGAGGGGCTGACTTCTCGATAACCGCTTGGCTGGGGTGGCTGGTTGATGGCTTGCTAACCTATTCTCTTAGTCAGAGAGAGCGCAGGACTAGTGGGGCTGATAGGGCTGCGGCCTGCAACTGCTATGTGGGATAGAAATTACTGGATGGCCTTGACTCCCTGCCCCAGCCTCCACGGCACGGTTTCTGTTGAACATCCAGCTTTAGAAGGACGGAGGGGGGACTAGAGTAGAGGAGGCTGGTTGCTACAGCTGGGTGTATAATTGGTCTCAGGTCCCTGGCTGACAGAACAGTGTGAGGGAAATGACCAGGCTGGGGACTCTGGGTCAGAGGGGTAGATGAGAAGGAACCAGGTCTGACAGTGCTGTGTGGGAGCTAGCCAGGCTGGGTCACTGATAGCCAGGCTGGGTCAGAGCTAGCCAGGCTGGGTCAGTGATAGATGAGTAGGGTTAGCTCTCTGGTTCTAATGGCCCTCACACCTCTCCTCCTCAACCTCACATACCTTTACACACTCTGTAATGAAAGCCACAATTTGATAACCCTCTTCTGTGTGGGTGTGTGTACAGTCGTGGCCAAAAGTTTTGAGAATGACACAAATATTAATTTTCACAAGTTCTGCTGCCTCAGTTTGTATGATGGCAATTTGCATATACTCAAGAATGTTATGAAGAGTGATCAGATGAATTACAATGAATTGCAAAGTCCCTCTTTGCCATGCAAATGAACTGAATCCCCAACAAACATTTCCACTGCATTTCAGTCCTGCCACAAAAGGACCAGCTGATATCATGTAAGTGATTATCTCGTTAACACAGGTATGAGTGTTGACGAGGACAAGGCTGGAGATCACTCTGTCATACTGATTGAGTTCGAATAACAGACTGGAAGCTTCAAAAGGAGGGTGGTGCTTGGAATCATTGTTCTTCCTCTGTCAACCATGGTTACCTGCAAGGAAAAACGTGCCGTCATCATTGCTTTGCACAAAAAGGGCTTCACAGTAAGATTGCACCTAAATCAACCATTTATCGGATCATCAAGAACTTCAAGGAGAGCGGTTCAATTGTTGTGAAGAAGGCTTCAGGGCGCCCAAGTAAGTCCAGCAAGCGCCAGGACCGTCTCCTAAAGTTGATTCAGCTGCGGGATCGGGGCACCCCCAGTACAGAGCTTGCTCAGGAATAGCCTCAGGCAGGTGTGAGTGCATCTGCACGCACAGTGAGGCGAAGACTTTTGGAGGATGGCCTGGTGTCAAGAAGGGCAGCAAAGAAGCCACTTCTTTCCAGGAAAAATATCAGGGACAGATTGATAAAAGTCAAAGGCAAGTCAGTTTTGAACACATTCTGTTGTATATAATTTAATGTTAAGCCACCCCCCAACATTGTTTTAGAGAATTTGACAACTGGCCACACAACTGCAGACCACGTGTAACCACGCCAACCCAAGACCTCCATATCTGGCTTCTTCACCTGCAGGATTGTCAGACCAGCCACTCGGACAGCTGATTAAACTGTGGGTTTTGCACAACTGAAGAGTTTCCGCACAAACTGTCAGAAACCATCTCAGGGAAGATCATCTGAGTGCTCGTCATCCTCACCATGGTCTGACGGCAGTTCGGCGTTGTAACCGACTTCACCTGAAAAATTCTCACCTTCAATGGACTCTGTCACGCTGGAGAAGTGTGCTCTTCACGGATGAATCCCAGTTTCAACTGTACCGGGCAGATGGCAGACAGCTTGTATGGCGTCGTGTGGCCGAGCGGTTTGCTGATGTTAAAGTTGTGAACAGAGTGCCCCATGTTGGTGGTGGGGTTATGGTGTGGGCAGGCATAAGCTACGAACAACGAACTCCATTGCATTTTGTCAATGGCAATTTGGATGTTCGGAGATACCGTGATGAGATCTTGAGGCCCATTGTTGTGGCATTTATCCGCCACCATAACCTCATCTCATGGATGATAATGCACAGCCCCATGTCGCAAAGATCTGTACACAATTCCTGGAAGCTTAAAAAGTCCCAGTTATTCCATGGCCTGCATACACACAAGACATGTCATCCATTGAGCATGTTTGGGATGCTCTGGATCGACGTGTACAACAGCGTGTTCCAATTCCCGTCAATATCCAGCAACATCGCACAGCCATTGGGCGGCAGCGTAGCCTAGTGGTTAGAGCGTTGGACTAGTAACCGGAAGGTTTGCGAGTTCAAACCCCCGAGCTGACAAGGTACAAATCTGTCGTTCTGCCCCTTAACAGGCAGTTAACCCGCTGTTCCTAGACCAGCTAACCCACTGTTCCTAGACCAGTTAACCCACTGTTCCTAGACCAGCTAACCCACTGTTCCCAGACCAGCTAACCCACTGTTCCCAGACCAGCTAACCCACTGTTCCTAGACCAGTTAACCCACTGTTCCTAGACCAGCTAACCCACTGTTCCTAGACCAGTTAACCCACTGTTCCTAGACCAGTTAACCCACTGTTCTTAGACCAGTTAACCCACTGTTCTTAGACCAGTTAACCCACTGTTCCTAGACCAGTTAACCCACTGTTCCTAGACCAGTTAACCCACTGTTCCTAGACCAGTTAACCCGCTGTTCCTAGACCAGTTAACCCACTGTTCCTAGACCAGTTAACCCACTGTTCCTAGACCAGTTAACCCACAGTTCCTAGGCCGTCATTGAAAATAAGAATATGTTCTTAACTGACTTGCCTGGTTAAATAAAGGTAAAAAAAAGAATAATAATAAATTGAAGAGGAGAGGAACAACATTCCACAATCAACAGCCTGATCAACTCTGTGTGAAGGAGATGTGTCACGCTGCATGAAGCAAAATGGTGGTCACACCAGACACTGACTGGTTTTCTGATCCACACCCCTACTTTTTATTAAGGTACTGTATCTGTGACCAACAGATGCATATCTGTATTCCCAGTCATGTGAACTCTATAGACTAGAACCTAATTAATTGATTTCAACTGATCGACTTCCTGATTTGAACTGGAACTCAATAACATTTTAGAAATTGTTGCATGTTGCATTATATTTTTGTTTAGGGTAATATGATGTGTATCTAATATCTGTGTTATATAATATCATATGTTGAGTACGTTTCGTCATCGTCCCCCCCACTCCCCCCATTTTGTGTAGATTTGCAGGAAATTAACTTTAAAACAGCTAAGTGTTGTCGCTGCGGCTAAAATGTATGGTCGGAGATGACAACGTTGGCCAAGCCCCCTGTGTGTGTATAAGTATACCAGTCAAAAGTTTGCTTATTTGAGCTGTTCTTGCCATAATATGGACTTGGTCTTTTACCAAATAGGGCTATCTTCTGTATACCACCCCTACCTTGTCACAACGCAACTGATTGGCTCAAACGCATTAACACAAATGAGCTTTTAACAAGGCACACCTGTTAATTTAAATGGATTCCAGGTGACTACCTCATGAAGCTGGTTGAGAGAATGCCAAGAGTCTGCAAAGCTTTCATCAAGGCAGGCAAATAATAATAAATGAATTTGTTTAACACTTTTTTTGGTTACTATATGATTTCATATGTGTTATTTCATAGTTTTGAAGTCGTCACTATTATTCTACAATGTAGAAAATAGTAAAAAATAAAGAGAAACCCTTGAATGAGTAGTAGGTGTGTCCAAACTTCTGTCAAGGCGAGCTCCCCACCCACTCAGCATGTCGTTTCAAACTTCCGGGTAGTTAGCCATGAAAGAAAAATAACTTTGACTGGTACTATATATATATATATATATATATTTCATGTGTCTAATCTCTGTTTTTCTCTCTCCAGGTGAGAGAGGTGGCCCAGGCCCTGCTTCTGGCTGAGCTGCGAAGTTATTGGTCAGTCAGGCAGGAAGGACAACATCGACCTGCCCCAGTACGTGGACCAAGTCAGCTCACGTACGTCTACGCTGTGTGTGTTTGTCTGCGTCCATAAAGGATGATCCTTCAAGCCGGATCTATGAGCCTGTGTGTTTATATGTGGGGATATACAGCCAGTCACATTCATATTCTATAGCAAACCTCAGTCAGAGCTGCCCAGTGTTGTCCACAAGCACATAGAAAATGGAGCCAGCCAGTATCCCAGGAGCCCGGGTTAAGAATTTTTGTTGCCAAACAAGCTCTATTTTGGTGACCTCTCGTACATTACAATTCCTCGATACCGTACGAACTACACAGTGAAATTATTGAATACATTTTTTAAAATGTTTAATTAAAGGTTACATTTAAAATCAAACTGTTTGTGATGGGCGCTTTTTCAGAAACAGAACAGGTGGTCAATTAAGTTCTGGATGCATCATACAGGAATGATTTCTGTATGTTGAAAGTTACATATCTTGTAAATTTGATTGGGGGCGGCAGGGTAACCTAGTGGCTAGAGCGTTGGACTAACAACCGGAAGGTCGCAAGTTCAAATCCCAGAGCTGGCAAGGTAAACATTTGTCGTTCTGCCCCTGAACAGGCAGTTAACCCACTGTTCCTAGGCCGTCATTGAAAATAAGAATTTGTTCTTTAACTGACTTGCCTAGTTAAATAAAGGTTAAAGAAATAAATAAAAAAATGCTCTCTCCCACAGCGTACACACCCAGGTTCCCCGGAGGCGGGACAGACAGCAGACTGTTTCCCTGTCATCCCTCACTTTGTGACTGACAGTTGCCTTGTCATATCAGTAGATCGCTAGGAGATATCTTTCATTCTAGCCAGAGAAGGCTCGGTTTACTTTTTTTTTTCGGACTTGCGAAATGTAAAAAAAATTTAGCCTAGTTCATTTTATGTGTAAAAAAAAATAAAAAATACCCGGCTGAAAAATGAGTGTAGAGCCGACAGCTCTAGAAGAAAACACCGCCTGGTCTTCCTTCATCTGTTTCTATGTATTCTCATTTCTTTACAGCACCGTCCAACTAACACTGTTGATTCCTAGTTCCTCTCTGTCCGTCAGACCAAAAGCCGTGGGGTGGAGAGGTTGTGAGCTCTTACACAAGAAAGAAGGAGAGAAAAGAATGAAAAGAAAGGCTGCAGAGCACGGAGAGAAAGAATGGATTGGCCATAGAAGCGGCCGATCGAGGCCTTTGAATTGAGCGTCTGTGGCGCGGGCGTTGAGACAGGGAGGGATTTGTGATGTGTGTGTGGAGGGAGAGGGATTTGTTTGTTTACACACAGCTCTGCTATTGACCACACGGGTCAGATGTCACTGAAAGTGGGCAGAATCAAAAGAATCCAGGTTTCATCAGAGCGTCGCTGTGAGAACACCGAGAGAGTGTCTTCATGCATAGAAACCCTGTAAGAGATGCACACAGGGGTGTGTGTGTGTGTGTGTGTGTGTGTGTGTGTGTGTGTGTGTGTGTGTGTGAGCGAGAGAAGGTGGCCTCACTCTGTTATTGAGCTGCTGAACTATCCCCTGACGGAGATATGTGAATATCATGTTGAGACATGTCATTCAAACATGTAGGAAAACAGGTAGAGGGAGCTGCACACACACACTTCCTTCCTGTTTGGAGATGTAAGACACGGTTCTGTGAGAATAATTTGAGAGTGTGAGTGTCTGCTATGAGATGTGATGGTTTGAGTGTCTGCTATGAGATGTGATGGTTTGAGTGTCTGCTATGAGATGTGATGGTTTGAGTGTCTGCTATGCGATGTGAGGGTGTGAGTGTCTGCTATTCGACGTGATGGTTTGAGTGTCTGCTATGAGATGTGAGGGTGTGAGTGTCTGCTATTCGACGTGATGGTTTGAGTGTCTGCTATGTGATGTGAGGGTGTGAGTGTCTGCTATGAGATGTGATGGTTTCAGTGTCTGCTATGAGATGTGGGGGTGTGAGTGTCTGCTATGCAATGTGATGGTTTGAGTGTCTGCTATGAGATGTGGGGGTGTGAGTGTCTGCTATGCAATGTGAGGGTGTGAGTGTCTGCTATGCAATGTGAGGGTGTGAGTGTCCGCTATTCGATGTGAGTGGCTGTGCCTCTCAAAGCATTAACCAATTAGCCCCATCCCAGCCGTTAGCCTGGCCCTGCTATCAGGTTTTATCTGCACGTTTTTTTTTTTTTTTTTGGGGGGGGCTAATCTGCAGGGAGGTATTTTGTCAACATCTATTTAGGCATATTAAAATAGTGTTACGAACCTCGTCCTCCTCTTCTGAGGAGGAGTAGCGAGGAGGATCGGAGGACCAATTTGCAGCGTGGTAAGTGTCCATAATGTTTATTTTAATACATAAACTGAACACTACGAAATACAAAACAATAAAAGCAAAATGAACGAAACAGTCCCGTGTGGTACGAACACAAACACGGAAGACAAACACCCACAACCCAACAGTGAAACCCAGGCAACCTAAGTATAATTCTCAATCAGGGACAACAATTGACAGCTGCCTCTGATTGAGAACCATACTAGGCCGAACTCAAAAACCAACATAGAAAAACAAACATAGACTGCCCACCCAACTCACGCCCTGACCATAGAAAAACAAACATAGACTGCCCACCCAACTCACGCCCTGACCATAGAAAAACAAACATAGACTGCCCACCCAACTCACGCCCTGACCATAGAAAAACAAACATAGACTGCCCACCCAACTCACGCCCTGACCATAGAAAAACAAACATAGACTGCCCACCCAACTCACGCCCTGACCATAGAAAAACAAACATAGACTGCCCACCCAACTCACGCCCTGACCATAGAAAAACAAACAGACTGCCCACCCAACTCACGCCCTGACCATAGAAAAACAAACATAGACTGCCCACCCAACTCACGCCCTGACCATACTAAAACAAAGAATACAATAACAGAACTATGGTCAGAACGTGACAAACTCATCAGGCGTATCTTCCGATCCGACGTTCAACTGTCAACTTCAAAATAAAATTGTATTTGTCACTTACACGTGTTTAGCAGATGTTATTGCGGGTGTAGCGAAATGCTTGTGTTTCTAGCTTCAACAGTGCAGTAATATCTAACAAGTAACACAATCTAAAGTAAAGGAATGGAATTAAGAACACATTCCAGTCAAAATGTTTTGGAAGCGTTGCTTCCGATTGGTCAGACCAGTGTTGAATGGTTCTCGTCACTGATGCATCCTGTTTGAGTTTCTGCCGATAAGACGGAAGGAGCAAGATTGCGTCGTGGTCGGATTTGCCGAAGGGAGGGTGAAGGAGGGCTTTATATGCATCGTGGAAGTTAGAGTAGCAGTGGTCGAGTGTATTAGCCCTGCGTGTAGTGCAATCAGTATATATGTATATGTATATGTATATATAATATATATAATATATGTGGTCCTTCTGTGGCTCAGTTGGTAGAGCATGGCGCTTGTAACGCCAGGGTAGTGGGTTCGATTCCCGGGACCACCCATACGTAGAATGTATGCACACATGACTGTAAGTCGCTTTGGATAAAAGCGTCAGCTAAATGGCATATATTATTTATTATTTATTATATTTAAAATGGCCGGCATTTGATTCTAAGGAATTCTAGGTCTGGTGAGCAGTTAATCATAAAACACACACCCCCACCCTTCCTCTTCTCAGAGAGGTGTTTATCTCTGTCGGCGCGATGCATGGAGAAGACCGGTGGCTGAACCGATTCCGACAACATGTCCCGAGAGAGCCATGTTTATGTGAAACGGAGAATGTTACAATCTCTGATGTCTCTCTGGAAGGCAACCCTTGCTCGAATTTCGTCTACCTTGTTGTCAAGAGACTGGACATTGGCGAGTAGTATACTGGGAAGCGGTGGACGATGTGCTCGTCTACGGAGCCTGACCTGGAGGCCGCTCCGTCTGCCCCTTCTGCGGTGCCATTGTTTTGGGTCAGCTACTGGGATTAGATCCAATGTCCTGGGCGGTGGTCCAAACAGAGGATCCGCTTCAGGAAAGACGTGTTTGTAAGTTGACGTTGCTCTTATATCTAATAGTTCTTCCCGGCTGTATGTAATATGACTTATCACTACATCCAATGAAAACATTGGATAAGCATAAGCAAAAAAAAACTAAAAGAACAACAACAACTGGTGTACATCTTGAAGCATGTGGGGACAGCAGACTGGGATAGGGATAGAATGAATATGTCCGTAAACATTCTAGCCAGCTGGTCTGCGCATGCTCTGAGGACGCGGCTAGGGATGCCGTCTGGGCCGGTGGCCTTGCGAGGATTAACGTCTTACTCATGTCGGCCACGGAGAAGGAGATTCCACAGTCCTTGGTAGCGGGCTGCGTCGGTGGCACTGTGTTATCCTCAAAGCCGACGAAGAAGGTGTTTATTGACTTGTCTGGAAGCAAGACGTCGGTGTCCGCGAAGTGGCTGGTTTTCCTTTTGTAGTCCATGATTGTCGGTAGACCCTGCCCCATACGTCTCATGTCTGAGCCGTTGAATTGCGTCTCCACTTTATCTCTATACTGACGTTTTGCCTGTTTGATTGCCTTGTGGAACGAATTACTATACTGCTTGCATTCGGCCATAAATCCCAGTCACCATGGTTACATGAGATGGTTCGCACTTTTGTTTTTTTCGAATGCTGCCACTTCCTGTTTGAGTTTCTGCCTATAGGAAGGGAGGAGCAAAATGGAGTCCCTTTGCCGAAGGGAGGGCCTTGTAGGCATCCAGAAAGTTGGAGTAGCAGTGGTCGAGTGTTTTTCCAGCGGGAGTACTACAGTCAATGTGTTGATAGAACTTCGGGAGCCTTTTCCTCAAATTTGCCTTGTTTAAAATCCTCTCACTACAATAAATGCAGCCCCAGGATATGTGGTTTCCATTTTGCATAAAGTCCAGTGAAGTTCTTTGAGGGCCGTCGTGGTGTCTGATTGAGGGGGAATGTACACAGAGCTGTGCCATTAACTGAAGATAATTATCTTAGAGATAATACAGTCAGCCTTTGATTGTGAGGTATTCTAGGTCGATGAACAAAAGGACCTGTGTTCCTGTATGTTATTACAATTACACCATGAGTCGTTAATCATTAAACATGCACCCAGCTACAATAAATGCGGCCTCAGGATATGTGTCCAGTGAAGTTCCTTGAGGGCTGCCGTGGTATCGGCTTGAGGGGGAATATATAAGGACTTGTTCTCAACTAGCTTACCTGGTTAAATAAAAAAATATTAAAAAATACATGGCTGTAAACGAAGAGAATCCTCTTGGGAGGTAATATGGTCGGTGTTACGGTATCCTGTGTGTATTTCTCTCCTTCTCCCCTACTCACAGGTGACAATCATCATTTCCCAATCAGTCGCCAATCAGAAGACACACCTGCTCCTTTTCCTTTTACCCAATCACGTCCCCTTTCCGTTGGTTTAAAAGTATCCCAATCAGTTCTCTTTTTTGTTTTTGCATCTACATGTCACTTTGTCCGTTATCCTAGTAGTATTGTATTGTTGTGGTGTATGACTGTTTGTTGGTGTGAAAAGGGGATAACCAGCCAAGTCGCCCATGGGCCTACATTACCCGTAGGAAAACAGTGTCTAAATGCCCTAGTTAAAACTGGGCGGACCACCCACTGTATTTTTGGTTAGTTAGCTAGCTGTTCTTAAAGCAGGCTGGACTAGCTTGGGGGTTTGTTTGGATATTTATGACTTCTTTCCCTGGGTCCAGCTCAGCCCCTTTTCCCACACCCCATTGTGTTTAAAATAAACCTGAAGTGTTTGACGGTAGATTTTGGTTGTCTGTTGTTTTTAGTTCTCACTGTTACTTTTTCACTGGAGTGATTTGCATCAGATATGTAATGGGTCTCATTTCCATCCCCCTAGACTGCAGGGCCAAAGGGATTCGTAACAGTCGGCATTTGATTGTGACATATTCTAGTTCGTGTGAACAAAAGGACTTGAGTTCCTGTATGTTGTCACAATCACACCATGAGTATCATGAAACACACCCTCGCCCTTCTTCTTCCCAGAGAGATATTTATTCCTGTCTGCGCAATGAACTGAGAACCCAGCTGGCTGAACGGACTCAGACAGGATATCCTGAGAGAGCCATGTTTCCGTGAAACAGAGTATGTTACAATCCCTGATGTCTGTCTGGAAGGAGATCCTCGCCCTGAGCTTGTCAACTTTATTATCCAGAGACTGAACATTAACGAGTAATGTACTCAGAAGTGATGGGTGGTGTGCGCGCTTCCTGAGTAGGACTAGACGTCCTTTTCTGCCGGCATTGTTTTGAATCTCTGGGATCAGTTAAATTGCCCTGGCAGGTACGAACAAAGGTTCCGGTTCTGGAAAGTCGTATTCTTGGTAGTAATGCTGGTGATGCTGGTGATGCTGGTGAGTTACCGCTGCTCTGATATCCAAAAGTTTTTCCCGTCTGTATGTAATAACACAAACCATTTCCTGGGCTAACATTGTAAGATATAACGCATAAAAAAATAAAAAAATAAAATTCAAAGTTTCCTAAAAGATACGATTACGAATATGAGTGCGGTGATGTCGGTACACCCCTAGTACTCACCACTAAAATGAGTTGTCAGGTTTGACGAACCTAACTGCATTAAAACAATGTTTGTGTGTGTATCATATCTCGTGGTTGAGAAGAAGCATACAGTGATTTGATGTGAGAACACCGTTTTGGAGCTTCCAGACAGAAAGAGAGAAACAGACAGAAACAAAGTAGAGTTGCCACTGAGCCAGACTTTCCCCTCCCCCTTCTGTCTCTGTCCTTTCCTAGAAACAGGTATAGTATAGGGGGCCGATGCCATCCCAGGGTCATGTAATATAATTCATTTATTTTCAGCAGAGAGAGAGAGAGAGAGAGAGAGAGAGAGAGAGAGAGAGAGAGAGAGAGAGAGAGAGAGAGAGAGAGAGAGAGAGAGAGAGAGAGAGAGAGAGAGAGAGAGAGAGAGAGAGAGAGAGAGAGAGAGAGAGAGAGAGAGAGAGAGAGAGAGGGAGATACTGTGTATTTGTTACTTTCAGAGCTCCATAAATAGAATACATGGAGGTTGAAGTTAGGAGCAGCTTTTATTTGCCTGCTTGCCTGCGCCCCAGGGCTGAATAATTAATGCAGACAGAGTGGTAACCCTCAGGGTGAGAGGGAGCAGGATCCTCCTCCCCTCCATCCATCCATCCCTTTGCATGTCTCCAACCAGCCCACAGAGGACCTCTGCCTTCCCAGCATCCACCCAGCTTCTCAAAACTCACCCGTGTGTGTTTCTGTATGTGTGTGTGTTGCTGTGGAGCATCTCATCTCTTTGCCGAGGAGCTGCCAGGCCACACTGATGGGAGAGAGAGGGACCGGCTCTTGGTGGCTCTGGGGAACAGCTGCCATGGCAACGGACCCTCGCTGGTCAGTCTAGTGTTACCACAGGGTAGGAGAGAGGGAGGGCGAGAGGGAGTGAGGGAGAGAGGTAGGGAGGGAGTGCTGTGGGGGCTGACCTCGGCAGGGGTACAAGGTTGCAGGTCAGTGAATCTGATCCCTCTTTGTTTGCCTCTGCTGCCCTGGAACGCTTCTCTCTCTGCTCCTCTCTGTGTGTGTCTGTGTGTGTGTGTGTCTGTGTGTCTCTGTGTGTCTGTGTGTCTGTGTGTGTGTGTCTGTGTGTGTGTGTCTGTGTCTGTGTCTGTGTCTCTGTCTCTGTCTCTGTCTCTGTGTGCTGTGTGTCTGTGTCTGTGTCTGTGTCTGTGTCTGTGCCTGTGCCTGTGCGCGTGCGCGTGTGTGCGTTATCTATGTCAGCACTGTGAGCCTGCTCAGCTTCAAGCTGTTATTTTGACTGATGAATATCTGATAGAAATCACACACCACTCTGATCAATAAGCGCCTCATCAGAACTAATCAATGTTTATTATTTGTTTATTTACACATTGTTGTCCAGATATGAATTACATCCAGCTGACTCTTCTAGTGCTGGTTGAAATCGTTTCCAAAATGTCTTCCTGTAAACCGAAACATTTGGATTGGAGTCTATTGTAATCTATCTATTGCACATATAGCTATTGCAATCTCACTGTTGCAATCTAGCTGTTGCAATCTACTGTATTTTACAATCTATTACCATCTACTGTATTTTACAATCTATCTATTACATTCTACTGTATTTTACAATATACTGTCTTTTACAATATACTTTCTTTTACAATATACTGTATTTTACAATCTCTCTTTTACAATCTACTGTATTTTACGATCTATGTATTACAATCTATCTATTACAATCTACTGTATTTTACAATCTATCTTTTACAATCTGCTGTATTTTACGATCTATGTATTACAATCTATCTATTACAATATACTGTATTTTACAATCTATCTTTTACAATCTGCTGTATTTTACAATATATATATTACAATCTATTACATTCTACTGTATTTGACAATATAATGTATTTTACAAAATACTGTCTTTTACAATATACTGTCTTTTACAATCTACTGTCTTTTACAATCTACTGTCTTTTACAATCTACTGTATTTTACAATCTATCTCTGTGTATTTCTTTGGTATTGTAAAGGAGGATCCATATGTAAAAAGTCTCAATACATTTTTAGATCAGCACCACGGCTCATACAGCTAGATGTATATCTTTGCTTAGTTTCTGGTGAGTTTGGACATTTACAAGCGAATGTGAACGGGGGGGGGGGGACATTGTGCATAATGAACCAAGTTTTGACACATGCTTGTCAAGAGGAAAGAAGAGTACTGGATCTCCGACAGAATGCTTACACGCTAGGTCTGTGTGGAGTCTGAAGTCGCTAGGGCAACTGGCCTCTCTTACAACAACAAGATTGCAGTTGTGAAACCGGGCATATAGATTACTGTTGACTGTGGTATTTTGAACACAGTCAAATTGCAGAACTACTGCAGAGTGTACTGCACTCTGACTCCCGTTATACTGCACTCTGACTCCCGTTATACTGCACTCTGACTCCCGTTATACTGCACTCTGACTCCCGTTATACTGCACTCTGACTCCCGTTATACTGCACTCTGACTCCCGTTATACTGCACTCTGACTCCCGTTATACTGCACTCTGACTCCCGTTATACTGCACTCTGACTCACAGTTATACTGCACTCTAACTGTAGTTACAATGCAAAATTACTGCAGTAACAAAAAAAACACTGTTATTTTGGAAGCAGTATTTGCTGAATACCCCAGTTATACTGCACTCTGACCCCCGTTATACTGCACTCTGACCCCCGTTATACTGCACTCTGACCCCCGTTATACTGCACTCTGACCCCCATTATACTGCACTCTGACCCCAGTTATACTGCACTCTGACCCCCGTTATACTGCACTCTGACCCCCGTTATACTACACTCTGACCCCCGTTATACTGCACTCTGACCCCCAGTTATACTGCACTCTGACCCCGTTATACTGCACTCTGAGTTATACTGCAGTCTGACCCCAGTTATACTGCACTCTGACCCCCGTTATACTGCACTCTGACCCCAGTTATACTGCACTCTGACCCCCAGTTATACTGCACTCTGACTCCCGTTATACTGCACTCTGACTCCCAGTTATACTGCACTCTGACCCCCAGTTATACTGCACTCTGACCCCCGTTATACTGCACTCTGACCCCAGTTATACTGCACTCTGACTCCCGTTATACTGCACTCTGACCCCCAGTTATACTGCACTCTGACTCCCAGTTATACTGCACTCTGACCCCCAGTTATACTGAACTCTGACCCCAGTTATACTGCACTCTGGCTCCCAGTTATACTGCACTCTGACCCCCAGTTATACTGCACTCTGACCCCCGTTATACTGCACTCTGACCCCAGTTATACTGCACTCTGACCCCAGTTATACTGCACTCTGACCCCCAGATATACTGCACTCTGACCCCAGTTATACTGCACTCTGACCCCCGTTATACTGCACTCTGACCCCCAGTTATACTGCACTCTGACCCCCAGTTATACTGCACTCTGACCCCCGTTATACTGCACTCTGACCCCAGTTATACTGCACTCTGACCCCAGTTATACTGCACTCTGACCCCAGTTATACTGCACTCTGACCCCCAGATATACTGCACTCTGACCCCAGTTATACTGCACTCTGACCCCCGTTATACTGCATTCTGACCCCCAGTTATACTGCACTCTGACTCCCAGTTATACTGCACTCTGACTCCCAGTTATACTGCACTCTGACTCCCGTTATACTGCACTCTGACTGCAATCTCTTTTCGTAAGGACTGTCTTCTCGTAGAAGATGGGGGACGGGGGGAGCAGAAGGGCCGAAAAACAGAGAGGATTAAAAATAA
>NC_068432.1:50797146-50802146 GCF_023373465.1 Oncorhynchus keta
GACCACCACCACCACCCTGACCACCACCACCACCACCACCTGACCACCATCACCACCCTGACCACCACCACCACCCTGACCACCACCACCACCTGACCACCACCACCACCCTGACCACCACCACCACCCTGACCACCACCACCACCACCCTGACCACCACCACCACCCTGACCACCACCACCACCCTGACCACCACCACCACCCTGACCACCACCACCACCCTGACCACCACCACCACCCTGACCACCATCACCACCCTGACCACCACCACCACCCTGACCACCACCCACCACCCTGACCACCACCACCGCCCCTGACCACCACCACCACCCTGACCACGCCACCACCCTGACCACCACCACCACCCTGACCACCACCACCACCCCTGACCACCACCACCACCACCCTGACCACCACCACCACCCTGACCACCACCACCACCCTGACCACCACCACCACCCTGACCACCATCACCACCCTGACCACCACCACCACCCTGACCACCACCACCACCCTGACCCTGACCACCACCACCACCCTGACCACCACCACCACCCTGACCACCATCACCACCCTGACCACCACCACCACCCTGACCACCACCACCACCCTCACCACCACCTGACCACCACCACCACCCTGACCACCACCACCACCCTGACCACCACCACCACCCTGACCACCACCACCACCACCCTGACCACCACCACCACCCTGACCACCACCACCACCCTGACCACCACCACCACCCTGACCACCACCACCACCACCCTGACCACCACCACCACCCTGACCACCACCACCACCTGACCCTGACCACCACCACCACCCTGACCACCACCACCACCCCTGACCACCACCACCACCCTGACCACCACCACCACCCTGACCACCACCACCACCCTGACCACCACCACCACCCTGACCACCATCACCACCCTGACCACCGCCACCTGACCACCACCACCACCCTGACCACCACCACCACCCTGACCACCCACCACCTGACCACCACCACCACCCTGACCACCACCACCTGACCACCACCACCACCCTGACCACCACCACCCTGACCACCACCACCACCTGACCACCACCACCACCCTGACCACCACCACCACCACCCTGACCACCACCACCACCTGACCACCACCACCACCCTGACCACCACCACCACCACCACCACCACCCTGACCACCACCACCACCCTGACCACCACCACCACCCTGACCACCACCACCAACCTGACCACCACCACCACCCTGACCACCACCACCACCCTGACCACCACCACCACCCCTGACCACCACCACCACCCTGACCACCACCACCACCTGACCACCACCACCACCTGACCACCACCACCACCCCTGACCACCACCACCACCCTGACCACCACCACCACCCTGACCACCACCACCACCCTGACCACCACCACCACCCTGACCACCACCACCACCCTGACCACCACCACCACCCTGACCACCACCACCACCCTGACCACCACCACCACCCTGACCACCACCACCACCCTGACCACCACCACCACCCTGACCACCATCACCACCCTGACCACCACCACCACCCTGACCACCACCACCACCCCCCACCACCACCACCTGACCACCACCACCACCTGACCACCACCACCACCTGACCACCACCACCACCCTGACCACCACCACCACCCTGACCACCACCACCACCCTGACCACCACCACCACCCTGACCACCACCACCACCACCACCACCACCTGACCACCACCCACCCTGACCACCACCACCACCCTGACCACCACCACCACCCTGACCACCACCACCACCCTGACCACCACCACCACCCTGACCACCACCACCACCCTGACCACCACCACCACCCTGACCACCACCACCACCACCCTGACCACCACCACCACCACCCTGACCACCACCACCACCTGACCACCACCACCACCCTGACCACCACCACCACCCTGACCACCACCACCACCCTGACCACCACCACCACCCTGACCACCACCACCACCCTGACCACCACCACCACCACCCTGACCACCACCACCACCACCCTGACCACCACCACCACCCTGACCACCACCACCACCACCCTGACCACCACCACCCTGACCACCCACCACCCTGACCACCACCACCACCCTGACCACCCACCACCCCACCACCACCACCCTGACCACCATCACCACCTGACCACCACCACCACCACCACCACCACCCTGACCACCACCACCACCCCTGACCACCACCACCACCACCACCCTGACCACCACCACCACCCTGACCACCACCACCACCATCCATCACCACCTGACCACCACCCACCACCCTGACCACCACCACCACCCTGACCACCACCACCACCCTGAACCACCACCTGACCACCACCACCAACCACCACCACCCCTGACCGCCCACTCACCACCCACCTGACCACCAGTTCACCTGACCACCACCACCACCACCTGACCACCACCACCACCCTGACCCACCACCACCACCCTGATACCACCACCACCCTGACCACCACCACCACCCTGACCACCACCACCACCCTGACCACCACCACCACCCTGACCACCACCACCACCCTGACCACCACCACCACCCTGACCACCACCACCACCTGACCACCACCACCTGACCACCACCACCACCCTGACCACCACCACCACCCCCTGACCACCACCACCACCCTGACCACCACCACCACCCTGACCACCACCATCACCCTGACCACCACCACCACCACCCTGACCACCACCACCACCCCTGACCACCACCACCACCCTGACCACCACCACCACCCTGACCACCACCACCACCCTGACCACCACCACCACCCTGACACCACCACACCACCACCCTGACCACCACCACCTGACCCCCACCACCACACCACCCTGACCACCACCACCCACCACCACCACCACCCTGACCACCACCACCACCCTGACCACCACCACCACCACCTGACCACCCATACCACCACCACCCTGACCACCATCACCACCCTGACCACCACCACCACCCTGACCACCACCACCACCCTGACCACCACCACCACCCTGACCACCACCACCACCCTGACCACCCACCACCTGACCACCACCACCTGACCACCACCACCACCCTGACCACCACCACCACCACCACCATCACCACCCTGACCACCACCGCCACCCTGACCACCACCACCACCCTGACCACCACCACCCCTGACCACCACCACCACCCTGACCACCACCACCACCCTGACCACCACCACCACCTGATACCATGCCACCACCACCACCCTGATACCACCACCACCTGATCACCACCACCACCACCACCACCACCACCATCACCCACCACCACCCACCCTGAACACCACCACCACCTGATCACCACCCTGACCACCACCACCACCCTGACCACCACCACCACCCTGACCACCACCACCACCCTGACCACCACCACCACCCTGACCACCACCATCACCACCCTGACCACCACCACCCTGACCCACCACCACCAACCTGACCCTGACCACCACCACCCCTGACCACCACCACCACCACCCTGACCACCACCACCACCCTGACCACCATCACCACCCTGACCACCACCACCACCCTGACCACCACCACCACCCTGACCACCACCACCACCCTGACCACCACCATCCCACCCTGACCACCACCACCCCCTGACCACCACCACCACCTGACCCACCACCACCACCCTGACCACCACCACCACCACCCTGACCACCACCACCACCTGACCACCCACCCGCCTGACCACCACCACCACCCTGACCACCACCATCACCACCCTGACCACCACCACCCTGGCCACCACCCTGACCACCACCACCACCCTGACCACCACCACCGCCACCCTGACCACCACCACCCACCACCACCCTGACCACCACCACCACCACCTGGACCACCGCCACCCTGACCACCGCCACCACCACCACCATCACCACCACCACCACCACCCTGACCACCACCACCACCCTGACCACCACCACCACCCTGACCACCACCACCTGACCACCACCACCACCACCATCACCACCCTGACCACCACCACCACCCTGACCACCACCACCACCCTGACCACCATCACCACCCTGACCACCACCACCACCCTGACCACCATCACCACCCGCCTGACCACCACCCCTGACCACCACCACCACCCTGACCACCCATCACCACCCCTGACCACCACCACCACCCTGACCACCACCACCACCCTGACCACCATCACCACCCTGACCACCACCACCACCCTGACCACCATCACCACCCTGACCACCACCACCACCACCCTGACCACCACCACCACCCTGACCACCACCACCACCCTGACCACCACCACCACCCTGACCACCACCACCACCCTGACCACCACCACCACCCTGAACACCACCACCACCCTGACCACCATCACCACCCTGAACACCACCACCACCCTGACCACCACCACCACCACCCTGACCACCACCACCACCCTAACCACCATCACCACCCTGACCACCATCACCACCCTGACCACCACCATCACCCTGACCACCACCACCACCACCACCACCACCCTGACCACCACCACCACCCTGACCACCACCACCACCCTGACCACCACCACCACCCTCCACCATACCACCACCACCCTGACCACCATCACCACCCTGACCACCACCACCACCCTGAATACCACCACCACCCTGACCACCACCACCACCCTGACCACCATCACCACCCTGACCACCACCACCACCCTGAATACCACCACCACCCTGACCACCATCACCACCCTGACCACCACCACCACCCTGAATACCACCACCACCCTGACCACCACCACCACCCTGACCACCATCACCACCCTGACCACCACCACCACCCTGACCACCACCACCACCCTGACCACCACCACCACCCTGACCACCATCACCACCCTGACCACCACCACCACCCGGACCACCA
>NC_068432.1:50804646-50829646 GCF_023373465.1 Oncorhynchus keta
CCTTCCTTTCCCCTTCCTGTCTCTTTCTCCATCCCTCCTCCTTCTCTTTCCCTTCCTGTCTCTCTTTCCATCCCTTCCCTCCTCTCCTTTCCCCTTCCTGTCTCTCTCCATCCCCCTCCTCTCCTCCTCCTTTCCCCTTTCCTGTCTTCTCTCCTCCCTCCCTCTTCCTTTCCCCTTCCTTGTCTCTCCCTTCTTCCTCCTCCCTCCATCCCTCCCTCCCTCTCCTCTCCTTTCCCCTTCCTGTCTCCTCTCCATCCTCCTCCCTCTCCTTTCCTCCTCTCTCCTTCCTTCTTTCCTGTCTCCTTTCCCCTTCCTGTCTCTCCCTCCCTCCCTCCTCTCCTTCCCCTTCCTGTCTCTCCCTCCATCCCTCTCCTCTCCTTTCCCCTTCCTGTCTCTCTCCATCCCTCCTTCCCTCGTCTCCTTTCCCCTTCCTGTCTCTCTCCATCCCTCCCTCCTCTCCTCTTTCCTTCCTTTCCCTTCCTATCCTCCTCCCCTTATTCCTTCCCTCCTTCCTTTCCCCTTCCTTCTATCTCCCATCCCTCCTTCCTCCCTCCTTCCTTTTCCTTCCTTCTTCTCCTCCATCTCCTCCCCTCCTCCTTTCCCTTCTGTCTCTCTCCATAAGATCCTCCTCCCTCCTCTCCTTTCCCCTTTCTGTCTCTCTCTCCATCCCTCCTTCCCCCCTCTCCTTTTTCCTGTCTCTCTCTCCATCCCTCCCTCCTTCCTTTCCCCTTCCTGTCTCTCTCTCCATCCCTCCCTCCTCTCCTTTCCCCTTCTGTCTCCTCTTTCCCCCCTTCCTTCCTTTCCCCTTCCTGTCTCTCCATCCCTTCCTCTCTCTCCTTCCTTCCTTCTTCTCTCCATCCTTCCTTCCTCTTCTCTCTCCTTTTCCCTTCCTGTCTTCTCTCCTTCCCTTCCTTCCTTCCCTCTTCTTCCTCCTCCCTCCTTCCCTTCCTTTCCTTCCTCTCCTTTCTTCCTGTCTCCATCCCTCCTTTCCCCTTCCTGTCTTTCCCCTTCCTCCCTCTCCTCCCTCCTTCTCCTTTCCCCTTCCTGTCTCTCTCATCCATCCCTCCCCCTCCTCTCCTTTCCCCTTCCTGTCTCTCTCCTCCCATCCTCCCCTCCCTCCTTTCCCCTTCTGTCCTCTCTCTCCTCCCTCCCTTCCCCTCCTCTCTTTCCCTTCTTGTCTCTCTCTCCATCCCTCCCTCCCTCCCTTCCTTTCCCTCCCTTTCTCTCCTCCATCCCTCCCTCCCTCTCCTTTCTTCTGTCTCTCCATCCTCCTTCCCTCTCTTCTCCTTTCCCCTTCTGTCTCTCCTCCCTCCCCTCTCCTCTCCTTTCCCTTCCTGTCTCTCTCCTCCCTCCCTCCTCTCCTTTCCCTTCCTGTCTCTCTCCATCCCTCCCTCCTCTCCTTTCCTCCTTCCCTTCCTGTCTTCTCTCTCCATCCCTCCTTCCCTCTCCTCCTTCCTCCCTTCCTGTCTCCTCCTCTCCATCTCCCTCCTTCCCTTCTGTCTCTCTCCATCCCTCCCTCCCCCTTCTCCTTTTCCTTCCTGTCTCTCCTCCATCCCTCCCTCCCTCTCCTCCTTTTCCCTTCCTGTCTCTCTCCATCCCTCCTTCCTCTTCCCCCTTCCTTCCTGTCTCTTTCTCCATCCTTCCCTCCTCTCCTTTCCCTTCCTGTCTCCTCTTTCCATCCCTGTCTCTCCTCTCCTTTCCCTTCCTGTCTCTCTCTCCATCCCTCCCTCTCCTCTCCTTTCCCTTCCTGTCTCTCTCTCCATCCCTCCCTCCTCTCCTTTCCCTTCCTGTCTCTCTCTCCATCCCTCCCTCCCTCCTCTCCTTCTGTCTCTCTCCCTCCCTTCCTGTCTCTCTCTCCATCCCTCCCTCCTCTCCTTTTCCCCTTCCTGTCTCTCTCTCCATCCCTCCCTCCTCTCCTTTCCCTTCCTGTCTCTCTCTCCATCCCTCCTTCCCTCTCTTCTCCTTTCCCCTTCCTGTCTCTCTCTCCATCCCTCCCTCCCTCTCCTCTCCTTTCCCTTCCTGTCTCTCTCTCCATCCCTCCCTCCCTCTCTCCCATTTTGTTCTTCTTGTGTGCCAGGGCTGGTAATTTAAATAGGCCAGGACAGTTGAGTACCTTACAAGAGATGTTTCCATGTCTGAATCTGGATTCCTCGGCTGTCTGACGTGCTCTCAGGCCGTAGTAGCGCCCAGCATCGGCCCATTCATCCTTCTGGTCGAACTCGTTAGTTGGGGCCCATTCATCCTTCTGGTCGAACTCGTTAGTTGGGGCCCATTCATCCTTCTGGTCGAACTCGTTAGTTGGGGCCCATTCATCCTTCTGGTCGAACTCGTTAGTTGGGGCCCATTCATCCCCCTGGTCGAACTCGTTAGTTGGGGCCCATTCATCCTTCTGGTCGAAATCGTTAGTTGGGGCCCATTCATCCTTCTGGTCGAACTCGTTAGTTGGGGCCCATTCATCCTTCTGGTCGAACTCGTTAGTTGGGGCCCATTCATCCCCCTGGTCGAAATCGTTAGTTGGGGCCCATTCATCCTTCTGGTCGAAATCGTTAGTTGGGGCCCATTCATCCTTCTGGTCGAACTCGTTAGTTGGGGCCCATTCATCCTTCTGGTCGAACTCGTTAGTTGGGGCCCATTCATCCCCTGGTCGAATCCCCTGGTCGAACTCGTTAGTTGGGGCCCATTCATCCTTCTGGTCGAAATCGTTAGTTGGGGCCCATTCATCCTTCTGGTCGAAATCGTTAGTTGGGGCCCATTCATCCTTCTGGTCGAACTCGTTAGTTGGGGCCCATTCATCCTTCTGGTCGAACTCGTTAGTTGGGGCCCATTCATCCTTCTGGTCGAACTCGTTAGCTGGGGACCAGTAATCCTACTGGTCTAAATAGTTTATTGGGGATATTCTAGGATCTCTGGTCTGTCTGTCTGTCTGTCTGTTTACATACCTTTAGGATCTCTGGTCTGTCTGTTTACATACCTTTAGGATCTCTGGTCTGTCTGTCTGTTTATATAACTTTAGGATCTCTGGTCTGTCTGTTTACATACCTTTAGGATCTCTGGTTTGTCTGTTTACATACCTTTAGGATATCTGGTCTGTCTGTTTACATACCTTTAGTATCTCTGGTCTGTCTGTTTACATATCTTTAGGATCTCTGGTCTGTCTGTCTGTCTGTTTACATACCTTTAGGATCTCTGGTCTGTCTGTTTACATACCTTTAGTATCTCTGGTCTGTCTGTTTACATACCTTTAGTATCTCTGGTCTGTCTGTTTACATACCTTTAGTATCTCTGGTCTGTCTGTTTACATACCTTTAGGATCTCTGGTCTGTCTGTTTACATACCTTTAGGATCTCTGGTCTGTCTGTTTACATACCTTTAGGATCTCTGGTCTGTCTGTCTGTTTACATACCTTTAGGATCTCTGGTCTGTCTGTCTGTTTACATACCTTTAGGATCTCTGGTCTGTCTGTTTACATACCTTTAGTATCTCTGGTCTGTCTGTTTACATACCTTTAGTATCTCTGGTCTGTCTGTTTACATACCTTTAGGATCTCTGGTCTGTCTGTCTGTTTACATACCTTTAGGATCTCTGGTCTGTCTGTCTGTTTACATACCTTTAGGATCTCTGGTCTGTCTGTCTGTTTACATACCTTTAGGATCTCTGGTCTGTCTGTCTGTTTACATACCTTTAGGATCTCTGGTCTGTCTGTCTGTTTACATACCTTTAGGATCTCTGGTCTGTCTGTTTACATACCTTTAGGATCTCTGGTCTGTCTGTTTACATACCTTTAGGATCTCTGGTCTGTCTGTTTACATACCTTTAGGATCTCTGGTCTGTCTGTTTACATACCTTTAGGATCTCTGGTCTGTCTGTTTACATATCTTTAGGATCTCTGGTCTGTCTGTTTACATACCTTTAGGATCTCTGGTCTGTCTGTTTACATACCTTTAGATCTCTGGTCTGTCTGTTTACATACCTTTAGGATCTCTGGTCTGTCTGTTTACATACCTTTAGGATCTCGTCTGTCTGTCTGTTTACATACCTTTAGGATCTCTGGTCTGTCTGTCTGTTTACATACCTTTAGGATCTCTGGGTCTGTCTGTTTACATATCTTTAGGATCTCTGGTCTGTCTGTTTACATATCTTTAGGATCTCTGGTCTGTCTGTTTTCATACCTTTAGGATCTCTGGTCTGTCTGTTTCCCTTTGGATCTCTGGTCTGTCTGTTTCATACCTTTAGTATCTCTGGTCTGTCTGTTTACATACCTTTAGGATCTCTGGTCTGTCTGTTTACATATCTTTAGGATCTCTGGTCTGTCTGTTTACATACCTTTAGTATCTCTGGTCTGTCTGTTTACATACCTTTGGGATCTCTGGTCTGTCTGTTTACATATCTTTAGGATCTCTGGTTGGCCTCCCTGCCTCCTAGTCTTCACAGATGTCAGCTAAACGTTCACACGCTGCTCAGACAGCATCACTCAGTGGCTTCCTGCTGTACATGAAGTAGCAAAGTAGACACCGTTCAGAGCTGGCACCCTATTCCCTCTGGGCCCTGGTCAACAGTAGTGCACCCTATTCCCTCTGGGCCCTGGTCAACAGTAGTGCACCCTATTCCCTCTGGGCCCTGGTCAACAGTAGTGAACCCTATTCCCTCTGGGCCCTGGTCAACAGTAGTGCACCCTATTCCCTCTGGGCCCTGGTCAACAGTAGTGCACCCTATTCCCTCTGGGCCCTGGTCAACAGTAGTGCACCCTATTCCCTCTGGGCCCTGGTCAACAGTAGTGCACCCTATTCCCTCTGGGCCCTGGTCAACAGTAGTGAACCCTATTCCCTCTGGGCCCTGGTCAACAGTAGTGCACCCTATTCCCTCTGGGCCCTGGTCAACAGTAGTGCACCCTATTCCCTCTGGGCCCTGGTCAACAGTAGTGCACCCTATTCCCTCTGGGCCCTGGTCAACAGTAGTGCACCCTATTCCCTCTGGGCCCTGGTCAACAGTAGTGCACCCTATTCCCTCTGGGCCCTGGTCAACAGTAGTGCACCCTATTCCCTCTGGGCCCTGGTCAACAGTAGTGCACCCTATTCCCTCTGGGCCCTGGTCAACAGTAGTGCACCCTATTCCCTCTGGGCCCTGGTCAACAGTAGTGCACCCTATTCCCTCTGGGCCCTGGTCAACAGTAGTGCACCCTATTCCCTCTGGGCCCTGGTCAACAGTAGTGCACCCTATTCCCTCTGGGCCCTGGTCAACAGTAGTGCACCCTATTCCCTCTGGGCCCTGGTCAACAGTAGTGCACTGTGTCGGGAATAGGGAGACATTTAGACCACAGTAGAGAACTGTTAATAAAGGAAGCTATCAGTCTGGAGATGTTGCTGCTTCCTGTTACCACACTGTACGGATGGGAGTGTGTGTGTGTGTGTTGTAGTGGGAGGATGGGCCGCCCTCCCCAGCATTGAGAACCAAACACTGTCCATCTGATTGAAAACCCCCACAGATATTCAGTCTGCAAAACACGAGGCTGCTTCTTACCTGATCTCTCCTTTCTTTCTCTCTTCCTGGTCCTTGTTTGGCTCTTTCTCTCTGCCTCTCTTCTCCCTCCTTTTGTTTTTCTTCTATTTTTCTTGTGTGCCTGTGTGTGTTTTGGTGGGTGTGAGAAAGCCGACAGCCTGTGTTTGTAATGCAATCGGGGAGCTGGCCCTGGATCGATAAGCATGGTGCTGGGGGAATTAATGTGAGGCCGGCAGGCTGTCTATCATACAGAGCGAGAGAGGGAGGGAGGGGAGGGGGGGGGAGAGGGGAGGGAGGGAGGAGGGGAGGGAGGGAGAGAGGGAGGGGAGGGAGGGGAGGGGGAGGAGGGAGGGGAGAAGGGGAGGGGGAGGGAGGTGGGATGGGAGGAGGAGGAGGGAGAGGAGGGGAGGGAGGGGGGTTAGAGCACTGGGCCAAAGGAAAGCCATCATATGTGTGTGATTCCACCGTGTATCAGTAAAGAGATCATTAGAAAATTAGATTGTTAAATAGAAACGGCAGTAGATCATCTCCTCCTCTCCTCCTCTCCTCCTCTCCTCTCTTCTCATCTCCTCCTCTCCTCTCTTCTCATCTCCTCCTCTCCTCTCTCCTCTCCTCTCTCCTCTATCCTCTCTTCTCATCTCCTCATCTCCTAATCCTATCCTCCCCTCTTCTCCTCCTCTCCTCTCTCCTCTCTTCTCATCTCCTCCTCTCTTCTCATCTCCTCCTCTCCTCCCCTCTCCTCTTTCTCTTTCCTCCTCTCCCTCTCTCCTATCTTCTCATCTCCTCCCTCTCCCTCTCTTCTCAATCCTAAATCCTCCTCCTCCCTAAATCTAATATGTAATTCTCATCTAATAAATCTCCTCTATTCCCTCTAAATATGTTCCTCTGGTTAATAAGTAAGTAAAATATGTTCTCATCTAAATCTGGGCTCCTGTTTTCAACAGTCCTCACCCTATTCCCTCTGGGCCCTTGGTCAATCAGTTCCCCTTCTCTTCTCCTTTCTCCTTTCCTCCCTCTTCTCCCCCTCAAGTGTAAAATCTCCTAGTCCTCCAGGTCTGCAGGGCCCTGTCTTCTGAGGTCTCAGTGATTCTCCTCCCTTCCTCGTCTCCGTGATCTCATATCCTTCTCCTATCTCGGTTTCTGTTAATCATCTCCCAGAGACAAAGACCAAAGTCTTCTCATTCCTCCCTGTTCTCATCTCCTCACTCTACGGAATCTCACCCTAATAAATAATTGCTGGGTGGGAGGATACATGTAATAAATAATTGTTTATTGCTTTTGAGAACTCAGATGTGTGATCATCTGTGACATCTCCTGATTAAATTCCCCTCAGTATTCTTTTGAAAGGAGCACTTCTCAGATGTGAGACGGTGATTCCTGACACTATCTCTCCTTTCTTTGAAAAGCTTCCTGAAACATCTCCTCTCTTCTTCTGCCTCTCTTCTTTAAATCCTTCTCCATCTTCTAAACATCCTTGTGTGCCTGTAATCTACCTTTAAATGCAGGTCTCTTTATCTTCCTCTAATCATTCCTGCCTCTCCCTGTAATCAGGGAGCTTTTGATCCTCTCCTTCTCTCCTCACACTCATCTGGTTCCTTCCAAACTTGATTAATCTAGGCCCTCTTTCATCCTCAGATGAATACAATTCCTTCCTCCCTCTCTCCTCATCTCCTCCTCTCCTCTCCTTCCCTCTTCCTCCTCCTCCTCCTCTCTCTCCTCCTCCTCTCCTCATCTCCTCCTCCTCCTCCTCCTCCTCCTCTCCTCCATTCCTCCTGAGGAGGTGGGATCTCCTCTCTTCTCCATCTCCTCCTCTGGGATAGGAGGATAAGAAGGGGTTTTAGCCTCCTCCCAAAGGGGGAAAGCCTCCTCCTCCTCCATCTTGTGGTGATTCCTCCTCTGTCTCATCTGGCCCTCTACCATTAGAAAATCTCCTCCTCTCCTAAATTGACTCCCTTCTCATCTCCTCTCTCCTTCTCTCCTCCTCTCTCCCTCTCTTCTCATCTCCTCCTCTCTTCTGATCTCCTCTCCTCTCTCTCTCTCTCTTCCTCCTCTATTCTGTCTCCCTCTCTTCTCATCTCCTCCTCTCTCTCATCTAAATCTCCTCTCCCTCTTCTCCTCTCCTCCTCTCCTCTCTCTCCCTCTCTTCTTCATCTCCTCTCATATCTTCTCATATCCTCCTGATCCTCTCTCCCCTTCCTTCTAATCTGTAAATATGTTATCTAAATAATATCCTAAATATGTTTTATCTCCTTTCTCATCTCCCTCCTAATAATATGTTTAATAAAGTGTAAATAATAATAGTAAATATCTAAATATGTTGCTTAATTAAATATGTTTATGTTTTCCTAAATAATAAATCCTCTCATCTCCGCATAAAGTCCTATTTCTAATCTCCTCTCATCTCCTCCTCTCCTCCTCTCTTCTCATCTCCCTCCTCTCTCTCTCCTCTCCTCTCTCTCTCCTCTCTCCTCTCATCTCCTCCTCTCCTCTCATCTCCTTCTCATCTCTCCCTCTCCTCTCTTCTCCTCCTCTCTCCTCTCTTCTCATCTCTCATCTCCTCTCTCCTCTCTTCTCATCTCCTCCTCTCCTCTCTCCTCTCTTCTCATCTCCTCCTCTCCTCTCCTCCTCTCCTCTTCTCCTCTCCCCGTCTTCTCCTATCCTTCTCCTTTCCTCTTCTCATCTCCTCCTCTTCTCCTCTTGCCGCTCTTCCCCTCCTCTTCTCCTCCTTCTCCTTTCCTCCTCTCTTCTCTCCTCCCAGTGTAAAATCATCCCGTAGTCCTAGCAGGTGTGCAGGGAGGCCTGCTGTCTGAGGTCTCAGTGATTGGTGGAATATTTCCTCGTCTCCGTGATGTATAGGCTTCTACTACGAGACGGTTTATTGTATTCAAACGTACAGCAGAGACAAAGACCAAAGTTGGTTTGACTGAATGGCCCAGCGGTGCGATTTCACCCCAAAAATAATTGCTGACGAGGGGTAGTCATTTTTTCCAAGTGTGTGATAAGAGGGTTGAAATCATAATGGAAAATACATGTCAAATAATTGTTGTATTGCTTTTGAAAAAGGAGCACTCAGATGTGAGACGGTGATGCTGTGACACTAGTCTACCGTGGTATGAAAAAGCAAATGAAAACATAGCATGTTGCGCTGTCGGGTAGATACCTTTATACGAAAGCTCCTTTCTAGCAAGAAAAACATATTGTGTTGGTTGTAAATACATTTAAATGAGGCTCAGTTTATCTTCCCTAATCGTATGACGCTGTATATTTACAGTACAACATGCAGGTGTTCTATACAACACTAATACAAGGTTGAATTGCCAAACAATTAATCTGTGGCCATTTTTGATCCTCCGATGAATACAATTCCACCTGATCCTCTCTCCTCATCTCCTCCTCTCGCCACTCTTCCTCTCCTCCTCCTCTCCTCTCCTCCTCCTCTCCTCTCCTCCTCTCCTCTTCTCCTCTCCCCGTCCTCCGATGAATACAATTCAACCTGATAAACAACAACCACGCCTCCTCACGCCTCCTCACGCCTCCTCACGCCTCCTCACGCCTCCTCACGCCTCCATTTTGAAGTGGGGATTGTGGTCTCTGTCTGACTGGCCCTCTACCTTATTCTGTCTGACTGGCCCTCTACCTTCCTCTGTCTGACTGGCCCTCTACCTTATTCTGTCTGACTGGCCCTCTACCTTATTCTGTCTGACTGGCCCTCTACCTTCCTCTCTCTGACTTGCCCTCTACCTTATTCTGTCTGACTGGCCCTCTACCTTATTCTGTCTGACTGGCCCTCTACCTTCCTCTGTCTGACTGGCCCTCTACCTTATTCTGTCTGACTGGCCCTCTACCTTATTCTGTCTGACTGGCCCTCTACCTTCCTCTCTCTGACTTGCCCTCTTCCTTATTCTGTCTGACTGGCCCTCTACCTTCCTCTGTCTGACTGGCCCTCTACCTTCCTCTGTCTGACTGGCCCTCTACCTTCCTCTGTCTGACTGGCCCTCTACCTTCCTTTGTCTGACTGGCCCTCTACCTTATTCTGTCTGACTGGCCCTCTACCTTATTCTGTCTGACTGGCCCTCTACCTTCCTCTGTCTGACTGGCCCTCTACCTTCCTCTGTCTGACTGGCCCTCTACCTTCCTCTGTCTGACTGGCCCTCTACCTTCCTCTGTCTGACTGGCACTCTACCTTATTCTGTCTGACTGGCCCTCTACCTTCCTCTGTCTGACTGGCCCTCTACCTTATTCTGTCTGACTGGCCCTCTACCTTCCTCTGTCTGACTGGCCCTCTACCTTATTCTGTCTGACTGGCCCTCTACCTTCCTCTGTCTGACTGGCCCTCTACCTTCCTCTGTCTGACTGGCCCTCTACCTTATTCTGTCTGACTGGCCCTCTACCTTCCTCTGTCTGACTGGCCCTCTCTAACTTCCTCTCCTCTCTAGCTGGTGCTGCCTCTTCTATGCATGATGCTGGGGCATCATAGCCCTCCTGCCTCTTTCTTTCTCTTTCTCTTTCTCTCTCTGTCTCGCCTGTTCTCTGTCTCGCCTGCTCTCTGTTTCGCCTGCTCTCTGTTTCGCCTGCTCTCTGTCTCGCCTGCTCTCTGTCTCGCCTGCTCTCTGTCTCGCCTGCTCTCTGTTTCGCCTGCTCTCTGTCTCGCCTGCTCTCTGTCTCGCCTGCTCTCTGTCTCGCCTGCTCTCTGTTTCGCCTGCTCTCTGTTTCGCCTGCTCTCTGTCTCGCCTGCTCTCTGTCTCGCCTGCTCTCTGTTTCGCCTGCTCTCTGTTTCGCCTGCTCTCTGTCTCGCCTGCTCTCTGTCTCGCCTGCTCTCTGTCTCGCCTGCTCTCTGTTTCGCCTGCTCTCTGTCTCGCCTGCTCTCTGTCTCGCCTGCTCTCTGTTTCGCCTGCTCTCTGTCTCGCCTGCTCTCTGTCTCGCCTGCTCTCTGTCTCGCCTGCTCTCTGTCTCTCTGTTTCGCCTGCTCTCTGTCTCGCCTGCTCTCTGTCTCTCTGTCTCTCTGTCTCGCCTGTTCTCTGTTTCGCCTGCTCTCTGTCTCGCCTGCTCTCTGTTTCGCCTGCTCTCTGTTTCACCTGCTCTCTGTCTCGCCTGCTCTCTGTCTCGCCTGCTCTCTCTCGCTGTCTCTCTGACTCGCCTGCTCTCTGTCTCGCCTGCTCTCTGTCTCGCCTGCTCTCTGTCTCTCTGTTTCACCTGCTCTCTCTCTCGCCTGCTCTCTGTCTCGCCTGCTCTCTGTCTCTCTGTCTCGCCTGCTCTCTGTCTTGCCTGCCCTCTGTCTCGCCTGCTCTCTGTCTCTCTGTCTCGCCTGCTCTCTGTCTCGCCTGCTCTCTGTCTCTCTGTTTCGCCTGCTCTCTGTCTCGCCTGCTCTCTGTCTCGCCTGCTCTCTGTCTCGCCTGCTCTCTGTCTCTCTGTCTCTCTGTCTCGCCTGCTCTCTGTCTCGCCTGCTCTCTCTCTCGCCTGCTCTCTGTCTCGCCTGCTCTCTGTCTCTCTGTCTCGCCTGCTCTCTGTCTCTCTGTTTCGCCTGCTCTCTGTCTCGCCTGCTCTCTGTCTCTCTGTCTCTCTGTTTCGCCTGCTCTCTGTCTCGCCTGCTCTCTGTCTCGCCTGCTCTCTGTCTCGCCTGCTCTCTCTCTCGCCTGCTCTCTGTCTCGCCTGCTCTCTGTCTCTCCTGCTCTCTGTCTCTCCTGCTCTCTGTTTCGCCTGCTCTCTGTTTCGCCTGCTCTCTGTTTCGCCTGCTGCTCTCTGTCTCGCCTGCTCTCTGTCTCGCCTGCTCTCTGTCTCGCCTGCTCTCTGTCTCTCTGTCTCTCTGTCTCTCTGTTTCGCCTGCTCTCTGTCTCGCCTGCTCTCTATCTCGCCTGCTCTCTCTCTCGCCTGCTCTCTGTCTCGCCTGCTCTCTGTCTCTCTGTCTCGCCTGCTCTCTGTCTCTCTGTCTCTCTGTTTCGCCTGCTCTCTGTCTCGCCTGCTCTCTGTCTCTCTGTCTCTCTGTTTCGCCTGCTCTCTGTCTCGCCTGCTCTCTGTCTCGCCTGCTCTCTCTCTCGCCTGCTCTCTGTCTCTCCTGCTCTCTGTCTCTCCTGCTCTCTGTCTCTCCTGCTCTCTGTTTCGCCTGCTCTCTGTTTCGCCTGCTGCTCTCTGTCTCGCCTGCTCTCTGTCTCGCCTGCTCTCTGTCTCGCCTGCTCTCTGTCTCTCTGGCTGATACTCTCTGGACTCACAGCAGGCCTCCTCTTCTTTCAGACTGGCCCTGTCCTCTTTTCTCTGCCCTCCTTCCTCTCCTCCCAGCTCCCCGGTCAGTGAGTAGAGCGCGGCTCATTTCAGGACCCACCTGTGTCACATCCAGCCTTTTGACCCCAGCTCTGAAGCGGTGAAAGGCGGGTGAATTGGAACATGGAGAGACTTGATTCCCCGCTGACCGTGGAACAATAAGCACCAGAGGACTGAGATCTGGCTGGGTGATAAGCACTAGAACTCTCTCAACTACACACATGCACAGACTGACTCGCTTTCTCTCTCGTCTCTTCTCTACCTCTACTCTCATCTTTACCTCTCCTCCTCTCCTCTCTACCTCTCCTCTCTACCGTTTCTCCTCTCCTCTCTACCTCTCCTCTCCTTTCTACCTCTCCACCTCTCCTCTCTATCTACCCTCTCTACCTCTCCTCTCTACCTCTCCTCTCTACCGTTTCTCCTCTCCTCTCTACCTCTCCTCTCTACCTCTTCTCCTCTCCTCTCTACCTCTCCTCTCCTCTCCTCTCTATCTCTCCTCTCTATCTCTCCTCTCTACCTCTCCTCTCTACCTCTCCTCCTCTCCTCTACCTCTCCTCTCTACCTCTCCTCTCCATTCTACCTCTCCTCCTCTCTACCTCTCCTCCTCTCTACCTCTCCTCCTCTCTACCTCTCCTCCTCTCCTCTCTACCTCTCCTCCTCTCCTCTCCTCCTCTCCTCCTCTCCTCTTCTCCTCTCCTCCTCTCCTCTCTACCTCTCTACCTCTCTACCTCTCCTCTCTACCTCTCTACCTCTCTACCTCTCCTCCTCTCCTCCTCTCCTCCTCTCCTCTCTACCTCTCCTCTTCTCCTCTCCTCACCTCTCCTCCTCTCCTCGCTACCTCTCCACTCCTCTCCTCTCTACCTCTTATCCTCTACCTCTCCTCTCTACATGTCCTCTCTACCTCTCCTCTCTACCTCTCCTCTCCTCTACCTCTCCTCTCTACCTCTACCTCTCCTCTCTAACTCTCCCTCTCCTCTCTAACTCTCCCTCTCCTCTCTAACTCTCCCTCTCCTCTCTACCTCTCCCTCTCCTCTCTACCTCTCCTCCTCTCCTCTCCTCTCCTCTCTACCTCTCCTCTCCTCTCCTCTCTACCTCTCATCTCTACCACTCCTCTCTACATCTTCTCCTCTCCTCTCTACCTCTACCTCCCTACCTCTCCTCCTCTCCTCTCTACCTCTACCTCTCCTCTCTACCTCTCCTCTCTACCTCTCCTCCTCTTCTCTCCTCCTCTTCTCTCTACCTCTCCACCTCTCCTCCTCTCCTCTCCACCTCTCCTCCTCTCCTCTCTACCTCTCCTCCTTTCCTCTCCTCTCCTCTCCTCTGTTCTCCTCTCTACCTCTCCTCTCTACCTCTCATCTCCTCTGTTCTCCTCTCTACCTCTCCTCTCCTCTGTTCTCCTCTCTACCTCTCCTCTCCTCTGTTCTCCTCTCTACCTCTCCTCTCCTCTGTTCTCCTCTCTACCTCTCCTCTGTTCTCCTCTCTACCTCTCCTCTCCTCTCCTCTCTACCTCTCCTCTCCTCTCTACCTCTCCTCTCCTCTCCTCTCCTCTCCTCTCCTCTCCTCTCCTCTCCTCTCCTCTCCTCTCCTCTCCTCTCCTCTGTCTTCTAGATATAGAAGACCTCTGTTTTACTAAATCTAGCTGGAAGTGAAAAAAGAACCCGTTTTTCTTTAAATATGTCAGTGGTCAATGGGGAGGTTAATTGAAACATAAAGGAACATGTTCTCTGTGAGCCCGGGATTAATCAATCTGATCCCTGATACACACACACACACACACACACACACACACACACACACACACACACACACACACACACACACACACACACACACACACACACCCTCACTTCATCAAATGTAATTGGAGGAAAGTTGTCGATATGGCAACAAAAGTGCCTGCTCAACGAGCGCAAGGCACAGAATCCAGCAGACGTGTGTGTGTGTGTGTGTGTGTGTGTGTGTGTGGTGGTGAGGTTTCATCAGAAGATGTTTACTCTCCCCTCGCCACACCTGAGTTCATTAGGGACACATCTTAGAAAAACACGTCAGAAGATTCTGCAACCCAACAGAAAATAACCGTTGCTTATTGCACAAAGCTCAGATAGCACCTTTCCATTTCAGACTCGTGAATATAGCCCTTATCTCAAATACAATACAATCTGTCTGCTAGTTCATTAAGAGGTACTGACGAGCTAAATCTGTGCTGTGCTTCCACACAGGAGGAGAGGAGGAAGGGAAAATAAGGGAGAGGAGAGTATCTCAATTGCAGACTACTACATGTGCTCTCTCCTCGCCTCCTTCTCAGGCCCCTCCTCTCTGACCTTCTCATCCAATGGGGTTTTGAGAAGGAGGTGAGGGGAGAGGACGTGACGAGTTTGCGATTGAGATTCTCCCAAGGAGAAAGGAGTGGTGTTTAGCTTCATTAATTAGCGCTAGCAGAGATGAGCTCGTTCTCACCCTTAAGCACCATTGATTCATTGTCCTGATCTTAATGAAAGGTGTATTTTAATAGGTAATTCCAGGATAAGGGCTAAATGAACCAGCTGAATAGAAACTGGTGTAATGGTAAAGTGGTTAATAAAGGGGCCTATAATGATGCCGCTATGGGGCCTGGCAGCCTGACAGGTAGCCTGGCAGGTAGCCTGGCGGTTAGCCCGGCGGATAGCCTGGCGGTTAGCCCGGCGGATAGCCTGGCCGGTTAGCCTGGCGGGTAGCCTGGCCGGTTAGCCTGGCGGGTAGCCTGGCGGGTAACCTGGCAGGTAGCCTGGCAGGTAGCCTGGCAGGTAGACTGGCATGTAGCCTGGCATGTAGCCTGGCAGGTAGACTGGCAGGTAGACTGGCAGGTAACCTGGCATGGAGCCTGGCAGGTAGCCTGGCATGTAACCTGGTATGTGGACTGGCATGTGGACTGGCATGGAGCATGGCAGGTAGCCTGGCATGTAGCCTGGCATGTAGCCTGGCATGGAGCCTGGCATGGAGCCTGGCAGGTAGCCAAGTGGTTTGAGCGTTGGGCCAGTAACCGAAAGGTCGCTGGATCGAATCCCTGAGCTGACAAGGAAAAAATCTGTCGTGCTAACCCCATGGGGTGAGATCTTGCGTGGAGCCCCAGATCGAGGGAGATTATCAGTGGTCTTGTATGTCTTCCATTTCCTAATAATTGCTTCCACAGTTGATTTCTTCAAACCAAGCTGATTACCTATTGCAGATTCAGTCTTCCCAGCCTGGTGCAGGTCTACAATTTTGTTTCTGGTGTCCTTTGACAGCTCTTTGGTCTTGGCCATAGTGGAGTTTGGAGTGTGACTGTTTGAGGTTGTGGACAGGTGTCTTTTATACTGATAACAAGTTCAAACAGGTGCCATTAATACAGGTAACGAGTGGAGGACAGAGGAGCCTCTTAAAGAAGCAGTTACAGGTCTGTGAGAGCCAGAAATCTTGCTTGTTTGTAGGTGACCAAATACTTATTTTCCACCATAATTTGCAAATAAATTAATTAAAAATCCTACAATATGATTTTATGGATTTTTGGAATGCATTTCAATTAACAGGTGTGCCTTGTTAATTTGTGGAATTTCTTTCCTTTTTAATGCATTTGAGACAACCAGTTGTGTTGTGACACAAGGTAGAGGTGGTATACATAAGATAGCCCTATTTGGTATAAGACCAAGTTTATATTATGTCAAGAACAACTCCAATAAGCAAAGAGAAACGACAGTCCATCTTTACTTTAAGACATGAAGGATTTTTGAGAGGCATCCAGCTGCACATCATAAACGCTGACACCACGTCTCATCACCCATCTCAGATGGTATTTATCTGTCTCATCACCCATCTCAGATGGTATTTATCTGTCTCATCACCCATCTCAGATGGTATTTATCTGTCTCATCACCCATCTCAGATGGTATTTATCTGTCTCATCACCCATCTCAGATGGTATTTATCTGTCTCATCACCCATCTCAGATGGTATTTATCTGTCTCATCCATCTCAGATGGTATTTATCTGTCTCATCACCCATCTCAGATGGTATTTATCTGTCTCATCACCCATCTCAGATGGTATTTATCTGTCTCATCACCCATCTCAGATGGTATTTATCTGTCTCATCACCCATCTCAGATGGTATTTATCTGTCTCATCACCCATCTCAGATGGTATTTATCTATCTCATCACCCATCTCAGATGGTATTTATCTGTCTCATCACCCATCTCAGATGGTATTTATCTGTCTCATCACCCATCTCAGATGGTATTTATCTGTCTCATCATCCATCTCAGATGGTATTTATCTGTCTCATCATCCATCATCATCACCCATCTCAGATGGTATTTATCTGTCTCATCATCCATCTCAGATGGTATTTATCTGTCTCATCACCCATCTCAGATGGTATTTATCTGTCTCATCACCCATCTCAGATGGTATTTATCTGTCTCATCACCCATCTCAGATGGTATTTATCTGTCTCATCATCCATCTCAGATGGTATTTATCTGTCTCATCACCCATCTCTCTGTCTCATCCATCTCAGATGGTATTTATCTGTCTCATCACCCATCTCAGATGGTATTTATCTATCTCATCACCCATCTCAGATGGTATTTATCTGTCTCATCACCCATCTCAGATGGTATTTATCTGTCTCATCACCCATCTCAGATGGTATTTATCTGTCTCATCCATCTCAGATGGTATTTATCTGTCTCACCATCTCAGATGGTATTTATCTGTCTCACCCATCTCAGATGGTATTTATCTGTCTCATCCATCTCAGATGGTATTTATCTGTCTCATCCATCTCAGATGGTATTTATCTGTCTCATCACCCATCTCAGATGGTATTTATCTGTCTCTCACCCATCTCAGATGGTATTTATCTGTCTCATCCATCTCAGATGGTATTTATCTGTCTCATCCATCTCAGATGGTATTTATCTGTCTCATCACCCATCTCAGATGGTATTTATCTGTCTCACCCATCTCAGATGGTATTTATCTGTCTCATCCATCTCAGATGGTATTTATCTGTCTCATCACCCATCTCAGATGGTATTTATCTGTCTCATCACCCATCTCAGATGGTATTTATCTGTCTCATCACCCATCTCAGATGGTATTTATCTGTCTCATCACCCATCTCGGATGGTATTTATCTGTCTCATCATCCATCTCAGATGGTATTTATCTGTCTCATCACCCATCTCAGATGGTATTTATCTGTCTCATCCATCTCAGATGGTATTTATCTGTCTCATCACCCATCTCAGATGGTATTTATCTGTCTCATCACCCATCTCAGATGGTATTTATCAGATGGTCTCATCACCCATCTCAGATGGTATTTATCTGTCTCATCACCCATCTCAGATGGTATTTATCTGTCTCATCACCCATCTCAGATGGTATTTATCTGTCTCATCATCCATCTCAGATGGTATTTATCTGTCTCATCACCCATCTCAGATGGTATTTATCTGTCTCATCACCCATCTCAGATGGTATTTATCTGTCTCATCACCCATCTCAGATGGTATTTATCTGTCATCACCCATCTCAGATGGTATTTATCTGTCTCATCATCCATCTCAGATGGTATTTATCTGTCTCATCACCCATCTCAGATGGTATTTATCTGTCTCATCACCCATCTCAGATGGTATTTATCTGTCTCATCACCCATCTCAGATGGTATTTATCTGTCTCATCATCCATCTCAGATGGTATTTATCTGTCTCATCACCCATCTCAGATGGTATTTATCTGTCTCATCACCCATCTCAGATGGTATTTATCTGTCTCATCACCCATCTCAGATGGTATTTATCTGTCTCATCACCCATCTCAGATGGTATTTATCTGTCTCATCACCCATCTCAGATGGTATTTATCTGTCTCATCACCCATCTCAGATGGTATTTATCTGTCTCATCACCCATCTCAGATGGTATTTATCTGTCTCATCACCCATCTCAGATGGTATTTATCTATCTCATCACCCATCTCAGATGGTATTTATCTGTCTCATCACCCATCTCAGATGGTATTTATCTGTCTCATCACCCATCTCAGATGGTATTTATCTGTCTCATCACCCATCTCAGATGGTATTTATCTGTCTCATCATCCATCTCAGATGGTATTTATCTCATCACCCATCTCAGATGGTATTTATCTGTCTCATCACCCATCTCAGATGGTATTTATCTGTCTCATCCATCTCAGATGGTATTTATCTGTCTCATCCATCTCAGATGGTATTTATCTGTCTCATCACCCATCTCAGATGGTATTTATCTGTCTCACCCATCTCAGATGGTATTTATCTGTCTCATCCATCTCAGATGGTATTTATCTGTCTCATCCATCTCAGATGGTATTTATCTGTCTCATCACCCATCTCAGATGGTATTTATCTGTCTCATCACCCATCTCAGATGGTATTTATCTGTCTCATCACCCATCTCAGATGGTATTTATCTGTCTCATCACCCATCTCAGATGGTATTTATCTGTCTCATCCATCTCAGATGGTATTTATCTGTCTCATCCATCTCAGATGGTATTTATCTGTCTCATCACCCATCTCAGATGGTATTTATCTGTCTCATCCATCTCAGATGGTATTTATCTGTCTCATCACCCATCTCAGATGGTATTTATCTGTCTCATCACCCATCTCAGATGGTATTTATCTGTCTCATCACCCATCTCAGATGGTATTTATCTGTCTCATCACCCATCTCAGATGGTATTTATCTGTCTCATCACCCATCTCAGATGGTATTTATCTGTCTCATCACCCATCTCAGATGGTATTTATCTGTCTCATCACCCATCTCAGATGGTATTTATCTGTCTCATCACCCATCTCAGATGGTATTTATCTGTCTCATCACCCATCTCAGATGGTATTTATCTGTCTCATCACCCATCTCAGATGGTATTTATCTGTCTCATCACCCATCTCAGATGGTATTTATCTGTCTCATCACCCATCTCAGATGGTATTTATCTGTCTCATCACCCATCTCAGATGGTATTTATCTGTCTCATCACCCATCTCAGATGGTATTTATCTGTCTCATCACCCATCTCAGATGGTATTTATCTGTCTCATCATCCATCTCAGATGGTATTTATTCATCACCCATCTCAGATGGTCTCATCCATCTCAGATGGTATTTATCTGTCTCATCCATCTCAGATGGTATTTATCTGTCTCATCCATCTCAGATGGTATTTATCTGTCTCATCCATCTCAGATGGTATTTATCTGTCTCATCCATCTCAGATGGTATTTATCCATCTCAGATGGTATTTATCTGTCTCATCATCCATCTCAGATGGTATTTATCTGTCTCATCATCCATCTCAGATGGTATTTATCTGTCTCATCACCCATCTCAGATGGTATTTATCTGTCTCATCACCCATCTCAGATGGTATTTATCTGTCTCATCACCCATCTCAGATGGTATTTATCTGTCTCATCCATCTCAGATGGTATTTATCTGTCTCATCCATCTCAGATGGTATTTATCTGTCTCATCCATCTCAGATGGTATTTATCTGTCTCATCCATCTCAGATGGTATTTATCCATCTCAGATGGTATTTATCTGTCTCATCACCCATCTCAGATGGTATTTATCTGTCTCATCATCCATCTCAGATGGTATTTATCTGTCTCATCATCCATCTCAGATGGTATTTATCTGTCTCATCACCCATCTCAGATGGTATTTATCTGTCTCATCACCCATCTCAGATGGTATTTATCTGTCTCATCACCCATCTCAGATGGTATTTATCTGTCTCATCACCCATCTCAGATGGTATTTATCTGTCTCATCACCCATCTCAGATGGTATTTACCCATCTCAGATGGTATTTATCTGTCTCATCACCCATCTCAGATGGTATTTATCTGTCTCATCACCCATCTCAGATGGTATTTATCTGTCTCATCACCCATCTCAGATGGTATTTATCTGTCTCATCACCCATCTCAGATGGTATTTATCTGTCTCATCACCCATCTCAGATGGTATTTATCTGTCTCATCATCCATCTCAGATGGTATTTATCTGTCTCATCATCCATCTCAGATGGTATTTATCTGTCTCATCACCCATCTCAGATGGTATTTATCTCAGATGGTATTTATCTGTCTCATCCATCTCAGATGGTATTTATCTGTCTCATCACCCATCTCAGATGGTATTTATCTGTCTCATCCATCTCAGATGGTATTTATCTGTCTCATCACCCATCTCAGATGGTATTTATCTGTCTCACCCATCTCAGATGGTATTTATCTGTCTCATCCATCTCAGATGGTATTTATCTGTCTCATCCATCTCAGATGGTATTTATCTGTCTCATCACCCATCTCAGATGGTATTTATCTGTCTCACCCATCTCAGATGGTATTTATCTGTCTCATCCATCTCAGATGGTATTTATCTGTCTCATCACCCATCTCAGATGGTATTTATCTGTCTCATCATCCATCTCAGATGGTATTTATCTGTCTCATCATCCATCTCAGATGGTATTTATCTGTCTCATCACCCATCTCAGATGGTATTTATCTGTCTCATCACCCATCTCAGATGGTATTTATCTGTCTCATCACCCATCTCAGATGGTATTTATCTGTCTCATCACCCATCTCAGATGGTATTTATCTGTCTCATCCATCTCAGATGGTATTTATCTGTCTCATCACCCATCTCAGATGGTATTTATCTGTCTCATCATCCATCTCAGATGGTATTTATCTGTCTCATCACCCATCTCAGATGGTATTTATCTGTCTCATCACCCATCTCAGATGGTATTTATCTGTCTCATCACCCATCTCAGATGGTATTTATCTGTCTCATCACCCATCTCAGATGGTATTTATCTGTGTCATCACCCATCTCAGATGGTATTTATCTGTCTCATCATCCATCTCAGATGGTATTTATCTGTCTCATCACCCATCTCAGATGGTATTTATCTGTCTCATCTCCCATCTCAGATGGTATTTATCTGTCTCATCACCCATCTCAGATGGTATTTATCTGTCTCATCACCCATCTCAGATGGTATTTATCTGTCTCATCACCCATCTCAGATGGTATTTATCTGTCTCATCATCCATCTCAGATGGTATTTATCTGTCTCATCACCCATCTCAGATGGTATTTATCTGTCTCATCACCCATCTCAGATGGTATTTATCTGTCTCATCCATCTCAGATGGTATTTATCTGTCTCATCACCCATCTCAGATGGTATTTATCTGTCTCATCACCCATCTCAGATGGTATTTATCTGTCTCATCACCCATCTCAGATGGTATTTATCTGTCTCATCCATCTCAGATGGTATTTATCTGTCTCATCACCCATCTCAGATGGTATTTATCTGTCTCATCACCCATCTCAGATGGTATTTATCTGTCTCGTCCATCTCAGATGGTATTTATCTGTCTGCCCATCTCTGTCCATCTCAGATGGTATTTATCTGTCTCATCATCCATCTCAGATGGTATTTATCTGTCTCTCATCCATCTCAGATGGTATTTATCTGTCTCATCCATCTCAGATGGTATTTATCTGTCTCATCCATCTCAGATGGTATTTATCTGTCTCATCCATCTCAGATGGTATTTATCTGTCTCATCCATCTCAGATGGTATTTATCCATCTCAGATGGTATTTATCTGTCTCATCACCCATCTCAGATGGTATTTATCTGTCTCATCATCCATCTCAGATGGTATTTATCTGTCTCATCACCCATCTCAGATGGTATTTATCTGTCTCATCACCCATCTCAGATGGTATTTATCTGTCTCATCACCCATCTCAGATGGTATTTATCTGTCTCATCCATCTCAGATGGTATTTATCCATCTCAGATGGTATTTATCTGTCTCATCACCCATCTCAGATGGTATTTATCTGTCTCATCATCCATCTCAGATGGTATTTATCTGTCTCATCACCCATCTCAGATGGTATTTATCTGTCTCATCACCCATCTCAGATGGTATTTATCTGTCTCATCATCCATCTCAGATGGTATTTATCTGTCTCATCACCCATCTCAGATGGTATTTATCTGTCTCATCACCCATCTCAGATGGTATTTATCTGTCTCATCATCCATCTCAGATGGTATTTATCTGTCTCATCACCCATCTCAGATGGTATTTATCTGTCTCATCACCCATCTCAGATGGTATTTATCTGTCTCATCACCCATCTCAGATGGTATTTATCTGTCTCATCACCCATCTCAGATGGTATTTATCTGTCTCATCATCCATCTCAGATGGTATTTATCTGTCTCATCATCCATCTCAGATGGTATTTATCTGTCTCATCACCCATCTCAGATGGTATTTATCTGTCTCATCACCCATCTCAGATGGTATTTATCTGTCTCATCATCCATCTCAGATGGTATTTATCTGTCTCATCACCCATCTCAGATGGTATTTATCTGTCTCATCACCCATCTCAGATGGTATTTATCTGTCTCATCATCCATCTCAGATGGTATTTATCTGTCTCATCACCCATCTCAGATGGTATTTATCTGTCTCATCACCCATCTCAGATGGTATTTATCTGTCTCATCACCCATCTCAGATGGTATTTATCTGTCTCATCATCCATCTCAGATGGTATTTATCTGTCTCATCATCCATCTCAGATGGTATTTATCTGTCTCATCACCCATCTCAGATGGTATTTATCTTTCATCACCCATCTCAGATCATCATCACCCATCTCAGATGGTATTTATCTGTCTCATCACCCATCTCAGATGGTATTTATCTGTCTCATCACCCATCTCAGATGGTATTTATCTGTCTCATCACCCATCTCAGATGGTATTTATCTGTCTCATCACCCATCTCAGATGGTATTTATCTGTCTCATCACCCATCTCAGATGGTATTTATCTGTCTCATCACCCATCTCAGATGGTATTTATCTGTCTCATCACCCATCTCAGATGGTATTTATCTGTCTCATCCATCTCAGATGGTATTTATCTGTCTCATCCATCTCAGATGGTATTTATCTGTCTCATCATCCATCTCAGATGGTATTTATCTGTCTCATCCATCTCAGATGGTATTTATCTGTCTCATCCGTCTCAGATGGTATTTATCTGTCTCATCCATCTCAGATGGTATTTATCTGTCTCATCCATCTCAGATGGTATTTATCCATCTCAGATGGTATTTATCTGTCTCATCATCCATCTCAGATGGTATTTATCTGTCTCATCCATCTCAGATGGTATTTATCTGTCTCATCACCCATCTCAGATGGTATTTATCTGTCTCATCACCCATCTCAGATGGTATTTATCTGTCTCATCACCCATCTCAGATGGTATTTATCTGTCTCATCCATCTCAGATGGTATTTATCTGTCTCATCACCCATCTCAGATGGTATTTATCTGTCTCATCACCCATCTCAGATGGTATTTATCTGTCTCATCACCCATCTCAGATGGTATTTATCTGTCTCATCATCCATCTCAGATGGTATTTATCTGTCTCATCCGTCTCAGATGGTATTTATCTGTCTCATCCGTCTCAGATGGTATTTATCTGTCTCATCCATCTCAGATGGTATTTATCTGTCTCATCCGTCTCAGATGGTATTTATCGGTCTCATCCATCTCAGATGGTATTTATCGGTCTCATCCATCTCAGATGGTATTTATCTGTCTCATCCATCTCAGATGGTATTTATCTGTCTCATCCGTCTCAGATGGTATTTATCTGTCTCATCCATCTCAGATGGTATTTATCTGTCTCATCCGTCTCAGATGGTATTTATCTGTCTCATCCGTCTCAGATGGTATTTATCTGTCTCATCCGTCTCAGATGGTATTTATCTGTCTCATCCATCTCAGATGGTATTTATCTGTCTCATCCGTCTCAGATGGTATTTATCTGTCTCATCCATCTCAGATGGTATTTATCTGTCTCATCCATCTCAGATGGTATTTATCTGTCTCATCCATCTCAGATGGTATTTATCTGTCTCATCCGTCTCAGATGGTATTTATCGGTCTCATCCATCTCAGATGGTATTTATCCGTCTCATCCATCTCAGATGGTATTTATCCGTCTCATCCATCTCAGATGGTATTTTCCCATCTCACCCATCTCAGATGGTATTTATCCGTCTCATCCATCTCAGATGGTATTTATCCGTCTCATCCATCTCAGATGGTATTTATCTGTCTCATCCATCTCAGATGGTATTTATCTGTCTCATCCATCTCAGATGGTATTTATCTGTCTCATCCATCTCAGATGGTATTTATCTGTCTCATCCATCTCAGATGGTATTTATCTGTCTCATCCATCTCAGATGGTATTTATCTGTCTCATCCATCTCAGATGGTATTTTCCCATCTCATCCATCTCAGATGGTATTTATCTGTCTCATCCATCTCAGATGGTATTTTCCCATCTCATCCATCTCAGATGGTATTTGCCCATCTCATCCATCTCAGATGGTATTTATCTGTCTCATCCATCTCAGATGGTATTTTTCTGTCTCATCCATCTCAGATGGTATTTTTCCGTCTCATCCGTCTCAGATGGTATTTATCTGTCTCATCCATCGCAGATGGTATTTATCTGTCTCATCCATCTCAGATTGTATTTATCTGTCTCATCCATCTCAGATGGTATTTTTCTGTCTCATCCATCTCAGATGGTATTTTTCCGTCTCATCCGTCTCAGATGGTATTTATCTGTCTCATCCATCGCAGATGGTATTTATCTGTCTCATCCATCTCAGATTGTATTTATCTGTCTCATCCGTCTCAGATGGTATTTATCTGTCTCATCCATCTCAGATGGTATTTATCTGTCTCATCCGTCTCAGATGGTATTTTTCCGTCTCAGATGGTATTTATCTGTCTCATCCATCTTAGATGGTATTTATCTGTCTCATCCGTCTCAGATGGTATTTATCTGTCTCATCCATCTCAGATGGTATTTATCTGTCTCATCCGTCTCAGATGGTATTTATCTGTCTCATCCATCTCAGATGGTATTTATCCGTCTCATCCATCTCAGATGGTATTTATCTGTCTCATCCATCTCAGATGGTATTTATCTGTCTCATCCATCTCAGATGGTATTTATCCGTCTCATCCATCTCAGATGGTATTTATCTGTCTCATCCATCTCAGATGGTATTTATCTGTC